>NC_044994.1:44329723-44929723 GCF_008728515.1 Papio anubis
TCTAGTTCTAGATCCTTGAGGAATCGCCATACTGTTTTCCATAATGGTTGAACTAGTTTACAATCCCACCAACAGTGTAAAAGTGTTCCTATTTCTCCACATCCTCTCCAGCACCTGTTGTTTCCTGACTTTTGAATGATCGCCATTCTAACTGGTGTGAGATGGTATCTCATTGTGGTTTTGATTTGCATTTCTCTGATGGCCAGTGATGATGAGCATTTTTTCATATGTCTGTTGGCTGTATGAATGTCCTCTTTTGAGAAATGTCTGTTCATATCCTTTGCCCACTTTTTGATGGGGTTGTTTGTTTTTTTCTTGTAAATTTGTTGGAGTTCTTTGTAGGTTCTGGATATTAGCCCTTTGTCAGATGAGTAGATTGCAAAAATTTTCTCCCATTCTGTAGGTTGCCTGTTCACTCTGATGGTAGTTTCTTTTGCTGTGCAGAAGCTCTTTAGTTTAATTAGATCCCATTTGTCAATTTTAGCTTTTGCTGCCGTTGCTTTTGGTGTTTTAGACATGAAGTCTTTGCCCATGCCTATGTCCTGAATGGTACTACCTAGGTTTTCCTCTAGGATTTTTATGGTATTAGGTCTAACATTTAAGTCTCTAATCCATCTTGAATTAATTTTCGTATAAGGAGTAAGGAAAGGATCCAGTTTCAGCTTTCTACTTATGGCTAGCCAATTTTCCCAGCACCATTTATTAAATAGGGAATCCTTTCCCCATTTCTTGTTTTTCTCAGGTTTGTCAAAGATCAGATGGCTGTAGATGTGTGGTATTATTTCTGAGGACTCTGTTCTGTTCCATTGGTCTATATCTCTGTTTTGGTACCAGTACCATGCTGTTTTGGTTACTGTAGCCTTGTAGTATAGTTTGAAGTCAGGTAGCGTGATGCCTCCAGCTTTGTTCTTTTGACTTAGGATTGTCTTGGAGATGCGGGCTCTTTTTTGGTTCCATATGAACTTTAAAGCAGTTTTTTCCAATTCTGTGAAGAAACTCATTGGTAGCTTGATGGGGATGGCATTGAATCTATAAATTACCTTGGGCAGTATGGCCATTTTCACGATATTGATTCTTCCTATCCATGAGCATGGTATGTTCTTCCATTTGTTTGTGTCCTCTTTTATTTCAGTGAGCAGTGGTTTGTAGTTCTCCTTGAAGAGGTCCTTTACATCCCTTGTAAGTTGGATTCCTAGGTATTTGATTCTCTTTGAAGCAATTGTGAATGGAAGTTCATTCATGATTTGGCTCTGTGTTTGTCTGTTATTGGTGTATAAGAATGCTTGTGATTTTTGCACATTAATTTTGTATCCTGAGACTTTGCTGAAGTTGCTTATCAGCTTAAGGAGATTTTGGGCTGAGACAATGGGGTTTTCTAAATATACAATCATGTCATCTGCAAACAGGGACAATTTGACTTCTTCTTTTCCTAACTGAATACCCCTGATTTCTTTCTCTTGCCTAATTGCCCTAGCCAGAACTTCCAACACTATGTTGAATAGGAGTGGTGAGAGAGGGCATCCCTGTCTTGTGCCAGTTTTCAAAGGGAATTTTTCCAGTTTTTGCCCATTCAGTATGATATTGGCTGTGGGTTTGTCATAAATAGCTCTTATTATTTTGAGGTACGTTCCATCAATACCGAATTTATTGAGCATTTTTAGCATGAAGGGCTGTTGAATTTTGTCAAAAGCCTTTTCTGCATCTATTGAGATAATCATGTGGTTCTTGTCTTTGGTTCTGTTTATATGCTGGATTATGTTTATTGATTTGCGAATGTTGAACCAGCCTTGCATCCCAGGGATGAAGCCCACTTGATCATGGTGGATAAGCTTTTTGATGTGTTGTTGAATCCGGTTTGCCAGTATTTTATTGAGGATTTTTGCATCGATGTTCATCAGGGATATTGGTCTAAAATTCTCTTTTTTTGTTGTGTCTCTGCCAGGCTTTGGTATCAGGATGATGTTGGCCTCATAAAATGAGTTAGGGAGGATTCCCTCTTTTTCTATTGATTGGAATAGTTTCAGAAGGAATGGTACCAACTGCTCCTTGTACCTCTGGTAGAATTCAGCTGTGAATCCATCTGGTCCTGGACTTTTTGGTTGGTAGGCTATTAATTATTGCCTCAATTTCAGAGCCTACTATTGGTCTATTCAGGGATTCAACTTCTTCCTGGTTTAGTCTTGGAAGAGTGTAAGTGTCCAGGAAATTATCCATTTCTTCGAGATTTTCCAGTTTATTTGCATAGAGGTGTTTATAGTATTCTCTGATGGTAGTTTGTATTTCTGTGGGGTCGGTGGTGATATCCCCTTTATCATTTTTAATTGCGTCGATTTGATTCTTCTCTCTTTTCTTCTTTATTAGTCTTGCTAGTGGTCTCTCAATTTTGTTGATCTTTTCAAAAAACCAACTCCTGGATTCATTGATTTTTTGGAGGGTTTTTTGTGTCTCTATCTCCTTCAGTTCTGTTCTGATCTTAGTTATTTCTTGCCTTCTGCTAGCTTTCGAATGTGTTTGCTCTTGCTTCTCTAGTTCTTTTAATTGCGATGTTAGAATGTCAATTTTAGATCTTTCCTGCTTTCTCTTGTGGGCATTTAGTGCTATAAATTTCCCTCTACACACTGCTTTAAATGTGTCCCAGAGATTCTGATATGTTGTATCTTTGTTCTCATTGGTTTCAAAGAACATCTTTATTTCTGCCTTCATTTCGTTATGTACCCAGTAGTCATTCAGGAGCAGGTTGTTCAGTTTCCATGTAGTTGAGCGGTTTTGATTGAGTTTCTTAGTCCTGAGTTCTAGTTTGATTGCACTGTGGTCTGAGAGACAGTTTGTTATAATTTCTGTTCTTGTACATTTGCTGAGGAGTGCTTTACTTCCAATTACGTGGTCAATTTTGGAGTAAGTACGATGTGGTGCTGAGAAGAATGTATATTCTGTTGATTTGGGGTGGAGAGTTCTATAGATGTCTATTAGGTCTGCTTGCTGCAGAGATGAGTTCAATTCCTGGATATCCTTGTTAACTTTCTGTCTTGTTGATCTGTCTAATGTTGACAGTGGAGTGTTGAAGTCTCCCATTATTATTGTATGGGAGTCTAAGTCTCTTTGTAAGTCTCTAAGGACTTGCTTTATGAATCTGGGTGCTCCTGTATTGGGTGCATATATATTTAGGATAGTTAGCTCTTCCTGTTGAATTGATCCCTTTACCATTATGTAATGGCCTTCTTTGTCTCTTTTGATCTTTGATGGTTTAAAGTCTGTTTTATCAGAGACTAGGATTGCAACCCCTGCTTTTTTTTGTTCTCCATTTGCTTGGTAAATCTTCCTCCATCCCTTTATTTTGAGCCTATGTATGTCTCTGCGTGTGAGATGGGTCTCCTGAATACAGCAGACTGATGGATCTTGACTCTTTATCCAGTTTGCTAGTGTGTCTTTTAATTGGAGCATTTAGTCCATTTACATTTAAGGTTAATATTGTTATGTGTGAACTTGATCCTGCCATTATGATATTAACTGGTTATTTTGCTCGTTAGTTGATGCAGTTTCTTCCTAGCCTCGATGGTCTTTACATTTTGGCATGTTTTTGCAATGGCTGGTACCGGTTGTTCCTTTCCATGTTGAGTGCTTCCTTCAGGGTCTCTTGTAAAGCAGGCCTAGTGGTGACAAAATCTCTAAGCATTTGCTTATCTGTAAAGGATTTTATTTCTCCTTCACTTATGAAACTTAGTTTGGCTGGATATGAAATTCTGGGTTGAAAATTCTTTTCTTTAAGAATGTTGAATATTGGCCCCCACTCTCTTCTGGCTTGGAGAGTTTCTGCCGAGAGATCTGCTGTGAGTCTGATGGGCTTCCCTTTGTGGGTAACCCGACCTTTCTCTCTGGCTGCCCTTAAGATTTTTTCCTTCATTTCAACTTTGGTGAATGTGGCAATTATGTGTCTTGGAGTTGCTCTTCTCGAGGAGTATCTTTGGGGCGTTTTCTGTATTTCCTGGATTTGAATGTTGGCCTGCCCTACTAGGTTGGGGAAGTTCTCCTGGATGATATCCTGAAGAGTGTTTTCCAACTTGGTTCCATTTTCCCCCTCACTTTCAGGCACCCCAATCAGACGTAGATTTGGTCTTTTTACATAATCCCATACTTCTTGCAGGCTTTGTTCATTTCTTTTTCTTCTTTTTTCTTTTGGTTTCTCTTCTCGCTTCATTTCATTCATTTGATCCTCAATCGCTGATACTCTTTCTTCCAGTTGATCGAGTCGGTTACTGAAGCTTGTGCATTTGTCACGTATTTCTCGTGTCATGGTTTTCATCTCTTTCATTTCGTTTAGGAACTTCTCTGCATTAATTACTCTAGCCATCAATTCTTCCACTTTTTTTTCAAGATTTTTAGTGTCTTTGCGCTGGGTACGTAATTCCTCCTTTAGCTCTGAGAAATTTGATGGACTGAAGCCTTCTTCTCTCATCTCGTCAAAGTCATTCTCCATCCAGCTTTGATCCGTTGCTGGTGATGAGCTGCGCTCCTTAGCCGGGGGAGATGCACTCTTATTTTTTGAATTTCCAGCTTTTCTTCCCTGCTTTTTCCCCATCTTTGTAGTTTTATCTGCCTCTGGTCTTTGGTGATGGTGATGTGCTGATGGGGTTTTGGTGTAGGTGTCCTTCCTGTTTGCTAGTTTTCCTTCTAACAGTCAGGACCCTCAGCTGTAGGTCTGTTGGAGATTGCTTGAGGTCCACGCCAGACCCTGTTTTCCTGGGTATCAGCAGCAGAGGCTGCAGAAGATAGAATATTTCTGAACAGCGAGTGTACCTGTCTGATTCTTGCTTTGGAAGCTTCCTCTCAGGGGTGTACTCCACCCTGTGAGGTGTGGGGTGTCAGACTGCCCCTAGTGGGGGATGTCTCCCAGTTAGGCTACTCAGGGGTCAGGGACCCACTTGAGCAGGCAGTCTGTCCCTTCTCAGATCTCAACCTCCGTGTTGGGAGATCCACTGCTCTCTTCAAAGCTGTCAGACAGAGTTGTTTGCGTCTGCAGAGGTTTCTGCTGCTTTTTTGTTGTTGTTGTTGTTGTTGTGTAGCTGTGCCCTGTCCCCAGAGGTGGAGTCTACAGAGACAGGCAGGTTTCCTTGAGCTGCTGTGAGCTCCACCCAGTTCGAGCTTCCCAGCAGCTTTGTTTACCTACTTAAGCCTCAGCAATGGCGGGCGTCCCTCCCCCAGCCTCGCTGCCGCCTTGCCGCGATATCGCAGACTGCTGTGCTAGCAATGAGGGAGGCTCCGTGGGCGTGGGACCCTCCCGGCCAGGTGTGGGATATGATCTCCTGGTGTGCCTATTTGCTTAAAGCGCAGTATTGGGGTGGGAGTTACCCGATTTTCCAGGTGTTGTGTGTCTCAGTTCCCCTGGCTAGGAAAAGGGATTCCCTTCCCCCTTGCGCTTCCCAGGTGAGGCAATTCCTCGCCCTGCTTCAGCTCTCGCTGGTCGGGCTGCAGCAGCTGACCAGCACCGATCATCCGGCACTCCCCAGTGAGATGAACCCAGTACCTCAGTTGAAAATGCAGAAATCACCGGTCTTCTGTGTCGCTCGCACTGGGAGTTGGAGACTGGAGCTGTTCCTATTCGGCCATCTTGCTCCGCCCCCTATCGCCAATATCATACTTAATGGGCAAAAACTGGAAGCATTCCCCTTGAAAACAGGAACAAGACAGGGATGCCCTCTCTCACCACTCCTATTCAATATAGTGTTGGAAGTTCTGGCCAGGGCAATCAGGCAAGAGAAAGAAATAAAGGATATTCAATTAGGAAAAGGGGAAGTCAAATTGTCCCTGTTTGCAGATGACATGATTGTATATTTAGAAAATCCCATTGTCTCAGCCCAAAATCTCCTTAAGCTGATAAGCAACTTCAGCAAAGTCTCAGGATACAAAATCAACGTGCAAAAATAACAAGCATTCTTATACACCAATAACAGACAAACAGAGAGCCAAATCATGAGTAAATTCCCATTCACAATTGCTTCAAGGGAATAAAATACCTAGGAATCCAACTTACAAGGGATGTGAAGGACCTCTTCAAGGAGAACTACAAACCACTGCTCAATGAAATAAAAGAGGACACAAACAAATGGAAGAACATTCCATGCTCATGGGTAGGAAGAATCAATATCGTGAAAATGGCCATACTGCCCAAGGTAATTTATAGATTCAACGCCATCCCTATTAAGCTACCAATGACTTTCTTCACACAATTGGAAAAAACTACTTTAAAGTTCATATGGAACCAAAACAGAGCCTGCATTGCCAAGACAGTCCTAAGCCAAAAGAACAAAGCTGGAAGCATCATGCTACCTGACTTCAAACTATACTACAAGTCTACAGTAACCAAAACAGCATGGTACTGGTACCAAAACAGAGATATAGACCAATGGAACAGAACAGAGCCCTCAGAAAGAATACCACACATCTACAACCATCTGATCTTTGACAAACCTGAGAAAAACAAGAAATGGGGAAAGGATTCCCTATTTAATAAATGGTGCTGGGAAAACTGGCTAGCCATAAGTAGAAAGCTGAAACTGGATCACTTCCTTACATCTTATACAAAAATTAATTCAAGATGGGGGCAGAGACTTAAATGTTAGCCCTAAAACCATAAAAACCCCAGAAGAAAACCTAGGCAATGCCATTCAGGACATAGGCATGGGCAAGTACTTGATGTCTAAAACACCAAAAGCAATGGCAACAAAAACCAAAGTTGACAAATAGGATCTAATTAAACTAAAGAGCTCTGCACAGCAAAAGAAACTACCATTCGAGTGAACAGGCAACCTACAGAATGGGAGAAAATTGTTGCAATCTACTCATCTGACAAAAGGCTAATAGCCAGAACCTACAAAGAACTCAAACAAATTTGCAAGAAAAAAACCCCACCAAAAAGTGGGCAGAGGATATGAACAGACACTTCTCAAAAGAAGACATTTATGCAGCCAACAGACACAGGAAAAAATGCTCATCATCACTGGCCATCAGAGAAATGCAAATCAAAACCACAATGAGATACCATCTTACACCAGTTAGAATGGCGATCATTAAAAGTCGGAAAACAACAGGTGCTGGAGAGGATGTGGAGAAATAGGAACACTTTTACACTGTTTGTGGGATTGTAAACTAGTTCAACCATTGTGGAAGACAGTGTGGTGATTCCTCAAGGATCTAGAACTAGAATTACCATTTGATCCAACCATCCCATTACTGGGTATATACCCAAAGGATAATAAATCATGCTGCTATAAAGACACATGCACACGTATGTTTTACGTGACACTATTCACAATAGCAAAGACTCGGAACCAACCCAAATGTCCATCAATGACAGACTGGATTAAGAAAATGTGGCACATATACACCATGGAATACTATGCAGCCATAAAAAAAGATGAGTTAGTGTCCTTTGTAGGGACATGGATGCAGCTGGAAACCATCATTCTCAGCAAACTATCGCAAGAACAGAAAACCAAACACTGCATGTTCTCACTCATAGGTGGGAATTGAACAACAAGAACGCTTGGACACAGGAAGGGGAACGTCACACACTGGGGCCTATTGTGGGGGGATAAGGGAGGGATAGCATTAGGAGATATACCTAAAGTAAATGACGTGTTAATGGGTGCAGCACACCAACATGGCACATGCATACCTATGTAACAAACCTACACATTGTGCACATCTACCCTAGAATATAAAGTATAAAAAAATTATGTATCAATATTGGCTCATTAATTGTAACAAATATACTAAAAATATAAGATGTTGATAATATGAAAAGTGGGTGTGAGGTGTAGGGGAACTTTCTATACTATCTTTACAATTTTCCTGTAACCCTCAGACTGTTCTAAACAGCACAATTTACAAGTATTATTACAACATTCAAGAGCCTATATAAGGGAAGGATTCTTGATGATGACTTAAAACTGACATTGGCAAACCTTTTATTTCGAGGGTTTGATGGTAAATAATTTAGTCTTTGTGAGCAACATAAAGGCATGTCTTCATTACAAATTGTTTATTTAGTTAGTTACAACCCTTTAGGAATGTAAAAAATTTTCCTAGCTATAGGGCCACACACAAACAAGCAGAGGTAGATGTATTAATAGCAAAAAGGCTATAGTTGCAGATCTCCCAATTTAAAATAACATGTAGAGAAGAGCTATTTACAGATTACTTTATTATCCCTCCAGTGCACATGTAGATTTTCTTAGTGTCCAACCACACTTTCTTCTTGTTCGGGTCCAAGAACTACTAGTTTTTGTTAATCTTTTTTTTTTTTTTTCTTGTTTTCGAAGACTGCTTATTTGCATTGGAGTTTATTTTTTTGATTCACTAATATTCAACTAAACAATTTTCCTTATTTGTTTAAGTTCAGCCATTGAAGTACAGCCTTCTCTCACCTCTGCACTTAAATTCTTACTCTTGCCTCTTCTGGAAAGACCTCCCTTACATTTCTTTATTCAATGCATTCTTCAAGGCCAGACACTCCCCAAAATTTTTGTTTTCTTTTGCTTTCTAGCTTTACTGAGGTATGCTTGACAATTAAAAATTATATATATTTATTATATACAATATGATGTCTCAATATACCTACACATTTTGAAATGATTTTCATAATCAAACTAATTAACGAGTCACATCAAATTAGCTTTTTTGTGTGTAAGGAGAATACTTGAGATCTACGTTCTTTTCAAATTTTAGTATATAATACATTACTATTAATATAGTCACCATGTGGTACCTTAGGTCTCCAGAATATATTCATCTTATAATGAAAGTTTTGTACCTTTAACCAACATCTATTTTTCCTCCCCACCAGCCCCTGGTAACTGCCATCTTATTGTCTTTTTATAGGAATTTGACTTTTTTAGACTCCACGTGTAAATGATATCATGCAGTATTTGTCTTTCTGTGTCTGGGTTATTTTACTTAGCAAAATGTTTAGCAGGTTAATCCCTGTTGTTGTAAATGGCAGAATTTCCTTCTTTTTAAAGGTTGAATAATATTCTATTGTGTGTATGTATATGTAGCACATTTTCTTTATGCATTTATCCATCCAGTGACACTTAGGTTGTTTAACATCTTGGCTACTGTGAATAGTGCTGCAATGAACCTGGGTGAGCTTTCTTCAGGATAGATACAAAGGAGAATTGGTGGATCATGTGATAGTTCTATTTTTCATTTCTGGAGGAACCTTCATATGGTTTTCCACAATAGCTGTTCCAGTTTACATTCCCATCAATGGTGTATAAGTCTTCACTTTTTATGACATCCTCACCAACACTTATCCTCCGGCTTTTTGCGATAGCTATTATAACAGATGTGAGATGTTATCTCATTGTAGTTATAATTTGCATTTCCCTGATTATTAATGATGCTGAGCACCTTTTCATATACCTGCTGGCCATGTGTATGTCTTCAGATTCTCAGCCCATTTTTAATTGGGTTATTTGCTTATTTCTGTTTTGCTATTGAGTTTTATGAGTTCCTAATATATATTTTGAATATTAACCTCTTTTTGGATATATGGTTTGTAAATATTTTTCCTAATCCATAGGTTGCCTTTTCTTTTTGTTGTTTCCTTTGTTAAAGGTCCAATTTCATTCTTATTCATGTGGCTATCCAGCTGTCCCAACAACATTTATTGAAGAGACATCTTTTCTCCATTGCATATTTTTAACACCTTTGTCAAAGACTAGTTGGTCATATATACACAGGTTTATTTCTGAAATCCCTATTCTGTTTCACTGGACTCTGTGTCTGTTCTTCTTGCCAGAGCTATACTATTTTGATTACTGTAGCTTTGTAATATCATTTGAAATCAGGAAATCTCAAACTTTATTCTTCTGTCTTAAGATTGCTTTAGCTATTTAGGGTCTTTTGTGGTCCCATATGAATTTTAAAATAGATTTTCTCTGTTATTGAAAAATACCATTGGAATTTTGATAGAGATTATATTTAATCTGCAATCACTTTGGGAAGTATGAATATTTTAACAGTATTAGTTCTTCCAATCCATGAACATGAGACATATTTCCATGCCTTTGTATCTTCTTCAATATATTTCATCAGTGTTTTACAGTTTTGGTGTACAGATCTCTCACTTCTTTGCTTAAATTTATTCCTGAGATTTTTATTTTTTTAATATTATTGTAAATGTTATTGTTTTCTTAATTTCTTTTTCAGATAGTCTGTTGTTAGTGTATAGAAGTAGAACTGGTTTTTATGTTGATTTTGGATTCTGCATATTTACTGAATTTGTTTATTCTAGTAAGTTTCTGTTTTGGTAGCATCTTTAAGATTTTCTAAATCTATGTAAAGTCATATCTTCTGCAAATAGAGACGATTTAATTTATTTATTAGTTTGATGCATTTTTTCCTTGTCTAATTGCTCTGGATGAGACTTGCAGTATAATATCAAATAGAATTGGCAAGAGTGGCAAACAAATCAGCAAGAAAAAAACAAACAGTCCCATCAAAAAGTGGGCTAAGGACATAAATAGATAATTCTTAAAAGAAGATATACAAATGGCCAAGAAATATATGACAAAATGCTCAACATCACTAATGATCAGGAAAATGCCAATCAAACCCACGATGTGATACCGCCTCACTCCTGCAAGCATAGTCATCATCAAAACATCAAAAACAGGAGACGTTGGCATAGATGCAGTGATTAGGGAACACTTCTACATCTGGTGGAAATGTAAACTAGTACAACCACTATGGAAAACAGTGTGGAGATTCCTCAAAGAACTAAAAGTACAACTTCCATTTGATCCAGGAATTCCACTACTGGGCATCTACCTAGAGGAAAAGAAGTCATTATATAAAAAAGATACTTGCACAGGCATGTTTATTGCAGCACAATTGCAAAATCATGGAACCAACCCAAATGCTCATCAATCAATGAGTGGATAAAGAAACTGTGATATATATACATATATATATACACACACACATATATATACCCACATACATATACACACACATACACACACACACACACAAAATGAAATACTATTCAGCCATTAAAAGGAATGAATTAATGGCATTAGTAGTGACCTGGATGAAATTGGAGACTATTATTCTAAGTGAAGTAACTCAAGAATGGAAAACCAAACATTGTATGTTCTCACTGATATGTGGAAGCTAAGCTGTGAGGGCACAAAAGCATAAAAAATCATACAGTCGGTTTTGGGGACTTGGGAGCAAGGATGGTAGTGGGGTGAGAGACAAAAGACTACAAATAGGGCTCCGCGTATACAATCAACACTAAAGAACTTACTCATGTAACCAAACACCACCTGTTCCCCAATAACCTATGGAAAATTAAAAAAAAAGAAGTGGCAAGAGTGGGCATTTTGGTCTTGTTTTTGATCTTAGAGGAAAAGCTTTCAGCTCTTCATGTTGAGTAGGAAGTTGGCTCTAGGTTTGTCATATGTAATTTTATATTGTTGAGGTATATGATTTATTGAATGTTTGTATTATGAAAGCATGTTGAATTTTATCAAATGCTTTTTCTGCATCTATTGAAATGAATATATGATTTTTATCTTCATTCTGTTAGTGTGACATAACATAGTTATTGATTTGCATATATAGAACCATCCCTGCGTCCCAGGAATAAATTCCACTTGATCATCGTGTATGTCCTTTTAACATACTATTGAATTTGTTTGCTAGTATTTTATTAAGAAGTGTTACATCTTCATCAGGTATACTATCATACTACTCTAAAATTTTCTTTTATTTTTGTAGTCTCCTTGTCTGGCCTTGGTATCAGTGTCATGCTGGTCTCATAGAATGAGTTTGAAAGTGTTCCCTCTTCTTCAAATTGTTGGAATATTTTGAAAAATATTGGCTTTCTTCTTTTAAAAATATTTTGTAGAAATAACCTGTGAAGTCATTTGGTCCTAGGCTTTCTTGGTTAGGTGATTCAATACCTTTACTAGTTATAAGTTTATTCAGATTTTTTATTTCTTTGTAATTCAGTCTTCGTAGGTTGTATGATGCCAGGAATTTATCCATTTCTTCTAGGTTATCCAATTTGTTGGCAGGTAATTGCTCATTAGTTTCTTATGTTTTTGAGGGTTTTAAAAAATTTATTTCTGTGGTGATACATTATATTGCAATGTATTCTTTTTCATTTCTGATTTATTTATTTGGGCCTTGAGTTGCTTAATTTTATGTATCAACTTGACTAGATTAAGGGATCCCCAGATAGCTGTTATAATATTTCTGTGTGTATATGTGAGCGTGTCTGGAAAAGATTAGCATTTAAGTCAGTAGACTTGAGTAAAGAAAACACACCCTTGACAATGTGGGTGGGCATTTTACAATCTGTTGAAAGCCCAAATAGAACAAAAAAGGCAGATTAAGGACATACTTGCTCTCTCTCTTCTGGATGTGTGACATTCATCCTCTCCTGCTCCTAAACATCACAGCTCCTTGTTCTCAGGCCTTTGGACTCTAACGAAGGTGACCCTATTGGCATCCCTGGCTCTCAGGCCTTCAGACTCAGAGTGAATTACACCATTGGCTTTCGTGGTTCTCCAGCTTGCAGATGGTGTGTCATGCCACTTCTCTTTAGGCTCCATAATCATGTGAGCCAATTCCCATAATAAATCCCCCCTTGTATATCTACTTTTTCTGTTTCTACAATAATCCTAATGCATGTATTTTGTCGTTTTCTTCTTAGTCTAGCTAAAAGGTTTGCCAGTTTTGTTAATCTTTCTTTTAAACCCAGTTCTTAGTTTCACTGATCTATTATTTTTCTAGTCCCTATGTTATTTGTTTCTGCTTCAATCTTTGTAATTCCCTTTCTTCTGCTAACTTTGGGCTTGGTTTATTCTTCTTTTCTAGTTCTGTGAGGAGTAAAGTTAGATTGTTTATTTCCATGTATTTCTTTGTTGTTAATGTGGGTGTTTATTACTATAAAATTCTCTCTTGAAACTGCTTTTCTTCATCTCTTAAATGTTGGTAAGATGTGTTTCTATTTTTGTTTGTCTAGAGACTTTAAAATTTCTTCTTTATTGGTTGTTCAGGAGTATATTTTAAATTTCCACATATTTGTGAATTTTCCAACTTTCCTCCTCTTACTGATTTCTAGTTTCACACCATTATTTTGAGACAAGACACTTGATATGATCTCAATTTTCTGGGATTTGTTTAGACTTGTTTTGTGCCGTAAAATATCATCTATTCTGGAGAATGTGTTGCTTAAGAAGAATATTCTTCAGATGTTAGATGGAATGTTCTGGATATATCTGTTAGGTACATTTAATCTAAAGTGTAGTTCAAATCCAATGGTTCCTTATTGTTTCCTGAATGGATGATCTATGCTTCGTTCCTGGTTAGTTTCAAGTGTTTCACCATGAGATAAAGTTAGCAATGCTGTTATTACTCACAATGCCATAGCTCCTTAGAACTTGTTTTATTGAAACAATATACATGTTCTTATTTTGCAGTTCCCTGCTACCATTCACTGCTGCATCATCCATTGAGCAACCCATAAATACTGACTTCCAATAATTCCCTCAAAGATTTCTTGGCTTTCTTAATGATGAGCTCAAATGAATGTCTTACGTAGAGTATGCAAGAAATGTGAACAATAATTACTTTTCTGAACATGCTAATTTTACTGTTCAGAATTTTTTAGTGGAAAGGTTGAACAACCCATCTTCCAATCATGTCTTCCTTTGGACATTTTAGGCCTTTGTCACTACATCTCTAGAATATAATACTTCAGCATTGACTGTACCTCTGCCTTCCGTATACTTCCATCCGTGGAAGGAGAGGCAATGGCCTTTTGTGCAGAGTGAGAAAGGCATTTCCATTTTCACAAGGAAGACAAATTCCTTCCTACAGCAGAGTGTAATAAGCAAGAATGCACAATGTCACCACACTGAGATAGGACATGTGGTTGTGAAGCCACAGTCTGAAAATCCCTCAGAAGAGATAAACATGACTGTTTTGTGGAGTCTTCCTCAATCACGGCATAAAGCTTACAGAGGACATGGAAGACTTCCCTGGAAGATATGTTTTTCAACTTTTATACCAAAAGACTTAAAATTGCCAATAGGAGAGGTAGCACTGCCACCAAAAGAAAACACTGCCACCACTCCTATCCACCATTTTCATGTCCTTCAAGTCCTAAGGTCAGAGGCAGCCCTAGTGCTGCAATACAGAAGGCCAAGAACAGGCCCACGGGCCCACACAAGGATCTGTGGTAGATGGTAGCCCTGAACTTGTGCAGGGTCCAGAGTGAGTGAGAGTCATTCCAAATCAATGTGTTAGCACCATTCTGGCAGCTCAGTCTCACACAATCACCCAAAAGAAATACTGTGTCATCCGGGTGGAATGATTTTCTCACTGTCCTAAAACTGCACCTCAATCACAGGGCCCTGGGCTTACTGCATAAGCACAAATCTTGGAGCATCTGATTGACCCAATGCACAGCAAATTTACAGCTTCAGGGAGATTCCAAATGAGAAAAACATGAGCTGGAGAACGTATTTTAGTTGTCACTGCTGGCTTCAGCTAGTCCCAAGTCACAAGAGGGAGAGAGATAATTTTATCAAAGACTCTCCAAAATGTAGGGCCCTCTGAGGTGGGGGACCCAGGGTAGAGACCTCTGCTTATTTGGTCTGAGAATGGTACTGCCTCTCTTAAACCCTACTTTTCAATTCAAGGGATATATAATGCCCCTATGCTAACCCTAGATTCCAGTCTCTCTCTAGTGATCCCCTTAGAATCATACAAAAGAACATTGCACACTTTCATTGAAACCCATTCTTTTGCAATGGTCATAGGCATTGGGGATACAGAAATGAAAAACATTTCCAGATTTTTTTTAAGTGTATATATCCTGCATCCTATTCCTTCAGGCCCCTGCTGTCTAATAACTATTTGGCAGAACTAACTGAGACTACATATTAATCCTGATAATATCTTAATTCCAGATAATGCAATTTTATTTAACAAGGTCATTTTAAATGTGTTAACACAAACTCTCACCCCCTCTGACTGTGCTTGTTGAAACATATAGATCCATAATTAACTGGCCACAGAGCATCGCTGATCTCCAACCATTTATTGAGGATTATCATTTTAAATTCACTCTTCTGAATACATTTTAAAACTCAACTAAGAAAAGCAATACTTATTTTGGATTTGTTTGTGGGAAAAAGTGGGGAGAGTACGGTACATCTAGTCTTCTGGATACTTTAACATCCAGCCCTGAATTATACTAGACAATTAAGAAATCATGTACTTGAAGTAAATGTTTTGTACTCTTCTTTTCTCAATCTCCAAAATCCTCTCCTTTGAGTTGCTTTTATTGACTTGTATTTTAATGTCTCACCATAAATGTAACTTTAGGGCAAGGGAGCCAAGTTAAATTTGACACCAAGTTATCTTGAAAGGGTTTAGTTAAGGATGTTGTTAATCAAAATACACACTTGTATTAGAACTTAGAACAATGGGGATAAAATCAAACTGTGTGTAGAGAAGAGCTCTAATTTTTCTGAATAACTGGCTTTTATAAACAGAATATGGAGACCAATATGTGTATGTTTTCTTATTCACCACTAGAAAACTCATAGCCAGGTTTGCGACTCATCTCCAAAGAGACTGGTGTGTCCTAAACTGACTTGAGATTCTCTTTCCATCCTTATTTTCCTATTTCATTTTGCTTTTATTTAATCTTCCTGTAAACTTGGTATACTTGTAAGTCACATAACATGTGTCTCAGACCAAAGCTGGCTATAAATAATTCAGAAGTCGTGACCAATGTGCTTAGAAAGATTTTATGTTGTTGTGGAGAGAGTGTGGGCTTTGGGATTACACATGTTAAATCAACTATTAGTTGTTCTTCTTCTTCTTCTTCTTCTTCTTCTTCTTCTTCTTCTTCTTCTTCTTCTTCTTCTTCTTCTTCTTCTTCTTCTTCTTCTTCTTCTTCTTCTTTTGAGATGGAGTCTCACTCTGTCACCCAGGCTGGAGTGCAGTGGCGTAATCTCGGCTCAATGTATGCTCCGCCTCCCGGGTTCATGCCATCATTCTCTCGCCTCAGCCTCCCGGGTAGCTGGGACTACAGGTGCCCACCACCACGCTCGGGTAATTTTGTGTATTTTTAGTAGAGACGGAGTTTCACTGTGTTAGCCAGGATGGTCTTGATCTCCTGACCTCGTGATCCACCCGCCTCAGCCTCCCAAAGTGCTGAGATTACAGGCATGAGCCACCAAGCCTGGCCTAGATCTTCTTAGGAGTTCGGCGACCTCCTGCAGGTTTCTTACTTTGATATGGAATCTTCAGAAGCATCATAACTGCTGATTAATCCCATTTTCTTTGTTTCTAATGCTATCTTTTTTGTAACTTTTGTATGCATACAATATTTTCTAACACACCTGTCTATCCTTTCACTGGTAAGATAGTCTTGGACAACTTGCACTTGCAGATGAATATCAACAAGAGAAAAGATCAGGAGATCCAAATGAGATATATATATATATATATATTTGTTTTTTTAAAATTTAATTTAACTTCTTTTTTTTTTTTTGAGATGGAGTCTTGCTCTTATTGCCCATGCTGGAGTGCAATGGCGCAGTATCTGCTCACTGCAACCTCCGCCTCCCGGGTTCAAGTGATTCTCCTGCCTCAGCCTCCCAAGTAGCTAGGATTACAGGCATGTGCCACCACGCCTGGCTAATGTTGTAATTTTAGTAGAGACGGGGTTTCTCCATGTTGGTCAGACTGGTCTTGAACTCCTGACCTCAGGTGATCCACCCGCCTCGGCCTCCCAAAGTGCTGGGATTACAAGCATGAGCCACTGCGCCTGGCTGAGAGCTATATTTTCTAAGAAAACTAGGAATGAGCTTCGAAATTTTAAATTTGTATTGTGGTGAAGTATACATCTCTAAACCTTTAATTCCCTATTCCACATCAGCATTCATAACCTGCTCTGCTGCTTAATTTATAGTACTGATTTCACTGGTTTCCATCAGAACATAAGGCAAAGCACTTAATATTTTGGCTGTCATCAACATTTTTCTCTATTAATACAAACAGGAGCACTCCTTATCAATGTACTATAAATCAAAGAGATAGCTTCTGTCCTTACAAACAAACAAAGAAAACCTATCAGAGTTTAATAAGCCTCTTCTATCTAATGAATGAATTTACAGTTTCAAAGAATAGTAAACCTGTCAGAGGGAATTAAATGATATGTTGCACCAGGAATAACTTCTGTGTCTGGCATTTGTGTTAGTCTGTTAGTAAGAGGAAAATAGAACATGTGGACCTTGATAATATACCTGTCTTTGATATTATTGTTAAGCTTGACTCTTCTGGTGATTAAAGTGGCAGGTAGTAAAATGTATCATGCAAACGTAAATGTGATATTTTTCTTCTATTTTAAGTTTCTCATGGAAAATGATTTTGTGATTGGTCTTTGAACAGCACTTTATTTATAATCCTATTTGCAACTTGGAGAGATTTCACCTCAGAAGGCGAGTGAGCACACTGCTCCGGCTTTTGTGATTCTGAAAATGTCACTGCTGTCATTTGTCAAATATGCCTGAAATCTGCCGTTTCAATAAGTGACATCTCCCACTCCTTTTGGATGAAACTTTTCACTCTCTTTTTTTTTCTTTCAGAAGAATAATTCTAAATAGAAAGCAGATATTTGAATCCTGATTTTACAACAGGAATGAGAAATTAATTTCTTATGTGAAACTAAATAGTATTTATTTCAGGACAATACATTTGGGAAGCTTTAGACTTATTTAATTTTAATTTTGCCTTGGGATGGAATGGCTTTTTTGCATTCATAAAATGGATTATGTTTCTTTATATTTGGCAGAAAATCTCATAGAGCAAGAGTTGTCTTCTCAAGCATGTATATTTTTACCTGCTCCTCCATGGCTGATTCCTTCCTTTTCTTTTCATAAGCCTCATGAAAGGTTTTCCTTTTCTTTCTGCTTACTTGCTAAACTCCACAGGATCACACTTTTCTTTCCTGGGGCTGGGGATTTGCAAACCCTGCAGTCATGTCTTCAGATACACAACCGACTGACCTGTCTGTCCTTTGGCTTCTGGCTTAACTCTCTGGTTCCAGGTTATACCACCTGAGAGATGTGGACAGCATCTCCTCACATTATGAGAGATGTTGTGAGGATTAATTGATGTTTGCAGTACACATCAAAGCCCAGGGCTGCAAGATGCTTTATAAATTCGAAATACCCCTATGTTAACAGCAAGCTCTGTTACAAAAATCCTGCTAAACATAAGCCTTCCACTCTCTGGAGCTCCATGACCTTTCTATCTAGCCTACTTAGTCCGTAGCGTCTCCCAGAGGGGTATTCTCTGCCTCTCCAGCCTGGATTTGCCTCTAACTTAATAAATGCAGCAACCCTGAAAAGCAAGTATAGAAAAAAAAAAAAAGAAGGGATTTATTTATTTAAGTAATGCTTGTTCACCTGGAACATAATAGCAGCTGGATTCCTGCTGAATCAAGAATCTATTTGTTCCAGCAGGTCACCCAATGTTGTTTATCAATTTTCATTCTCACTAACAGAATTAAGCTCCCAAACCATTTCAAATCAGTTTTTTCCCCTTCATTTTGGAGGCTTTCAATTGAAGGGATACATTTAGCATGGTCATAGCCTATTACTTACCAGAGGAATGGTGGCTTCTCCTTTGTCTGTGCCAAAGCTGAGCTTTCTAAGAGAGCATCTCCTACCCAAGATATCAACTATATCTTAGTGCAAATACCAGCTATTCCAAATGTACTTTTGGAAATGGCAGGTTTTAAATCAGGTATTTGCAGTTTCTGATATTAGAGTTATATGAATTATTTTGTATTGTTGTTAAATTGTTTTAAAGATGTCCTTGTTATGAACTATTTTAGTCTGGTGATTAAACCTAGATTTCAGATATAAAATCTTAATTATTATTTGAAAAGTGTCTGTTCCTCAAATAAAGCCATTTGTTTTTACATTATTTCTCCAATAATGAATGTAGGTTCAACTTAACTCAAGCCTCATTTTTTGACTTATTCTTCATAGGGCCACTAGCTCAGATAACTTACAATGTCATAACTAGCCTTGATTAACAGAGGTGCTTTCCAAACCAGAGATGGATAGTCTGGAGTTAACTTAGACTTAAAGGAAAAAAGAAAAGGTAGCCAGGTTTTCAATACTGAAGAATATTCTGTAAAAAAGTATGCAAGGGTTTGAATAAAACTGTGCTTACAAAAGCCATGTAAGAGAGACAGTAGCTGTGTGAATATTGGTGAAAATTCAGATAGAGTCGAACTCTGGAGATTAGACAGGTATTTAGCAGAGATGTGGGCCTGTAGACAGTACTGGGGATGCCCAGAAGCAAAAGTATCTGGTCCTATAATGACTATAACTACCATCTCTCTGTTCAACTATATATAAAAAGCACCATGGTAAACACTATTGACATGTATTAACACATATCACATTTGATCAGTACCACATTTCTATGAGGTGGGTGAAATTATTATCCTCATTACCCTGACAAAAAAAAAAACCAAAGCACAGAAAAGATATGTAATAATTTCAGGTTCACATATTAGTAAGTGGAGAGGAGCCAACCCCAAGTAGTCCAATTCTAGAGCATTTCAAGCTTTTGAAGAAGCACAGGGTAGGGTGATTAACAGCATGTGCTGTGGAGTCACACAAAGTCTGTGTGACCTTGGGCAAGTTACTCAGCCTTTCTTTATCCACTTTTCTCATCTGTAAAATGGGATGATAATAGCACCCACTTCATAAGGTTAGTGAGAGGATGAAATGAGGTAAGTGAGCAGCAAATGCTAGTTATTGCTAAATTGCAAGGAAAACAACAATACAGAAAAATCAAATACCAGTGGACCAAAATAATTGAGCAGGAATATAAATCACTGAGGCATATGGAATAAGAAAAATAGGAGAGGACATCAGGAGCTATACTTTGTTGTTATTAATGTGTGTTTTGTACTCATAAAACCTGCCTACTTGAGTTCTTCCTGCTGGAGGTCATGCTGGAGTTCTGATAGTTTTACAGAGTTCAAAACAGTAGAGTTTACACATTTATTAATTTTTCCTCCTGATGCCATACTAAAATGAGATTAAATTTCCAAAAGAGCTTAAATCCACAATAGTCATGAAAATAGAAGGGTGATAATCTGTGAATGAGAAATTTTATACAATTTCTGGAAGATTAAAAAGTATGTGAAGTAATGATAATAGAATAAATAGAGGGGTTGGAGTCACAAGAAGAGATGTACTGTCCAAAATGGTAGTCACTCGTCACACGGGCCATTGAACTCCTGAAATGTGGCTGGTACAAATTGAGATGTGCTTTAAGTATTTTAAAAAATACACATGAGATTTTAAAGGTTTAGTATTAAAATGTAAAATATCTCAATAGTTTTTATACTGATTGCACATTGAAATTATTTTCCAAATATTTTGGCAGAATAAAATATTATTAAAATCTATCTCAACTTATAAAACTTTTAAAATGCAGTTTCTAGAAAAAATTAAAATTATCCAAAAGGCTCTCGTTTGTAGTATTTTCATTAGAGAATTATTCTCTTGTTTACATATGCAAAAAGGCTATCGAAGATCTCTCAAGAGATTCTTGTGTGTGAGATACATGATCTAAAAGAGGAGAAAGGTGAGAAGGAGTTCATAATTGGGGATGTACTTAAAGTTTATCAAAGGAGAAGCTGGCCATTTTTCTCCATTTTCTATGCCTGAGATTAGGTTATCCAGAGCTAGCTTTGGATCCTGGGTGGATGGGGAAGCAGATATTCCTCCTCTAAAAAATGATGTTAGGGTGCAGAAGGCCAATTGATTAGAAAACAGGGCACCAAGATAAAGTTCCCTCTAACCTGGCATTTAGAGTTTTCCCAATATCATAGCTACTTCACAACGATTGACCCCAATCAAAGTTGTCAATTGACTGGCCCTGCTGATGCACAGAGAGCCCTATTAGCTTTCCTATGCAATTGTTTAGTATAGAAATGAACAATCAAGGGTCACCAGATTTTTAGGAAATTTGCATAATGAAAGAGAATGATCAAGGCAGAGTAAAGTAACACTAGAGGAAGCAGACACATTGAAGATCAAAAGAAAGTAAATTGAAACAAAGCAATTCTAAGTAGTCTCTTCAGGATGATTGAAGAATATATCACAGTCAAAAAGCAAGAAGATGCCTTTGTTAAAAGGCACAATTTGATGATGTACTATAGTTACATAAGATGTAACCAAAGGTAGAAACTAGGCAGGGGGTACACAGGTACCCCCTGTGCCGTCTTTGCCACTTCCTGTAACTCTATTGTGGTTTCAAAATAGTTAGAAGAAAAAAATCAGTTGGAAAAAAATAAGGAGCTCCTGGAAATTGAAAATAAGCATATTTAAAAAAATAAGTATATAAACCTTAGAAGATAAGAGTAGAGGAAATCTCTCAGGTCATAAAATTGAATAAAAAAGGAGAAGTATAAATGTTTTTCATGGAGGAGGAGAATATTATTTTTTCAAACATTAAAATTATGTGTTTAGTCTCAATAGGGATAAGCATTGTTTTTTGATTTTCAAGTTTTGGAGTTTACCTATAAAAAAATCACAAATTGGAAAGTATAATTTTCAGCCACAAGGGAGATAAAGTCATAGGGGCCACAATGATGACTTTGACTTCTCTTTACTTTTCTTCATGGAGTTTTACCAGCAGCTAGAGCTCTTATTTGGTTCTCTTATATTTCCTCTCTCTTTCTAGCTCTTGGTCTCTAGGTCTCTCCCTCCTCAGGTCCTCCTTGCATCCAAGTATCAGCATGACCTGTAATTTTAGCCCTCTCTGAGAAGGCCTAGAGTTGTTAGACTTGACCAGCTCTCTGTTGGGGCTTTGGGAGGTTGGGTGGCAGCATGGTCGATGGCATGGATGTATTTATTCTGGTTGTCTTTCTGGTTCAATTTTTTTTATTTGATTGCATTATAAATATTTGCATCAAATCATACAAGACAAACTTAGGTAAGCAAATGGCCCAAGGACTCCTGACCAACCCACAACAGTTCTGCAATGATATTTGTGATACAAGCAAATAATCAGGACTTGCTGTGCCTTTCTGTATCTTTGTTTACTGGAAATTTGTTTTTTTGTTTGTTTGTTTGTTTTGTTTGTTTGTTTTGGCCAAAGTTAGAGTGGCTAGGTCATGATTAGATATGGATATTTCTTGATCCCTGACTCAATAAAATAATAAAAAGTTTTGATAATATTCCAGTTTCCCTCAGCCCACTCTTATTTCTATCACCAGAGTAACCAATATCTGTAATTCCTGAATTAATGCTTCTAGACCTACTATTGTGTATTGCCTCACCAACCCAGAACTCTTTTTCTAACTCTATGAAACCCTACATAATTGGAAAAAAATATTTATGCATCAGTACTCACTTTTTATTCCATAGGTATAATATGAAGGTGATGCCAAGGGGGTCTAGATTTGGGGTAATCTAATGGACATGATGGTGATTTGCAGGTTATTTTATGATATTGTCAGAAGAACCTTCCTATCTGTCAGAGTCTGGGTTAGAGTTTTCAGACACCACCTTCCCGAGAAATGCAGCTTTCCTCTCAAGTCCTAATTCTAACCTGGTGGCTTTAAAAAGCCCAAGTAATATAACAGGGAAATGCATATATTCTTCTTTTTCATGAAATGCGGATGATTATGTAGTCTAATTGCCTCATTTCACAGACTAAAAAGCTGAGGCCTAAAGAGAGTAGGTGCTTTGTATTGGTTCCTGAGAGCAGAATAGTAACTAGTATCTCAACCACATTCCTCTATACTCAATAACATATATAATTTCTTTTTTCACAGTGGCAATACATTTTGAATAAAAAAACAATAACTTAAACATTCATCCATTCCTCAAAAATTGGAAAAGAGACTCTTTATTTCCAAAAACTGAATAAGGAAAACTCTAATCTTTTCCTTCTTTGTGTCACCAGATTAACCTGCCCAATATTCATTTCAATGGGAAAGTCTTCTTCGTTGACTTCTCTTTTCTCTATAGACAAGCGATCTTGCCAGAGCCCACACTGTTTTCCCAACCTTCTTCTTTGTCTTCAACATGAATCTTCCAAGAAACATTCTAAAAAATTACAATTCAAGAGGATGCCCCAAAGATTTTTAAAAATCATGTATCACCAGACAATTCTGATACAAGAGGGTAGAGTATACTTTGAGCAATTTTGCAATAGACTCTGAGCTCTATCAAGGGCTAAATCTACTAAGTCTTATTCACATAAGCACATAGGAATAAGCACATTTTTACAAGTAAAAATCAATCATGTGACCAAGTAGGTGTTTTGACAATGGGACAGGATATTTTTTATCTGGAATGTATATTTTCATACATATAATAGGCTCTCAATTAAAATTTATGGATTAAAAATTAGGGCTAGGCTTTATCAACCAAATGGGGAGTAGCTTCTTTGTCCAGTCTCTGGTCCTGGGTAAATGAAGTCCAGATTTGGTGGGATTTGAAATACTGCCCCACTCCTAATTCTGAAACTCCTGATTCTGGTTTCTTTTCATCTATCGGGAAAGCACTCAGTTCTGAACGTTTGCAACTACATTAACATTTTTCCTTTCTCTGGGAGATACAGAGTGGGAGAATGGATGTTATGTCTGCTTTTCTTTTCACATATTTAAGACAAGAGTTTTCATTCAGAACCCCAAAGGGTATGGAAAGGGGAGAGACATTGGAGCTAAAAAGACTAGGATGTAAATTTCACTCCTTCCACATAGTGTGAACTTGGGAATCCCATATTCCTCTGTTAAAGTAATTCTATTCATCTTTGCAGTTGGCATAAGATGTAAGGAGATAAGATATTTTCTGGTACTCACAGAATGACATTTGCTCAAATAGATTAGTTTCATTCTCTTCTCTTCCTCCTGTTTCTCCATCATGTTGCTAAGTGTCCTCCATGAACTGTGAGTTATACTGACATTATATGACAGATTAGATTTGTTTAACCAATGCAGATTATTTCTTCAATCATTGTTCATCTCTATAGTATTTGGCCTTATGGAAAATGCAGTAAAAGTCCTAGTGAGTGGATATGGAAAGAAGGAAATATCTTTTGGAGGTAGAGATAATAGGTCTAAATGTTGGGGTTTGATATGTGACTTAGAGAAAAAGAAGAACCAAGAATTACACCATGATTTTTGGATTAAGCGAGAAAGTAGGTATTGGAGCCACTTGGTGAGGTGAGAAAACAGAAAGGGAAACAAAATGGAATCAAGGGTTATATTTTAGACATGCCAATTTTGAGACGCCCATTGCACAACAAAGTAAAGATTCCAAGTGGTGGTTAAATACATGCATTTTAAGTTCAACGGGAGGGAACAGGGATAAACATATAAATTTGGCAATTGCAGACATCAAAACTATCTACAAAGCCACTGGATGGAATAAGATTACACTGGAATAAATAAAAATGTAGAAAAAAAGAGAAACCCTTTTATTCCAGTAGCAAACCCTGGTTATTCCAATATTTGACAGTAAAGTAATGGAAGAGGAATCAGCATAGAAGCGGGTAAGGCAGATCGAGAGAGGTAGAAGGAAAACAAAGAGGGCATCAGGAATTCCCAATAATAAAATATTTCAAGAAGGAAAGAATGACCAAATATGTTGAGAGGATGTTGCATGTAGCAGCACAGAGCACAAGGATAACTGACAAAAACAATTTCCATTAAATTGTGGAAACAAAAAGAACACTGGGGTAAGTTGAAGAGAAAACGAGAATGTCATTGGTTACAGGATCTTTTGTCGGTGATGAGACCTCACAACATAAACACCAATTTGAGATGAAAGGATAGCCTTTTTCTAGGTTTAATAATCTTTCTCAAACTTTGCTTCCCATAAACGATGAAAAGGTTGTGTCACAGGTTATGAATGTCTGTGTCTTATATTTTCTTAAGACATTATCAAATAAATACAATCATCTGTTTTACCTTCTGCCTGATATCCATGTTTCACGATTCCAGCTTGATCTATAGAATACAAAGACTTGGCCAGCGTTTCTCACATTCTGGTCAAAAGCCTTGAACTATGACGTTCCCTCTGGTGCTGGGAAAAATCTGACCTCGCTATTGCCACTATAGAAAGAAATTGAGAAGATGTGAAGTGAAAACCAATGCTGAACGACAAGTTAGGAAGAAGAGAGCCCAATTATATTTGAGCCTTCAGATCAGAGTCTTATTTCCGCAGAAAGAGAAAAGGAGATTGAATTTACACAAATCAACAAACCTTGAGTGGTCAAGAAATTGTCTCCTAACCTCAATGGTTGTCATCTCTGTTTTTACATGTCTTTGTCTCTGATGCATGATTGGATTTTGTTTTATTACTATGAAAGAAGAGATATGGAAAAGATACATTTGTCAGGCTATGATGGTTATTTATTTGTGTATTGAATTTTTCTTTTCAAGGAAATGAATAATTTATGGTTAAGACAGAATATAGAGCCTCTTGGATGTTTCTAATTCAAATGTTTAATATATTTCATATGCCCAAAACACAAAAGAAACGTATACCAAATAAGACCGAGAAAAATGTTCATACCTTTTGTATGTTCAGTCTTTCCTTATTCTTGATTGGCTTGATATTTAGGAGAATCTCTTTCTACCTTTAGCGTCAGTCACTTAGGACATTTCTCATTGCTGCAAATATGTGTGACTGTCCTATCTTTAGCCGTCTGCTCATGTTGTCTTTATGCTGTAGCTTCTCCTTATCTCTTCTTCCATTAAAATGTATTGAGACTTTATGGTTTTGCACATAATTTTTGAAAATATTCCAAATATGCCTGAAAATGATATATAATCTCCAGCTGTTGGGTACAATTTGAGGATATGTAAATGCACTATATATATATATATAGTGTGTGTGTATGTATGTATATACACATACATAAATGTGTTGCTCAAATCTTCTATAGTCTAACTTTGTTTACTTTATGGATTCTTGAGAGAGGGTTATTAAAATCTTCCACTAAAATGTTGGCTTTGACAATTTCTTCTCATAGTTATATCAATTTTTAATATATATGTTTTATGACTTTATTACATGTACGGAAATTTTAAATTTTATACCTTATTTAGTTGAATGGAAGCTCTTATAAATATCCTGAGACCTTTTTTATTAGTAGTAATTTGTTTTGCTGGCAGGACAAATGTGATAGATGTTAATATAGCTGCACTAGACATTTTGGGTGACATTTGCCTGGTATACATATTTTTAAAAATCTTGTTAGATGTCCCCTGTCTTTATGTTATAAATGACTTCAGTAATCTAACCTACCTGGAGAGATTAAACTTTTACCTTGTGGTTACTAATATATTTGGATTTATTTCTATGATCTAGAATACTCCTAAATACTCCTAAAGATGGGGGTATTTCTCCTATTTTTCTTGTTTCTGAATGTATAACTTATTTGTTATTTTTCTCCTTTCTTGTTTTATTCACACCACACTAGTGTATGCAACAGATGCATCCCAAAAGCTCAGTAGGTTAACACAAAAGAAGTTTTTTGTTTGTTTTGCTTTTTAAATCACTCATGACAAGCCCCCAAAACAGATGCTCCTGGTTGGTAGACTTTCTTCCAAGTGGTGATTTGGGGATTCTGCCTCCTTATATCTTTGATTCAAGGTTATCAGAGAAAGAAAAAAAGACAAAGAGAATTGGGCATGGGAATAATTTATGAATCTGATCAGAAAGTAGTCCATCACTTCCACATTGCATTGACCAAAGTAAAGCCTAGTGGCTACACTAAGTGTGAAAGAGCCTAGAAAATGTAATTTACTTGTGTGTCTAGAAGTAATAATAAATACACTTGGTGAATATATAGCCAGTCTCAACCACACACGTCTGTCTCTCTTTTTTTTTTTTTTTTTTTTTTTTTTGTTAATTCCACCCCCTCCCCTTATTCTAAATTTTCTTCTTTACTCATTGGAAAATCATATACTCTATTTCAACTCTTTTACTTGTTATCCTAGTTTTTAACATACATATGTAGCTTCCCAACTCTTTAGGTGAACCAATACATCCTCCCAAACAATACAATGACTTTAGAAGTCTTCAAACCCACTTACTTTTCATACCAATCACTGCTCAGTCAGGAAAAAGGAACCACCTGGTAATTTGAACAGAAAAAGTTTAATATAAGGAATAATTCACAGGAGACTGGAGTAAAGGGAATTAAATTGTAAGTATCAAGGAAGACTGTAAAGGATAAAGGAATTGGAGACATGTAGAACAGCCACTATCCCCAGGACTGGAAATAGAGCACCCAAGGAAATGTCCCCTCCCTCCCTGACTGAAACCTTATAGGAGACAGTGTGGGGTAAGAGAAGTCACTGAGGTGCCTCACTAGCAGGACTTGGGGAAATCTGCCCTCTGGAGTGCTATTCAGAGGGAGTTACCACATCTCAGAACTCCTTGCAAGTCACTCAGAGGGCTAAAGGGTATGCTGTGCCTAGGCAGGGCTACACTTCAGAACTCGCTACAAAGTCACTCCAGGGAGAGCTTCTGAAGGCAACTCATAGGTTGCTGCCTGGTGGTAGCATGCTATAGTGAGGTTATGGTGGTGCTGAGAGAAACAGGACACCACCAACCATCTCATGCAGAAGGAACCAGGATCTAGAGAAGCTACCTTTGTAGGAGCCAAGTGCTGAAGAAACTGCTCTGTTGATGCTGAGTGCAGGGGAAAACTGCAACCTGTAGAAACATAGCAAGTAAGGCATACCAGAAAAAGGAAAAGTCCCTTTTTTGTGTGTGTGTCCCTCCTGGCCTTTCTATTGACATGGCTTAACAGCATACCAGCTGGCAAAGCTCTTGTTCATTATCTTAGGACACACAAGAGTAAATTTGAATCAGAGAAGCAATACATCGATGACTGACACAAACCCATTCCAACTCGTATGTTATTTTTGCCCATTATTTTAATTCTCTTTAAGTCCACAAATCGAACAATTATGTTATGGTTGTATAGGTCCTTTTTTTAGTTTTCCGAATGTTTTGGTATTTTCTTAACCCGTATTTTTAGCTTTTCAGATCTTCTTGTGATAATTTTTCTTCTTCGTGAAACATGTTATTTAAAATCTGTGAGGCTCTGCATCAATATACTGTTTTTATTTATCTAAAAAACTACTTCACCTTTATTCTTCAAATACTTATTTTTGTGTTCTCCCTTTTCTTCTGAGATTCTAATTACACATATATTACCCGTATATTAAACCATAGATATTGTCAAACTGGGAGTTGTTTGCAAGAGAGGTTTTTAATATTTCCCCCACCCTCAGTATCAGATTTTCCCTTTATGTACCTCATGTTAAGATCTCTCTGCCTTCTCTTGCCTCTTTCCCAGCAGTGAATTGCTGCGGCTTGTTATTCAACACTTGTTAAATTTGTGGTAGTAGTGGGTGGGGAAAGGTGAACTTTGCTATTCTGATTCAGTCTTAGTGACTGTTTCAGCATGTATCTAGGTCTGGATGATGGGGACCCTCTTGGTGATCTTGCCTCATACTTAACTGTAACTCATCTCTAATGTTCTAGGACCAGGGAAAAATCCTTTCCATATCCCAAGGGTAGAAGGTTTTCTGTTGCTCTGTCTGCAGTGGATCTTCACCTGCACCCTAAGAGAGAAAGTGTCTGTTGCCCTTTTCCAGTATCTTAAGGTATTTATTCCATGGAAAAAATAGAAAATGAGGATCTGGGTGGGGTTCCATGCCTTCCTCTCCCTTCCCACCACCACACTGGCTACTCTTTCACTTCCCCAGGCTTGTACCATGAGCAAGGTTTTTCAGGGTGCCCCTAATCTTTCTGTTGAGTACTCAGTAAAGTCTGTGATCAGCCTATGAATATGTAAATTCCTTCCTGTCTCTGTAGCATCCAGGAATTCTGTATTCTCATGCTGTCCCACGCTTGGCATTTACCAATTTATTTAAAATTTTTAACTGCACTCTTCTTACCAGGTTGACTAATATTCCAAGGCATCCAAATCAAGTAAGCAAGTCCTTGTGAAACAACCATTTCTCCTTGGAGGTACCTCTCTTTCCTTAGATGTTTGGTTAGCTGATTGTCCTGCAACATCTACTTTCTGGTATCTTTGAGCAAAGTTGTGACTTTGCCATTGTCAGGTGAGTTTTATTATTAGTGTACAAATGGGAACGACATTCTTTTCCAGAATTTGACATAGTAAGTGGAAGACAGAAGTTCCAACTTCAGTCTTAAAAGATAGTTTTCTTGTGCATAGAATTTCAAACTGAAATATTTTTATTTTAGTTATTTAAAGATATTATTCTATTGCTTATAGTTTCTAAGGTTATTGCTGAGAGGCTTGCTGTTAGTATAATTATTATTATTTAAGGTGATCTTTCTTTTCCCTTTGATTGGTCCTTACAGTCTGATTTATGTCCCCCAAATTATGTTGCAATCCTAAGTCCCAAGATGAAGGTAGGACCTTTAAGAGGTAGTCTAGATCATGAGGGTGAAGCCTTATGGAATTAGTAACAAGGACTGACGGAGCTTCTTTGCCTTTTTCCACAATGTGAGGACATGACAAGAAGGAACTTTTTATGAACCAGGAAGCAGGCCCTCACCAGACACCAAATCTGGACCATGGTCTTGGATTTCCCACCCTCAATAACTGTGAAAAGTAAACGTTTGTTGTCTATAGGCCACTCATTTTATGGTGTTTTGGTTATAACCACCTGAATAGACTAAGATACCTCATAACCTTTTGCATTCTATAATTTTATTATCTGCCTACTTATGAATTAAATTTCATTTATCCTATGTGAGATATGTTGGGATTCCAGAATAATGTGTGTTTGAAAAATTCCCATCCGTTATCTTTTTAAAATAATTATTATATGTTGCCTATTGTCTTTGCCTTGTAACTTATCTTTTATAATTTTTTTTTGTTTGTTTTCATGTGTTTTCAGGGATTTTCATGTGTCTGTGGGGATTTCAGTAGATTTAACTTTTAGTTAAGTATTTTCTCTTTTGTTGCATCAGTTACTTGGTTGTTTAACCTATCCTACTAACTTGATACATACAGACAGATAGAATTATAGATATATAGGTGGTACTTGTACAGCCTGGGTTGAAATTTCATTCCTCTTTGGTATAAGTTTGCATGTGTCAGCCAATCCAGTCACCTGGGGGCCCTACCAACCCAGAATAAACTTAAACTAAATTTCCAGCTTCTAGTTTTAGGGGCCATTCAGAAAATGTGAATTCTAGCTCCAAGCTTGCTTGAAGGTAGGTTTGTAGCTGAGAATCCTTTTCTTGTTTCTTCTACTTTACTCAAAATCAAATAAAAACACAAACATCCCAGTATTCCCTGAGGTATAGCTTTTTTTCTGATTTTCATGGTGAGTGTGTTTTTCTGTAGGAAACCTACTTTATGCCAGTTATTTTTTTAAGGCAATCTTGCACCTTACTCGGCTCCAGGCTTGCGTGCCCTTCACTTTTCATTACTCAAGGCCTCCTCAAGCATCATGGCACTAGGTCATCATTGATCACACAATAATGTCCACTTCAGCTTCAATGGCTTTTGTGTACTGATACTTTCCTTGTTTTATGCTGTCATGGTATTCCCTTACTTTATCCCTAGTTCATCCATGTATCAAACAAATTTTTTAAAAATATTTATTTGGTGCTGAACTGAGAATGATTTCTCTAAACCTCTAGTTCCCCAAGACCAGTAAAAGAAGCCTTCTCCTTGCTGACTCAAAAAATTTTATTTATTGTTTCAGGGCCAGTTCAAATGCTACCTCTTTTATGAATTTCACTCTGTCACCTCTGGTCAGAATTAGTTTTTCCTCAATCTGCCAAATGGTATATTTCTCCTAATTGTATCATTTGTAGTTTTTTGCCTTATAGTAAAATCTGTGGTTGATATGTCAATATCCCCCTCTAAACAGACTGATCTTAAATTCAGGAAGCTGTGTTTCATCATCTTTCTTTTGACCAAGGGAATACCACACAATAAGTGGTTGATAAGTCTCAAATAAGTAAATGAATTAGTGACGAAAATTGATTTAAAAACTTTTATAGATTTGGTATTAGCAGGTGAAACTCAAGGGATATTGAGCATCTAGTATACATGATGCATGTCGCCATGTGATAAGTAAATTGAAATGATAGTACAAACCCCCTAATAATAGAAATTACCCTTTTATTCTCCAAGATGATGTATGTGGAGTGGGGACATATAGGATGTCCTTGTATAAGAAGAGGGTATAGAAAATATGGCTGTGATCAATGAAGCATGCATAATGGATTATAGAAGAAACAAGGATTCTGGGGGGTCATCTCTTCATTATTGAGATTTATATAATCACACATATGATAATGTGTGCCAGGCATACCATTTCACCACACATTATTGACATAAGACTGGACTAGAAGATTTAAAGGTCATTCTTGTGTGTGCATATATGTGGGTTTGTGATTTCATAGTCCAATAAGTACTGTTACATTACTCTTATCTCAGCAATTAGAAAAAAATTCATAATAGAGAAAAGATAATTTTTGACTTATAAGAGCTATATAGGAAATATATTTAATACATAGTGCATTATTAACAATGTGTATTAACATTGATCACATAGAGGCTAAACAGTACACTTACATATTATGAGGGTAGTGGGTAGTGAATCCAGGCATAGGCAGCGAAAATGTCCTCAATTATATTTTGCCTTTTACACACATTTCAATAATTTATTTCTAGAATTTCAAATATGTTCTTGTTTGTTATCTTCTTATTCACTGCTGAACAAACACTTGACTGGCGTAAGCCCAGTGATTTTCTTGTTGATTTACCACTTTTGGCACTCAGAGTAATTTCCGTCTATGTCTCAACTATATTAGGTTTATGAGACCTACACTTCTTGTATCAGCATTTTCATCTTCCATTTGTTTTTATAAAATAATGAAGACAGAAGGCAATAAAATATTCAAAACATACAGCATTGCTATACAAATATCCTGCCAAAAGTGTACTTCTGTTTGGCAGTCAGAAACTCTATGTGTTACCTGAACATTTCAGCTTATCAGCTATGTATGAAAGTACAAATTTACCATTTAAAACTTAGTTTGAGCTATTGATGTTATAATGTACAATTGAATAGATGGTATGAACACAGGATAAATAAAAGTCAAGGACAATCTCTAGCTAAAACAATGTGCCTTAAGTCGTTTCTTTGACTTGTGCATGAAGCAAAGACTGAGCATCATATTTCTGGAACTACTAGTTTCTCTTTAGGAATATATCACATCTAAAGATTCTGTGGGCGTCTAGGGAGGAAAGTACTCAAAACTGCATGTCATGATTGACAAAATAATAATATTAGTTATAATAATGTATCAATAACATTGATACATGTGTTCATTTTATTATTTTTGTATATTTTACTATACTTATTTATTTATTATTTGTCTCAATTTTTAGGGGAGTATATTGGAAATTTCCCATTTAAAAACATTGCAGCATTGCAAAATAGTAAGATTCTCCTCTTTACTTACAAAAGAAGTTTCTTCCCATTCTGTCTCAAGGATTTCTACCTAGGTAATGATTTCAGTTCATATATGTGTCCTTCTAAGCTTTTCTTTTCTTCCTGTGATCCCTTAGGTTTTCCAACTCTCAGGCTTTCACTGAATGAACCCAAGTCAACATGACATTTTTGCATGGTAATTATCTAGCTTTATTTCTAATTACCAAGTATTGAGGAATTTTTGTTGTCAATAAGCAATAGCAAAATTAAAAAAAAATACAAGTAGGCTTATTTGTGGATGTGAGGAGACTCCTGGTTCCTTGATTTTCTAACAAATATGTGACTACTGGACACCATCAGTCAGAGAAACAGATGACTCTGGTCAGGTTTACTCTTTGCCCTTTTTGCCCTGGCCTTAGATTTTGCCCTGGCCTTTTTGCCCTGGCCTTATAACATGGTGAGGACTCTGTGACATAGCATGTATTTGTACGTATGGATACATTTATTTTTAGCCACTGCTCTACGCAAATTATGTATAGGAAATATGTGATCACCTGAAGAGATCCTTGGACTATAAATAAAAGTAGTTGGGTTGTGGTTCCTGTTCTGTCATTAAACTGGTATGAGATTTGGGCAAGTTAAATTCTATCTTTGAATCTTAGTTTCTCATCAGTAAAATAAGTATATAAGACTAAATCAGCGGTTTTTGATCTTGGAAGCATATTAGAATCCAGAGAGCTTAAAAATGTGAACACCTCTACAATTATCTCCATCCGATTTTTAATTTAAAAATTGGAAACATCTGAGGTTTACTCCACTAGATATTCTGATTTCATTTGAGTATGGTGGGTGTGGTCACCAATACTTTGGAAAAACTCCCTTGATGATTCTAATATGCAGTCAATGCTGAGAACTGCTGTCAATGCTGAGAACTGCTGGACAATATGATCCCTAAGTCTTGTTCAGAAAGACAATGTAAGATAAATGTTTAAGAGAATAAACACTGGAATCACACTGAGGTAGGTTTGAATCCTAGCTCTCCCACCTCCAGGTTACCTAAGCGTGGGCAAGTTTTAACTTCTTGAAGTCTCAGTTTCCTCATCTGTACAGTAAAGTTAATACTTTACTCAACGCACTGTTGTGAAGATTGAATACAATAATGGATATAAAGAAAATAGATCAGGACTTTGCCGATGTTAGGCATTCAATAAATGATGATGCCAAAGACGATTCTTACTATGATGAAGCTAATACAAAAATAAAAAAATCCCTGAGTGTGGTTTTGGTCCAAGATTAGAAAGTAAAATAACAGAACAAAATAAAGAACCCGAAACAGCTGTCTGCATGTCTTAAAACCCAGTCTGTCCCATGTGTGCTTTATGAATAACCAGCAACTATGCAGTAAATGGTGCTAGACCAAATGATTACCAAAAAGGAAAGAATAACAATAACAACAATGAAATTAAATTTCTATCTTCCGTGTTCATAAAAGTAGGTTTCAGAGATGAAAGACATAAATATGACAAAGCAACACTCAAAAAAAAAAAAAAAACACTTGAAAAAATAGGAACATATTGTTATGGCATTAGGACAGGAAGGAATCTATAAACATAGATAAATTATAAGGGACAAATTATAAGGGAAGGAATAAAAATACTGACTGCTGTAAAAGTCAACACTTCTATATTCCAAAAATACTACATAGCTAGAAGATAAGATGTTTACAATAGATAAGCAACAAAGATATAATAATCAGAATAAAAATCTACAAATCAAGAAAACAAAATAAATAATTTTAAAAATGGGCAAAGTTTAGGGATTCTTGGCCCATAAAAGTAGAAATAAGCAAATAGAAAGAGGTACAACCTTGCTATTTATTAGAGGACTGCAAATGAAAACAGAATGAGGTACAAATTCACATTCATTATATAGACAAATTTTAAAAATATACCAATTCTGGATATGATTATGTCTACCTGTAGTCCCAGCTACCTGGGAGGCTAAGGCATGAGGATCCCTTGAATCCAGAGTTTGAGAGTGCAGCGAGATAGGACGGCACCTCTGCACTCCTGCCTGGGCAACAGAGCGAGACCTAGTCTCTTCAAACAAACGAACAAACAGACAAACAAAAAACCAGAAACTAACAATTCTATAAGCTGCAAATTGGAGATTCAAATTGCTACGACAACTTTATGAGAAACCCTAACTTTTGTCTATAAGGGGACAAGATCAAGAATGATCCCAACAGTTTCTGAATAGACAAAAACTGGTACTAACTTCAATGTCATCAACAGGAGTACTGATAAATGAATTGTGAGAACAATGCACAATAATGCTAATCAAGAATAAAAATTAATGGATGTGGGCGAATTTTACAAATAATATTTTTAACAGAAAACATCATTCAGAAAGATATACATAGTATGTTACCAAAAATACTTTACATAGTCCATTAATAACATATAAATTGTGGTCAAAAGAATACACACCAACTTCAGCTTAGTGGATAGCTGGAGAGAGAGGGAAAAAGGGATAGATGAAGGTACACAGAAAGAATTTCAATTTCATTTTCTACTTTTTTTAAAGGCTCGAAGGACATGTAAAATATAAAGATGTGCTAATCTGGGATTGTGATCACAGGATTTTCAACTGCGTGTGTGTGTGTATTTGTGTGTGTGTGTGTGTGTATATATATATGTTTCTTCTTTCGCCTTGCTGTCTTCATCTGCTATTGCTCAAAATCTTTGTATTGCTATTTTTTTTAAATGTGATTGTTGTTTGCTCACAGTGCCATAGACCCTGTGCTAAAACCTTTGCGTGTACCTTCTCATTTAGTCATCATGAGGAACTATCATTATCCCTTTAGACAAATGAAGAAAACAAAGCTCAGGGAAGTGATCACAGTGCTGTGACTGGTAGGTTGGCAGTAGGGCCCCGGAGCTCACATTATTAATCACCACATGTTGCACATGTTGGAAAAGCTTGGAACTACCTGAATGTGCAACCCAAATGTTTATCCTGTGAGCTCCCCTTCGTTTCTCAGTGGTGAGAAAAATGGAATAAATACTGTGAATGAGATGCACATGAGGCCCTCATAGGAAGACTTAGACTTTATCCTCAAGAGTAGAGAGAACAATGAAGCACAAAGGGCTTGAGACTTTCCAGGCAAGCTCCTGTCCTATTTTCCTTTACTCTTTATATCCCATGAATCCTACAAATATCCTATACTCTCTTTTCCAATTCCTTGCCTTCTTTCTCTCCATAAGAAGGTTTTCTTCACATATAGTAAAGGTTATGTTACAAGTGTTTGCAGAAGGACAAGGAAACCGCTGTAGACTAAATCATGAAATTCTGTGTCTCATCTCAATGAGGTTGCACCATTAACAGTTCAATCCACTAATCTGAGAAATATCATTTCTCCAGAAATGAAGATAAAATATAAGCAAATAAGTACCAAGAAAACTCACTTTCTATCCCTGGTATAAGAAGTGCAGGTCATGTATATGAGAAATATGATTAATTTTACTTTCTATTTCCAGTGACCACATTGTTCGTTTCAGTTCTAAGTCAACAGATATTTGACTTTTGGATTTCAGGAACTCAGTAGTAATTGGCATTTTGGTCTGGTAAGTTAGGAAATGTTTAACTACTTTGAATGATAGACATTTAAACTACCCAAACTGACATGTTCTAAAGAATAATCTCAGCTGAGCACGGTGGCTCACACCTGTAATCCCAATACTTCAGGAGGCCGAGGCAGGTGGATCACGAGGTCAGGCGTTCAAGACCAGCCTGGCCAATATGGTGAAACCCCTTCTCTACTAAAAATACAAAATTTAGCTGGGTGTGGTAGCACGTGCCTGTAGTCCCAGCTGCTCGGGAGGCTGAGGCAGGAGAATCACTTGAACCCGGGAGGCAGAGGTTGCAGTGAGCCGAGATCACATCATTACACTCCAACCTGGGGGACAGAGTGAGATTCCATCTTAAACAAACAAACAAACAAACAAACAAGCAAACAAAAGAATAATCTCAACTCCCTCCTTAGATTATACAAGTACCAGGTGTGAGATTAAAGAAAAGAAAGAGGAAAGGTTGGAACTTGAGTTTCTTCTTCATTAACTGAGGCCCAAGGGACATTTTATGTCTTTTTCTTGGAAACTGAAGCTTCTGCTCAGCCTCATGTTTCCCTAAGCCTCAGTTTACAGTGGGGCCTTCCACAGTGGTGCCTTCCTGGCTGCTCTTCACCCTCCTATCCACTGTTCACCTGGGGATGGGCAGACACTTACATGAACCATGGGCTTGGAAACAGAAACCTGGCTCAGAAAATACCTGATTTCTTTCTTTCTTTTTTTTTTTTACCTTTTATTATCAGTTTGGTGTACAAATACAGGTTTGTAACATAGATAGATTTGTGTCATGGGGATTTGTTGTGCGGATTATTTTATCACCCAGGTATTAAGCCTGCTACCCATTAGTTATTTTTCCTGATTTCAAAACGTACCCAGTTCAACCTTTCCTGTCTCTGTGTTTCAGAGCCAGCCTGTCCAGAAGACACAGGGACATTAGTTTTGCCAGCCTGTCCAGAAGACACACAGACGCTAGTTTAGGAGGACCTACTTGTGTTAGAGAGGCCTGCCATTTTTCCAGGATTGTCTGTGACGATATGTGAAGTCTGTCTAATTCAGTATGGGACTTCTAGCAATCAGAAACTATACTCTACAACCAGCTTTATCAGTAGGAAAGGCTGATACTTTCATCTCCATTTGTTTGTTTCTATTTTTTAAAATTTTCCAAATGGCTTGAAACTCAAGAGGAGAAGAAAGGGAGTAATTTATTGACCTCCCCCACCCCTTTTTGACATGCAATATAATGTGAGAGACAAATAAGAAGGGATAAAAAGAAAAAGAGCGACAGTGAAAAATCTGCAGTACAGTCCTTCACTCAGCTCTGGAAGGAAGCCAAAAAGGAAAAGTTAAGGTAAAAAAAAAGTCTATGTTATTTTAAAACAGCTTATTGAAGGAAATAATAGTAACAGGAAAAATCAATAAAGTGCACAATGCAGAATAAAAAGCAATGAAGTCTGGGGTAAAGGCAAACACTATTGTATTCAACAGAAGGAATCATGGGACTAATAACAATTATGTACTTTTTAGTACATGAACAAATAAAACGTTTCCAATTGAAGCCACTGATCCCAATACCTTGGAGTGCTTGAGAATCATAAAAAGCATTCAGAATCTTTTTAAAAAGTCAATTCAATGCTTACAGTATATTATCAATATCAGTAAAGTGATATTTGCTGGAAAGTCACCCCAGAATTATAATGTCAATTATGTCTTAGAAAGCATGTAAGCAGTGTCCTCTCAGGAGCATTTCTGAAAGAATAATTTTTCTTTTTTAATTACTGGAGAGTCAGAACAGGACATTGGATGGAGCTCTTTTTACTCCCCACCTAATCCTAGGGCCAAAAAGGGAAGAATGTTATTGAACTTCATCAACAATATCAACATGGTAGGAAAATACAAAGCTACTCTATGTGTACAGAATAAATCTTAGCTTATTCCTCCTACATCTAACCTGTAGTCCCCAAAGACCAGGATCTGGGAAGGCCAATGAGAAGAAACCTTATTTGTTTATTTATTTTTTGAGACAGAGTTTCGCTCTTGTTGCCGAGGCTGGAGTGCCATGGCACAATCTCGGCTTGCACAACCTCCACCTCCCAGGTTCAAGCGATTCTCCTGCCTCAGCCTCCTGAGTAGCTGGGATTACAGGCGTGGGCCACCACACCTAGCTAATTATTTTAGTGAGACGCGATTTCTCCATGTTGGTCAGGCTAGTCTCGAACTCCTGACCTCAGGTGATTCACCCACCTCGGTCTCCCAAAGTGCTGGGATTTAGGCGTGAGCCACCGCACCCGGCTGAGCCCTTATATGTTTATGTTGCTTTTTGCTGACCAATTCTGCCTACACCTACTTCTTTTTTAAATTCCTTGTGAAAACTGTACATCTCCTGGGAACATGGCCCCCCACTATACATTTTTCTCTCCAATCTGTTTATCCTTATCACTTAATTGGCCTGAATCCCCTGATTGGGATTAGGTCTCGCTTCCTATTTGTTTGTGTGGCAGCAGTTTGTTTGCACTGTCTTTACTCAGACAAGACAAACCTTTAATGCAAGCAGGAACTTGTCCTGCCTTGGTTTTCTAGGTTGGATTGTACCTCACTCCATCTGACCCTTACAAAAATGCATTGTAATAAAGGGGTTTGAAAATTTGTCATTTGCCAATGTGTAGGAATCAAGGTCCAGAGGGAAAAACTGGTTTATGAAATGATTGCCATTTTCTGAATATTATAAAAGACCATAGTATTTTATTGAAGGCAACAGCGCCTGGTAGCAGCAGAACATCAGGAAGGAGCGAGGAGATACCAGGAGGAGGGGAGAGTGCCCTCAGAATTTTCTCTGCTTCATGTTTCCTGGGCCTAAAAGGATCCTTTTATTTATTTTTTTATCCCTGATGGATTCTTACTCATTCTCCAAGGCTCAGCTTTAACATCATCTCCTCTGTGGAGTTATTTTGTATGGACTCTTCCTCCTCTGCATTTCTTCTTTTTTCCCACCTCAGAAGAGGTCATGCCTTCATCCTCTAGCCTACAGTAGTCACATGCACACCTCCCCCTGCTGGGAGCCTTGGAAGCAGAGATCATGCTTTATTTCTCTCTACTTTCCAAGATTATTGGGAATCCAGTAGATCGGCAATCCAGGCAGGAATGAACAAACTGATGAATGAGTAAGTGAATGAAAAACACTAGCAACATTTTGCCTTGGGTCGTCTGTGCACGCACTGTCATCTAATTAAATGGTGCAGCAGGTAATTCTTGCTAAATGATTTGCAGAAACTAGCCTTGGCAACTTTCTTCTTGCCCATCAAAACCTTGGAAATCACTTTATTCCTCTCTCTCACTTTCATCTCCTCTTGTTGATTCCATGCCTGAAATATTTCTCACCTCATTCCATTTCCCCTACACCAAGGTTTTCCATGCTCCCTCCTCATCCCTCTTCTTAGCATTCTACTTGGCAGCATGGTTGTACCTGTTCATGATTCATTTCAGTTCCTTCTACCACCACCCTTCAAACAGCAGTTTTATACCAAGAGTAAAATGGATGTGTTTACAGAGATAACTTTAGAATGCACTTGCTAACTGTTAGAGGCACATGATATATCACTCTATGTTAAAATTATCTGAGATGTTAGGGATGTTAATAAAATAAATTGGAAAGAGATGTGCATGCAGGGCCCTTATCGTTCAAGATAACATCAGAAGCTCAAAAGCAGACTCCCCTGTGTAACTGAGGGGAACGTTTTACAAGATTAAAATGTTCTAAGCACTGTCGGCTCTGACAATGGCATTAAACCATTTTTCACAAGGGGTGGAAATAAAACGAGATCTAATAAGAAAGATCCTTATGTGGCTGCATGATGAGAAGATGAAAGACGCAAGTATTGCAGGAAGGATGGCCCTGACACGCAGGGGTGCCAGGCGATTCACAAAATCCTGCATGGGTGTAAGTTTCTGCCTGACACTTTAATAACAAAAATATCTCTTTTTAACTGGTGTTAGCTTATTTTTCCCTCTGGCCTTTGTGTTTCTATTTCTTACTGAAAGCAAATAACCCATTATCAACTCCTGATAATATGTGGTGGTTTTAACTTCAGCTCCTGAAGCTGAGTCTTGGGAACTGGTGAATAAGACATTTTTCTTCACGTTCTATTGTGAAAACATTCCTGGTATTTCTCTTATTTCCTGTGCCTTAGAGAACTCAGTAGGGTGCTGAATTTCAGTAGAGATACAAATGTACTTGCAAACTTGGCATTGATTCATCCTGATCTTTCCTGCAAGGGAAAAATAGAGATTGTTTTTGCTGTACAGACTTCCCTAGAAGAGTTTGACTTCTAACACCTCTGATGGGTAGTCTAATTGGATTTAGAAGATTGTATGAATCTCTTTTGGAAACAATGAAAGGCACACAGAGGCCTAAGGGCAGTCACCATTTATTTATTTATAACATAGTTTATTTCAAAAAAATGTTAAGCCAATGCCTGCTCCTGAGTCTACATCAATACTTTTGACACATAAAAAACAATATAAGTCACAAATTTAATACATTCTCACTAAGTTTTCATATTGATAAATTCAGTGGTCTCATGCCTTCTTTCAAATTAAACAACCTAGTTTAGTCTCTTCTGTTTTCATGTATGATAATCTGACTTGAGAATGCACCTGGTCCTTTAAATATCAATTTATATTTTTCCTGAAATAGAGGACACCTAATAATTATCTGGAATGAAATAGTGGATTGAATGGAAACTCTGCTCTCCACACCTTTGATAATTATACCATGGACTCCTCATAAAGAAACCTCCAAATGTCAAAGCATAGAAGAAAGAATGAGAACTTTCTTCAGTCCCTCATCTGTAATAAAGGAATATTATGGAATGCACAGAGAGAACGTCTGAATACAGCATTGGAAAGTGAAGAATTTGAATAGTATAGAGTAGATGACAGATGAGCATCTTTTTAAATTAACTGAATTAACCAAACTTAGTACAGTATTAATAGCACTTTATGAGAAATAATTAAATATAGCAAAAATTGTGGTATTCCAATGAACTTTTCTAAAAGACATATAAATGGAAAGCCTGAGTGTGAATATGCATGCATGATAACTTGGAGAAAATGCCAAAGTTTGAGTTTTCCAATTCTTGAGGTTGTTCTACTAACAATATTCATCAAAATATTGGTTTCACTCAAAGGAATTCAGACTGTGGCTTCAGAAGGAAACATTTCACCAGATGTATATGCAACCAGTGGAAAGAAGAAAATATATTACTTCTCTTTCAATAACACAACATCACTATTTTACCCTTCTACCTGGAGGGTACAGATAGAGTCCAGAGGAAAATTATCTATTTCTGAATTTTTAGGAATGGTATTATCTAATTGTGAGCTACCTGGGGCTGGTGCTAGGGAGCACAGCGCCCACCTGTGGGCATGCGTGATTTGCCACTGCTCTGTGTGGGTGAATTTAATCAACACCTTTTACCTTCTCCCCAGAGACACCATCCCACTACAATGCATGGGATTGGGGAGGGGATGGTGGAGAAGGGTGGGAGAAGGGGTTCTGGATGTATACAAATCATTTGGAAAGGCAAACTATCTCTGTTTTGGCAAATAAAATTTTATGGACAGCTATGCCCATTTGTTTACATATTGTCTGTGGCTGCTTTCACACAACAGAGTTGCATAGTTTTGACAGACAGTAGATTGCAGAAAAAAAACTAAGACATTCAATATGTGTCCCTTTACAGATAAAGTTTGCCAACCTCTGCTTTAGACTCATAGATTTACCTACAAGCCCATGTGGAGATTTTCAGAGATCCATTCAGCTTACCCTCCAGAATATCAGTGATGTTTCCTTTACATTTGTGATTGTACCTTCCTGCGTTTTCTAAAACTGAAGGGAATATTTATTATTTTCAGTGTTATCAGAAGACACTAGAGTCTACATTTGTTAACTTATTTATATAAACGGGTGAAAAATCAGAGAGGACCACAGGAAACTTGTATTTTAAATAGCTTCCAATCACTGAGCCATAGAGAGTGATACCATGATCCAGGCCAAATAGTGAGTACTACCCCGTAACAACCTCACCCCTAAACCGGGAGGTTTGAATCCAGGAGCCATAGCCCCAGAGGCATTCTACTGCTGCCACTGCTGATAAACCCAGGTGTCACACCAAGAAGGATCACTTCCCAGACAGACAACAAAGACTTTGGTGGTACCTACTTGCAGAGGTTGGCAAAAGATACCACATGGGCCAGGTGTTCACAGCCTATCTCCTCCTCCATAAACAATGCAGGATGTTTTATGCTCACAGCAGAGTAATGATGCTAAGAGACTGAATGATTAAATGCCAGACTGCCAGCCAGAGTACATTTGTTTTCTGCTTGAAAAAGCCACTTTCATTTTGTATGACAGCTTTCTTAACTGCAACATAGCTCAGAAAATGACAGAGAGCGAATGAGAATAAGTGATTGTAAACTGGCAAACAACTATTTGCTACTATTTGAACTACCATTAAACTGTTCACTCAATTTCTACTCAGAAGCCATCAGTCAGCTGTGGAACCAGAATGTAAGCATTTTTTATTTGGTGGCATTACAATGCCATCTAATCTTGGAGAAAATCATTTAGACAAAAATCAGAGTATCCAAAAATTGCCTTGACATTCAGTGGCAAAATACAATGCTTAACCATAGCTTCTTGCATTTCTGTATTCTTTCTCTCATTATTATTACTGAGATACTTGAATTCTATTCTCATTCCAATATCATGCCTTCAATAGTATCATTTTTCTCACTAGCTGCCTATGCAGGCCAGGAATTGTTAACACAGAGCAAAGCTAAAGTTTTGTAAAATGTTCATGGGCTACTCCTGGCTCCTATTTAGTATCATTCATTTCCTTTGGGAATATGCCCTTTCCTTTGGGAATATTCATTTCCTTTGGGAATATGCCCTTTATGTTTCCTAAGACAGCCTTGTTCGCCATTGAAGAACTAGAAAATGCAAAAATAGCAAGGTCAGCTACTAGGTTCTCTGCCTATTTTATTTAAACCACTTAATCTTAATGAGGTAGGTAGTCTACCCCTGTTATAGACAAAAAAGTTGAGGCTTATGTAGGTTAAGGGATTTGCCAAAAAGTTGGAGTTAGGCATCAAGTCTGACTGACTCTAAGTTCATTTTACCAAGTTGCTTCTAAAAGGAGGCTAGAGGTATTGCCTGTTCCATCAAAAGTAAAGAAATTTAAATACTCCAAAGGATTTGATATTTATTGTGTATATAGATATGAATTTGAGGTAATGAAATAAATCATTTTTAGGCAAATGTCAGAGTTAGAGTTCCATATGAGAGTTAATTCTTCATATGTGAATACTGGAAGATTATGTCCTTAGTCTAATGATATTGACCACATTGAAATCATGTTTTAGAACATTTTCTAAGACTCCCTTCATACATGGAGTCACAGGATTTTTGCTTTTGTTTTTGTCATTTGTTTGCACATTTGTCTGCTTATTTTTAAAGTTAGCTATTTTTTTTTCTTAGCCTTTTATTCTCTCAAAGTGAATTGGTGTTTGATAACAGCTGAATTAATTTGGAGTCAAGTTTAGTGTTAGTGAATGGATCAAATTATTTAATACCACTTTGTGACTAAAAAGGGTTGATCATATGGTGAATGGATATAAGTTAGTGCACCTCATAAAATGAAACATTTGAGTATTTATAACACTGTCGTAATGGATTCCCAAGGGTGTTAATTAGACAAAAAATAAACTTTCTGCAGGATATTTTGGCCATATGTATCAGGAATTTTACATTTTATACATGTTTTAGCACAACATTTCCATTTATAGAAACTTATGTTAAAGAAATAAACAAAGATGTATGCTAAGATTTTTTTTAGGATATTCATCAGTACATTATTTGAAAAGGTAAAAACAAAAATCAATATATCTAACATGAGAAATTAGTCAATTATTACACAACTATATAATAAAATATTATGCCTTCATTTAAAACAATGTTATAATATGTAATGGTTCAATACATATACATAATATATTAAAATATTTTTAAAATTGAGTACAATATACTTCTATTTTTTATATCAATATTCTTTATGCATAAATACTATTCTTTAATATACGAAGAGAAGTATGTATACCAAAAGGAAAAAATGATGTGTATGTGCATTTTCTCTCCAAATTTTCTATAGCACGTATGTTAATTTTATAATGCAAATATTTTAAAACCTATTTTAAAAACTTGATTTGGTCTATAGACATACTTTATAAATTTTACAGTGGTAGATTAACCACTTGCTTTAAACAATAGAAATTCATCATAGCGGCTTTCAAAAATATAACCTTCATAGACTGGAAGAAAATATTTGCAAAAGACACTTTTGATTAAAGACTATTACTCAACACACAGGAAGAACCCTTAAAACTCTACACTAAGAAAATAAACAACCTGTTGGAAAAAATGGTCAAAAGATCTGAATAGACACCTCACCAGAGAAGATATACAGATGGCAAATAAGCATATAGAAAGATGTTCAACATCTCATATCATTAGGGAATTGCAAATTAAAACAATGACAGAAATCTAAAACACTAACAACACCAAATGCTAGTGAAGATATGGAGCAACAGGAACTCTCATTGATAGCTGGTGGCAATGCAGAATGATACAGCATTTGCAAGACATTTTGGAAGCATTTAGAATGCAGTTTAGCAGTTTGTTACAAAACTGAACTTTGTCCTACTATTCAATACAGCAATTGCTCTCCTTGATCGTTACATAAGTGAATTGAAAACTATGTCCACACAAAAACCTACACATGAATGTTTATACTGTGCTGGCTTTATTCATAATTGTCAAAAGTTGGAAGCAAACAAGATGTCCTTCAGTAAGTTAATAAATAAACAAATTGTGATACATCCAGACAATGAAATATTATTCAGCACTAAAAAGAAATGAGCTATTAAGCCATGAAAGGCCATGAAAAAAACTGACATGCATATTACTAAATGAAAGAAGTCCATCTTGAAAGGCTATATACTATTAAATTTATAATTCTAGCTGTATGACACTCTAAAAAAGTCAAAACTTTGGAGATAGTAGAAAAGACCACTGGTTGCCCGGTGTTAAAAGAGCAGGAGGGATGAATAGGCAGAGCACAGAGAACTTTTAGGCCAGTGAAAATGTTCTGTATGACATTGTAATGGGGCTAAATGAACTATGTTAGCAGTGGAAGTTATCAGAGTCATATGGCATCAAAATATGTTACCAGCTGCGAATCCGTATGGGTCTGTGGCAACCTCAATTCTTGCCACTTCAGAAGAAAGAATTTGAGGGGATTAAGGTAGAGGAGAGACCGAGGCAAGTTTTAGAGCAGGAGCGAAAGTTTATTAAAAAGCTTTTGAGCAGGAACAGAAGGAAGGAAAGTACACTTGGAAGAGGGCCAAGCAGGTGACTTGAAAGACAAGTGTGTGGTTTGACCTTTTGACTTGGGGGTTTTATGTGTTGGCATAATTCCAGGGTTTTACATCCCTTCTCCCCTCATTCTTCCCTGGAGTGCGCTGTCTGTAAGCATAGTGGGCTGCCAGCACTTTGGAGTGGCTGCGTGCAGTGTGTTTACTGGAGTTGTACACACACTCATTTGAGGTGTTCTTCCCTTATCAGCTGAATGTCCCCAGAAGGTCATATACCAGTTAAACTCTGCCATTTTGCCTCTTAGTGTGCATGTGTGAGCCCACTCACCCCACTCCTGAGATAGCTTATCGGGAAGCTTCAGGTGTTTCTGTTTACTGGGAAACGGCCTTTCCCTGGCAGCAGCCGTGACCAATTATTATTTTAGAGAAACAACTACCAACTGCCTGACCATCACCTGATGGTTACCTGACATTCCTGGTATGTGTGGGGTGGGAGGGTGGAGGAGCCGTCTTCTGCTCTGCTCATGTCTGACAGTTACCTCCTGTAACAATTATACCTTTATCAGGCCCATAGATTATACAATACTAGTAGTAAAACCCTTATTAAACCCTTATGTAAACTATAGTGTTTGGTTGATGATGTGTCAATGTAGGTTAATCACTTATAACAAATGTACCACTGTGGTTTGGGATGTCGATAGTGAGGGCAGCTATATATGTGTGGGAACAGGAAGCATATGGGAACACTCTGTGCTTTTGCTTAATTTTACTGTAAATCTAAATCTGCTCTTAAAAAATTCAACTTCATTAATTTTTTAAACATAAACCCTGAACTGTTTATTTGCAGGAAGGTATAATCACAAATGTAAAGAAAACATTGCTGATATTCTGGAGGGTTAGCTGAATGGATCTCTGAAAATCTCCAGACGGGCTTGTAGGTAAATCTATGAGTTTAAAGCAGAGGTTGGCAAACTTTTTCTGTAAAGGGACACCCATTGAATATCTTTTTTTTTTTTCTTTTTCTGCAATCTACTGTCTGTCACAGCTATGCAACTCTGTTTTGTGAAAGCAGCCATAGACAATATGTAAACAAATGGGCATAGCTGTCCATAAAACTTTATTTTCCAAAACAGAGGTAGTTTGCAGATAACTGGTTGAAAGCCAGGGATAGGAATGCAGCATGGAAAGCATGAGTTGAGTGTGTACCAAAGCTTTGAAAGGGGTGAGAGGAGTTCTGCTCACTGTGAGGCTGATTGGGAGCTGGAAGAAAAGATGGATTCCTCGGGCCTCAAAAAAAGTTCGGTTAGGTTCTAGGAAATTTCAAAGAAGTCTTAGTTCTCTCGAATAATACCAACAGATGTTCGATTTGTTTTCCAGACACTGGAAATGAAATCCTTCAAAGAAAAATCAGAGAGTTGGGAAATGGTAAAAGGTAACTTAACCCTATTCTTTAACTTTCTCAGAGGGCAACATGGAATAATAACAACAAGGAAAATACTGAATCACTAATTTCCCATAATTCAGCTACCTCAAAATAGATTCTCCTATCAGTCTAATCATTGCCTAAATCAAAGCATTACTTTTTACCAAGGAGTTAGAGGAAATGAACCAGAGTCCTGCAGAAGTAGAACATACTTAAAATGAAAAGTGAGATGTATTATATGGCAGAATTACATAAGATTTGCTGTTATTGGATGGAAGTTGACCTAATACTAGCTCTCCAGTTTGTATAATACTTACTCAACACTTTATAATTCTTTAAAAATGATTTGATAAAAATCCCATTCAGAGTATTATTACATTAGACGAGACATTAGTTTTCTTGTTAAACCTCAGAAATGTGCAACTAAATACCTTTAGGTATTTAGAACACTCTTAATTATATGTTTGAGATTTATTTTTTCAGTTTTATTACACAAAAAAAGTGTAAATTTAAAAAGATAAACTAGAACTATAAATATAGAAAAGATACAACTCATACATGCTACATTCTCTACATGAGTAAATATCCTAATTAAAAGTCAGATTCAATCACTATATATAATTCCAAAGATGTCTACTGAAGCCAGAACTGGAATGACCATTAGAGATAAAGATTTGTCTAAATGTTCTGTCTTTAAATATTTTTATATTATTGTGTATAATGGCCCTCTCATATTAATAAGAATCAAAGTAGAATTCAACTCTTACCAGTAAGCCTGGTCAAATGTCCCCAGTCAAGGTCATCTTCATGTCAGTACAAGCATGGATAAGATTCATTTTGTCCTTGCCCTGGCATAGAGTTTTCAATGAGTTCATGTTTCTTCAGGATCGGTGGTTTACAGTCGTGTAGTTATGACTCTAACTCTGCTTGCCTAGCTAGCTAACTACTCTCATTTCTAGAATCAAAAGAGAAAGATGTCTATGTATGAGAATAGAGTTGCCCTTCCGGATTTCAAGAATATGACACATATGGGTTATTTAGTTAGTATTTTGAAAAGGTTGTCAATATTCTACCTCATAATTAATGTAGATCTATGGTATATTAGTCCATTTTCACACTGCTGATAAATATATACCTGAGACAGGGAAGAAAAAGAGGTTTAATTGGACTTACAGTTCCACATGGTTGAGGAGGCCTCAGAATCATGGTGGGAGATGAAAGGCACTTCTGATATGGCAGTGGCAAGATAAAATGAGAGAGATGCAAAAGCGGAAACCCCTGATAAACCCATCAGATCTCATGAGACTTATTCACTACCATGAGAGCAGTATAAGGGAAACCGTCCCCATGATTCAAATTATCTCCCACCGGGTCCCTCCCACAACACGTGGGAATTATGGGAGTACAATTCCGGATGAGATTTGGGTAGGGACACAGAGCCAAACTATATCATATGGCTCATATGGTCTCCCTATGGGACGTTATACAACTCTCTCATTACTCAATATTTACCAAGCATATACTATGTGTCAGGCATTGTACTAGACATAATGTGATGAGCAAGACATGGTTTCCATTTTATGTGAAGCCTTTAAGACCCCCTGTGGAAACAGTAGTTCTGACCATTAGATATTCAGTGTCGCTCCGCATAGCAAGAAGCAAGGGAGAAAATAATCCATTACTATACACATTTAATTCTGAGAATCTGAGCTGTGGCATGATTTGGGTGCATTTCTGTAAGTAAGTGGGATGCAACTGTTGAAAGAAGAATTTTAACTTCACAAAAATATTTCCATTCTACTATCTGCTTGATAATTTTTTTAAAAAAAAAACAGGTACAATCAGAAAGGAGCCCACGTTTTAAAATAAAATGTATAACTCCATTAATATATGTGTGCTTGTGTATGTGTGTATATGTATATGTGTACATCTATGTATATGTGTGTATATACACATTAGTCCACATAAACATACATAAAAATATATATTTAGGGAATTATTAATGCTTTATATAATGGAAGAGATTAAAATATATGAATATATAAATAAAATGTATAAACAGAAAAATGAAAGAGTGGTCACAAAAATATTAATGATAATCTCAAAATTGTGGGATAGTATGTGACATTTTCTTTCATACTTTTTTATGTCGTTAGGATGTTTTACTATAAGCATGTGTTTTAATATATATGTATATAAAATTAAACCTAAGTAATACTGTTTATTGAGAAAAAAAGACCTGTGCAGCAATACTAACTACCTGTCTCTCACCATAAAATATAAACTCAAATTGACTGTCACTGAGATTTTTTTCAAGTATACAGTGAAGAAAAACAGCATAATTGTTTGAAAAACATGCAGTTTGTTCACTTCCAATGTCTTGTTTTAGCTCTGGACTCAACCAGACCATTCCAGAGCTGTGTACATCGGTTACCTTGCCTTATTTTTATCTTTCCCAGCTCCCACCTCTGGCATTTTGACCTTATATTAAATGAAGCAAACAAAGAAAATTACTGAAAAACGAACACATCAAAGATTTGCAGCATAAAGGTACATAAAGGAACCTTCTGTTATACAAAATAAGAAAAAAAGCATTCTTTCTCTTAGAATTTGGTATGCTTTATGAAGTATGTGAATTTTGACACTTGTGACATGTCCTATTTTGCTTTGGCTGAAAGGAATCTTTGAACACAGACATTTGTAATCTAAATCCAATTACAATATATCAGTATTTTTCAACCTTTCCCCCCCATTATTGGCTCCCTAGGGAGCCTTTTAAGGCATACTTTTTCTAGCCAATCATGGCTCCCCAAGAAATTTTAATACTACAGATATACTATATATCTGTTTACGTATTGTATGTATATCTGTGCTCTATACATAAAGAGTTAGATTTTTTGCACCCCCTCAAGCATTAATGCCTCATCAAAAATACAAGCTATATAGTAATCAATGACTTACAGCCACTTATGTAGACATTTCTCTGTGTTAAGTTGCCATTCTATTTAATTTTCTCTGGTTCTCTATATGTATATCCATATACAGAAATGCACACAGAGATGTATAATCAAATATATTTGCTGAATGCATTCTTGTAAAGAACTTCAAATTCACATAACCTGATATATCATTACATGTAAAATAAGGACATTAGCAAGATGGCAGAGTAGGAGATGTCAGCCTTCAATACCCCCAAAAAAACAATCACACAGCTATCCATGAACGAAAAATAGCCTTGGGAGGACTCAATAGTTCTTACAAAGACACAAATAACATACATCCAGGGAAGAGCACCCTCTTCAATAGATGGTGCTGGAAAAATTGGATATCCATATGCAGAATAATGAAACTGTACCACTCTCTCTCACCATATTACATAATTAACTTAAGATGAATTAAAGACTTAAATGTTAAACCCAAAACTATAAAACTATTAGAATAAAACATAAGAAAAACACTTCAGGACATTAGTCTACCCAAAGATCTTATGGCTAAGACCTCAAAAGCACAGACAAAAAACCCAAAATAGACAAATGGGACTATGTTAAACTAAAAAGTTTCTGCACAGCAAATGAAACAATCAGCAACCTGTTGTATGGGAGAAAATATCTGAAAGCTGTTCATCAGACAAAGAACTCATATCTAGAATATACAAGAAACTCAAACAACTTGAGTAAAAAAACCAAATAGTCTGCCAGACATAATGTCTCATGCCTATAATCCCAGCACTTTGGGAGGCCGAGGCAGGAGGATTGCTTGAGCCCAGGAGTTCAAAGTAAGCCTGGGCAATGTAGTGAGATCCTGTCTCTACAAACAAATAGAAAAACTAGCCCATTGTGGTGCATGGCCTACAGTCCCAGATATTCAGGAGACTGAGGTGGAAGGGTCACTTGAGCCCAGCAGTTTGAGGATAGAGTAAGCTATGATGCTGCCACTGTACTCCAGCCATTTTAAGATACAGAGTGATATCCTGTATCTTTAATAATATTAATAATAATCATGACAAAACAATTCCACTAAAAAGCGGGCAAAGAACATGAATAGACATTTCTCCAAAGAAAACATACAAATGGCCAACAGGTATGTGAATGAATACTCAACATCACTAATCATCAGAGAAATGCAAATCAAAGCCACAATGAGATATCATCATACCTCAGTTAGAATGGCAAGGAAGTAGAGAAAAGGAAACTCTTATACATTGTTGGTGGGAATATTGCTTTACTAGAGCCACCATGAAAAACAGTATGGAGATTTCTTTAAAAACTAAAAATAGAACTATCATATCCAGCAATCCCACTATTGGGTATTCACTCAGCTTCCTGAGTAGCTGGGACCATCATGCGCCAAGGTGGGAGGATCACTTGAGGCCAGGAGTTTGAGAACAACCAGGGTCAACATAGTAAAACCCCATGTCTACAAAAAAAAAAAAAAAAAAAAAAGAAGAAAGAAAAAAAAAGTAGCTGGGCATGATGGTGCATGCCTATGGTCCCAGCTACTCAGGAAGCTGAGGGAGTTTGAGGGTGCAGTGAGCCATTATCATGCCACTGCACTCCAGCCTGTGTGACAGAGTGAGACCCTTTCTTTAAAACAAAAGAACAAAAGAAATGATAAACACTCAAGGTGATGTATAATTTGAAAACCCTGACTTGATCATTACACATTCTATGCATGTAACAAAATATCACATGTACTCCATAAATATGGAAAATATCATGTATCAATTAAATTTTAAAAAGAGTTTACAGAAATACAGAAGAGCAAAAAAGGAAGAGCACTTCACAGAGAGAATCACTGGGGAGACTGGTATACCTGCAGTGTGTGTCAATGGCTAGGAACATAAAAGAACGACAGAACTATATAAACTATGGGGTGGGTGCCACTGTGTGGTCCTCTGCAGCTCACCCTACAGAGAAACCTGGGAGACTTTGACACTGAAGACTTCAATGGTTCCGGTGACAAACACTGCAGCATTCACAGAAGAGGACTCCATAGTGTTCATTGACAATGACCACAGTGGACCCCTCTTTAGAGGTCACTGGCACCAATTGTCACTGAGGTAATCAACAGCCATCACTGCCACAGGCCCCATGGAAATGGAGTTGATGCTGCACACCCCTGCAGGACCTGCTATTGTATCACATCAGAACGCAGGCTACCACCTCCCCCATACCACAAGTCCACATGCACTCTGAACCCCGAGTCACAGCTGCTCTGAATGACCTTCATTCCAGAAACCAGCTCTGTAGCTGCTCTATGTGTGTACCTGTGCTTCCTAACTTGCCTCTGAAAAACTCTGTGTATCTTAGTTTCTTCTCACGCTGCTATGAAGAAATACTGAGACTAGGTAATTTATAAAGGTAAGAGGTTTAATTGACTCACAGTTCTGCAGGGCTGGGGAGGCCTCAGGAAACTTATAATCATGGCAGAAGGGGAAGCAAACACATCCTTCATCACATGGCAGCAGCAAGGAGAAGAATAATTGCCTGGCAAAGGGGAAAGCCCCTTATAAAAATCATCAGATCTCATGAGAATTAACATACTATCACAAGAAAAGGATAGAGGAAACCGCCATCCACCTGGTCCCTCCCACCACATGTGGGCATTATAGGAACTACCATTCAAGATGAAATTTGGGTGGGAACACAGCCAAACCATATCACTCTGCATACCTGCATCTCAGGCACTGAAGCAATCACCACTATGAGCTAGCTGGTGCCCCAGAGAGCAAAGCAGCAGTCATTCTGAGTGGCTGTGCTTCAGACTCTAGTTTCTTGACTGTTCCATGAGTGCCTGTACATCAGACACCAGTGCCAAAACCACCAGAAGGCTTTCTGCAAGCACCCAGCCACAAGAGGGATACCAAGGACCGTAACCTCCTCTGTGCAAGAAAGACAGAATAGGAGAATCTTAAGAGCCTTAAGATTGGGGTCATAACTTAAGACCCCAACAGGTCTCACTGCTGCTGTGGTCATCTGCAGCCTTGGTCATGGAGGACCCTTGCAATCTTCACCAAAATTAATCTTAGCTGACATAATTGCAGGAAGACTACGCCATTGGGCCTTCCCAGGAGCTGGAACTACGACACCTCACCCAGCCAGTGCTTTCCTACTGATCCACAGATGTCCCCATCAAAACCAGTCCATGATTTCTGGAACAGGTGACTCCTCCATCAAACATGCAGACATCAATCCAAGTCTAAAAGACACACACACACACACACACACACACACACACAAATCAAGAGAACATGACAAGAAAACATCAAGAAAAGTGAACTTCTCCTTCCCCAGTGCCTTGACTCAGGACTTCAGGAGATAAGAAGGCTGTAGAAACACAATGTGGTGGTGGACTGTGCATAGTGTGTGGACTGGATGGGAGGAGAGGAAGTGAGAGGAGGCAGCTAAGAATAACTTCCATGTTTTTGCCCTGGGAGACTGGACAATGGAACTCCCATTTGCCATGTCTGGAAATGTATACCAAGACCCCAGAGGTTGGGAGAGTGGGCATAAACATGATGCATTTTGTGTAACAGGCAGCTTGAGTTTGATTGTCCATAGAGCATTCAGAAAAGATATTCAATTGACAGTAGGAAATAAGGATTTAGAGATCCAGGAGAGAGGTCTAGGTTGGTGAGGGGTATGTGAAAAATCATTCATTTGAAAGGTCTAAAATAAAGCAGTGGATGTTGAGGAACTCAGCTGATGAGATTCTGAATGCCAAGAAAGGTAATTGAATGGAATCCAGAGAATACCCAGTACTGAATGGGCAGAGGTGCCATGGATAAGGAGGAAAGCCTATGGTATTTTATCCCTTGCTCCTCTCCCACCCTTCCCACCAAGTCCCCAAAGCCCATTGTATCATTCTTATGCCTTTGCATCCTCATAGCTTAGTTCCCACATATCAGTGAGAACATCCAATGTTTGGTTTTCCATTCCTGAGTTACTTCACTTAGAATAATAGTCTCCAGTCTCATCCAGGTCACTGTGAATGCCATTAATTCATTTCCTTTTATGGCTGAGTAGCATTTCACTGTGTGTATATATATGCACATATATATACACACACACACATATATATCCATTGTTTATATATATATATATATGCACACACACACAATGGCACCAACCCAAATGTACATCAATCAAGTGAATAAACTGTGATATATATATACACACAATTGATATATATGTGTCATTATATATATATACAATTGATATATATATGTCCATTATATATATACACACAATTGATATGTATATATCCCTTCTCTCTCTCTCTTTCTCTCTCTCTCTCTTTCTCTCTCTCTATATAATATATTTATCACAGTTGGATATATGGATATATATATATATATCCATTGTGTCATTGTGTGTATATATGTGTATATATATCGTGTGTGTGTGTGTGTGTGTATATATCACAGTTTCTTTATCCACTTGTTGATTGATGTACATTTAGGTTGGTTCCACCATTTTGCAGTTGTGAATTATGCTGCTAGAAGCATGCATGTGCAAGTATCTTTTTTGTATAATGACTTCTTTTCCTCTGGGTAGATATATACCCAGGTGTATAGTGTATACCAGGTGTATAATGACTTCTTTTCCTCTGCGTAGATATGCAATAGTGGAATTGCTGGATCAAATAGTAGTTCTACTTTTAACTCTTTACAGAATTTCCACACTGTTTTCCACAGTGGTTATACTATTTTACATTTTTAAAAGGAGAACAGAAAGAGAAAGAAAACAAAAAGCTTATTTAATAGAACAATGGCTAAAAACTTCCCAGAACTGGAGAGAGATATGGACATCCAGAAACTTAAAACGTGGTCACATACATAGATTCTGTCCACTTGAAAAAGGAAATTCACCGAGGGACATTAAAATAAAATTGTCAAAAATAAAAACAAACAATTGTGAAGCAGAAGAGAAAAGAAGCTCTTCTCATACAAGGGAATGCTGATTTCAGCAGATTTCTCAGCAGAAACCTTGCAGGCCAAGAGAGAGTGAGGTGACATATACAAGGTGCTGAAAGAAAAACTGTCAACCAAGAATATTTTGCTCAAAATATCTGCTCTTCAGAAATGAAGGAGAGATAAAAACTTTCAGGCAAATAAAAACTGAGAGCCCTCATCACCACTGGAATTGCCATAAAGAAATCCTAAAGGAATTTCTTCAAGCTGAAGCAAAATGATACAAATTAGTAACATGTAAACATATGAAAGTATAAAACTCACTGGTAAGGAGAATATATATTCAAATTCAACATACCCTAATAATGTCTTGGTGATGTATAAATCGCATAACTGTAGTAAAAAGGCTAAAAGCAAATTTATTGGAAAAACTATAGCTAAAATAATTACATAATGAATACACAATATAAAAATTGTAAATAGCAACATCAAAAACATAAATGGGGGTAAGGTAAAAGGATAAAGTTTTTATACATAATCAAAGTTATTTTATTAGCATAAAATAGACTGTGAAATATTTTTTGCAAGTCTCATGGTAACTATAGAAAGCTGTAGTTATACACAGAAGATAAAGACAAAGGAATTAAAGCATACCAATATGGAAAAATATTCAAATCACAAAGGAAGATATAGCAAGAGATGAAGAAAAAAACAAAATAGCTACAAAGCAGCCAGAAAGCAATGAAGATAATGGAATTAGTAAGTTTTTACCTATCAGTCATTACTTTTAAAGTAAATTGATTAAATTCTCCAATCAAAGACAGAGTGTCAGAATGGATAAAAGAACAAGACTCGACTATTTTCTGCCTACAAGAGAATTTCTTCAGCTTTAAAGACATGGATAGTCTGAAAGTGAAGGATGGAAGAAAGATATTCCTTGCCAATGGAAAGCAAAAGAGAACAGGGGCAGCTATACTTATACTAAATATAATAGGCTTTAAGAAAAAAATATGAAAAGAGACAAAGAAGATTATAATATAAAGATTGAGGGTCCAATTCACCAAGAGGATATAACAATTTTAAATATATATGCACCTAAACTTGGAACATTTAAATACAATAAGCAAATATTAACAAATCTTAATGTAGAAATAGACACCAACAGAATAACAGTAGGACACTTTAATATCTTACTTTCAGCAATAGATAGATCATCCAGATAGGAAATCAATAAGGAACCTTGGACTTGAATTACACTTTAGACCAACTCAACCTAATAAACATATACAGAACATTTAATCCAAAGGCCGTAGAGTGCACATTTTTCTGAAGTGCACGCAGAAAATTCTCCAGGACTGATCATATGTTAGGTCACAAAACAAGTATTTAAAATGTTTAAACATTAGAACATATTGAATATGTTTCCCAACCACAATGATATGAAACTAGAAGTCAATAATAGGAGGAAAGCTAGAAAATTTACAAATAAGTGGAAATCAAACATTATACTCTTGAATAATTAATGGGTCAAAGAAGGAATCAAAAAACAAATTAAAAAAATGTTGAGACACATAAAAATGGAAACACAACAAAGCAAAATATTTGGGATGTACTCTTTATACCTCAAGGAACTAGAAAAAGAAGAAAAAGCTAAGCCCAAAGCTAGCAGAAAAAAGAAAATAACAAAGATCCAGAACAGGAGCAAAGGAAATACAGACATGAAAAGCAACAGAAAAGATTAGCAAAACTAAGAGCTGGTTTTTTGAAAAGACAAACAAAATCCACAAAGCTTTAGTTAGACTAAGAAAAAAAGAGAGAAAACTCAGATAAATCAAATCAGGGGAGACATTACAATTGCTATTGCAGAAATAAAAATAATTATAAAAACTACTATTTACAATTATAGCCAACAAATTGGATAATGTAGAAGAAATGAATAAATTCCTAAAAACACACACCCTGCCAAAACTGAATCAGGAAGAAATAGAAAATCTGAATAGACCTATAAGAATTCAGGAGATTGAATTAGTAATCAAATATCTTCCATCATAGAAAAGTCCAGGACTAGATCACTTCATGAGTGATTTCTCCCAAATATTTAAAAAGAAATGCAATCCTTCTCAAACTTTCCCAAAAAACTGAAGAAGAGGAAACACTTCCAAACTTATTTTACAAGGCCAATATTATCCTGACACCAAAAGCAGACAAGGGCACTATGAGAAAAGAAAATTGCAGGTCAATAATTCTACTGAATAGATGCAAACATCCTCAACAAAATATTAGCAAAACAAACTCAACAGCACATTAAGAGGATAATTCACCATAACCAGTGTGATATTTCCCTGAGATGCAAGGATTTACTAGAACAATTAGGCAAAAAAAGAGAAAGAAAGAAAAGGCTCAAATCGGAAAATAAGTAAAATTGTCTCTGCAGATGACATGATTCTATATACAGAAAATACTAAGGCATCCACAAGAAACATATTATCACAAATAAACAAATTTAGTAAACTTGTTAGGAATACAAAATTAACATACAAAATGAGTTGCATGTCTATATATTAATAACCAAATATCTAAAAGATAAATTAACAAAGCAATACCATCTAGAGTAGTATCAAAAACAATAAAACACTTAGGATAAATTTAACCAAGGAGGTGAAAGATCTGTATACTGAAAGTTGTAAGGCATTGATGAAAGAAGCTGAAGAAGACACAAATAAATGAAAACATATCATTGTTTTGGGATTGAGAGAATAAATATTTTAAAAATATCCATATTATCTGTGATGGTTAATACCGAATGTCAACTTGATTGGACTGAGGGATACAAAGTATTAATCCTGGGTGTGTCTGAGAGGGTGTTGCCAAAGGAGATTAACATTTGAATCAGTGGGCTGGTGAAGGCAGGCCCACCCTTAATCTGGTGGACACCATCGAATCAATTTGCAGTGAATATAAAGCAGGCAGACAAATGTGAAAAAGCAGAGACTGGCCTAGTCTCCTAGCCTCCATCTTTCTCCATGCTGGATGCTTCCTGCCCTCGAACATCGGACTCTAGGTTCTTCAGTTTTGAGACTCAGTCTGGCTCTCCTTGCTCCTCAAGCTTGCAGACAGCCTATTGTGGGACCTTGTAACCATGTAAGTTAATAGTTAAGAAACTCATGTGTGTGTGTGTGTGTGTATATATATATATATGCATATATATGTGTATATATATGTGTATGTATACATATATGCGTGTGTATATATAGTTCTGTCCCTCTAGAGAACCCTAACTAATACACTGCCCAATGTGATCTACATATTCAATGCAGTCCCTATGAAAATTTCAATGGCATTTTTCACAGAAATGAAAAGGAAATTTGGCCAGGCATGGTGGTTCACACCTGTAATCCCAGCACTTTGGGAGGCTGAGGTAGGAGTGTCACTTGAGGTAGGGAGTTTGAGAAGAGCCTGGCCAACATGGTGAAACCCAATCTCTACTAAAAATATGAAAAATTAGTTGAGCGAGGTGTCACGCACCTGTAATCCCAGCTACTTGGGAGAGGCTAAGGTGGGAGAATCATTGAACCTGAGAGGTGGATGTTGCAGTGAGCTGAGATCGTGCCACCACACTCCAGCTTAAGCAACAGAGTGAGACTCCATCTCAAAAAGAAAAAAAAAAAAAAAAGAAAAAGAAAATCCTAAAATTCATATGGAACTATAAGACTCTATAAATACAAGCAATCTTGAGAAGAATAAAGCTGAAGGCATCATGCTTCATGCAACTGTATCACAAAGCTATAGTTATTAAAACAGGATCGTGGCATAAAAATAGACATTTGAGCAATAGAACAGCATAGAGAGCCCAGAAATAAAACCAAGGGTGCCAAGAATGCACAGTGACAAAAGGATAGTCTCTTTAATAAATGGTGTTGGGAAAACTATACATCCACATGACAAAAAAGAAAAAGAAAAGAAACTGCACTCCTATATTATACCACATACAAAAATGAATCAGAAATGGATTGTAGACTTAAATGTAAGACCTAGTACTATAAAATGCATAGAAGAAAACTTAGGGAAGACCCTTTAAGGTTGGTCTTGGCAGTGAATTTTTGGATATGACACCTGAAGCACGGCAATAAAAGTGAAGTAAACACTTGGGACAACCTCAAATGAAAAACTTCTGCCCAGCAAATGAAACTAGAGGACGTTATGTTAAATGAAATAACCTGGATATTATTGTATTGTGTCACTTATACATGGAATCTTAAAAAAAAAAAAAAAAAAAAAAAGTCGAACTCATAGAACCAGAGAGTAGAAAGGTGATTTCCAGGGACTGGGGGATGAAAGAATTGGAAAGATGTTGGTAAAAGGGTTCAAACTTTCAGTTATAAGATGAATATGTTCTGATGATCTAATGTACAGTCTGGTGACTACAGTTCATAACACTGTGTTAATTAGCTTGATATGTTTTGTACATATATTGTCATATATATACTTTAAATGTATAAAATAATATTTGTCAGTTTTACAATAGTAAGGATTGTAGTCCCTCATTTTACTTTTTCAGCCAAAAGCTGAAGAAAAAAGTAAAATGAGGGACTATAATCAGTAGTATTCTTTACTGCAGACAAATTTTAGACGGGAACTAGAGAGATTCTTTAGGGATTAAGTTTTGATCATGCTGACTAAAGTAAAACTCTCCTAGAATGTGTTGACGTGACCTAGAGAAAAAAAAGAAAAAGAATATGAAGACGATTCATCTTGAGTATGCTTGTCCATTAGGAAATGTCTATCAACAATGAATGCCGGGCAGAAGAACACATTATAAACCAGAATATTATAAGCAGATTTTTCTGTCACGAGTGATTCTTTTTTTAATACATCTATTTATTCTAGTACATGTTGCTATTTTACCAAGATCCTCACTTTTTAAATTGCATTCTATTCCCCCTCTCTAACAATTTTCACCACTCTTTTTCCAGACCTTTTGATGTCATCTATCTTGAAGGGATGCAGCCTAAAGTACATACAGTCCTCCAAAGAAAAAGTAATGCCATGTTACAAAACAGGTTCCTATTTTGATGCACTTGGACACACAGAAGACTAAACTGTCTTTACGAGGGATGTGCACATTCATTTCAAGACACAGGACACCATCATCAGACTTCCGGAAATTATTTAAAACCTAAGTTTTGGGTATGGATTGCTGTTGGAGCCACATCTCTGAAGGACAATAAAAAATGAACTCCAGACACATGGACAGACCCAGAAGACTCCAAAGCAGAGACAATATTGCCTGATTCTAGCAAACAAACCCATAAAAATAAAACAGTGGGCACCAATTGTTTTAGAAAAGCCACCTATCTTCAAATGTGAGATTAAAAATGAGAATAAAAATTCGTTGAGAAAGATCTAATTCAGAATTTTCATGTTACATATTTGAACAGCTTGAGTCTGATGCAACATCATGATGTAGGGAATAGGTGAGAAGTCATACTTGTGAAGTAGAAAGAAAAGAAAAACAAACAGAAATTTGCACCAGAATTAGTGTGGCAGTGGCTTTATTTCCTACCTGATTGTAAAGGAAAAATTGAGATATGCTAATTTATCATGCAGCCATATAACTTTTTAATGTAAAATTTAATAGAGTAAATGAGAGAAAATTGGAGAGCAACATTATAGGAGCAGTAAATACTTCTAAATAATCGCAAATATTATAATGCTGTTGCATATTAATGCTGTTGGGACAATTTAGGTAATTATTTAGGCTAAAACTCTCTCTATATATATATATAATTAAAATATTATTTAACTGAGCCTCTTGTAGGGGTTAAGTACTCTTCTAGATATTTGGGATACCTCAATTTCCAATAAAAAGATTCCTGTAGAAATCTTTAAATGTATATATTCTATAGGAATCTTTATATGGGAAATTGATGTATCCCAAGTTGCTGCTATACAGTTTATATTGTAGTAATGGAAAAGACAGACAGTAAATAATATGCAAAATAAAGTAGTGAAATTTAAAATATGCTAGAAGACTTTAAGTATTATTGAAAACAATGGAAAGATTGAATGGGGGAAAGAGGCATCAGTCCCTCTGGCTCAGCAGAGTTGGGGGACAATTTGCTATTTTCAGTAGAGTAATCAGTGTAGTCAGTAGTAATACTAGTGTTAGTCATCAGTAGGTCTTGCTGATAAGGGGAAATTTGAGCAAAAACTTTAAAGGAGATGAGGAAAAAAATTATGGAGATATTTGGGGAAACTGGATTTCTCAAGTAGAAGTTTTTACCAGTATGTGATCTCCTAAAATGGAGATATGCTGGGGTGTTCAAGGAGCAACTAGGGAGGGAGTGTGGCAGCCGCAGAGGGAAGCAGGAGGAGATACGTGGAGAGATTACCTGGGGCTGGATCATGGTAGGTCTCATAAGCCAGCGAAAGGACCTTGGGCTTTTCACATGACTGACAAGGGAGGCTATCTGGGGGCTTTGAGGAGGGAGTTTTACAATTTGATCTGTTTTCTCTGTGTTGAGACTATCAGGAGGTGGCAGAGTGGCTTAAAATATTAAGGAAATTAAATATTATCATCAGATTTGTTTCCTTGGTCTGCTGCAACAAATTACCACTAACTGGGTGTCTTCAAACAACATCAATTTATTCTTTCACAGTTCAGGAGGTCAGAAGTTGGAAATCAGGGTACCAGTGTTGATTCCTGCTGGAGGCTCTGAGGGGAACTGGTTCTATGCCTCCCTCCCACATTCTTGCAGCTGCAGGCACCTCTTGGTATTTCCTGGCTTGCAGAAACATCACTCCACCTTTAGCTTCTGTTGTCACGTGACCTTCCTTGTGTCTTCTCACGGTCTTCCCCACTGCATATGTCGAATACCTCTCTCCTTTCTTTTATGAGGATGCCAGTTATTAAATGTAGGGCCCACCTTAAATCCAGGATGATCTTATTGCAAGACTTTTACCTTAATTACATCTGCAAAGACTCTATTTCCAAATAAGGTCAACTTCACAGGTACCTGGGGTTAGGATTTAGACCCATCTTTTTGAAGAATGCAACGCTACATTCATACTTTATCCAGAAGGCTTACTTCTTAGTTTTGAGGCACAGTTATGTCATCTGGGACTCAGAATCTTTCTGCTTTTTTTTTTTTTTTCTTGTTGCCATCCTTAGTGTTCTGTTTCATTTTCAGTCTATCTTTGTAGCCTCAAGATGGCTGCAACTATTACTGATGTCAGGTGCAGCTCTGCCAACATCCTTAAGAAAAAAAAAACTGTCCCTCACTTGTGTTCTTCTTGATCCCATGAGGCCTGGAATTTGTCTGTGTCTTTTATTCACTGCAGTCTCCTCAGCACCCAGAGCAGTGGATGGTACATTGTAGTGCTCAGCAAATATTAGTTGAATAAATTATTTTGCCAGGATTCTATAGCATGCCCATGCTTGCACCAAAGCAAAGTTTATGGGAATAGGTGTGAGGGCTTTGAACAATCAACACTCCTAAGGCCTTAGCAACAAAGGGGCAAAAGCTTTGTTGTAGAGACAGAAAAAAAAAAAAATCAGTCCAGTTAGAAAGGAAGAAATAGCAGTGGAAATGGTTATTGGATAAGTTATTTCGATATTTTACAAAAGAATGTGTCAAATAAGTTTTGGTATACACAGAATCAATTATTTTCAGGTTTCTGATATGACTCAATGACACTTAAAAAGAAGTAAGTCATATGTACATGTGATTCCTTACAGACTTTCAAGCATTCGTCACTGCCTACATTTCAGCGTGGACTCTCATCCTTCCTAATATCTTGTTTCTCATGAAATTTCTGCATAAATCCTCATGTCATGCCATCAGCTTACATTGTACCTTTAGACAAAAACTATTTCCATTAAGGAACGATGTATTGACTTAATAAACTAGTTATAAACTATTAAATGATGTGGAAAAGATGACCAATTCTGTCAAAACCATGGGATCATCTTTTATGAGCAAAGATTGAAACCACAGTGATTTTTTCTGAAGTAATTCAGAAAAGTAATTAATCCCCTCAGTTTTTTTTCTAAGTGTTCTCCTATCAAGGATTACATAATATATTAATATCATGACATCATAACATCTATTTTCCAAATTAATGCCTCTGGGATCCACACTATTTTCTTCAATATTCATGTCAAGATCAATCAACTACAAAGTAATTGCTATGAAATAGCTCTCAATATGAGTGTACCTTCCCATATGTGAATATAATTACAGTGTTTATTTTATATAATGCCTTATGTGCCTAGATGGATTTATTCAGACACTTGAAGACTTAATAACAACAAAAACTAACCACAGTCTCTATTGTATCAAAGGGCTGCAGAAGGAAATGAGGTGTTAAATAATATCTCTATGTGGTTAGCAAGTCACCCTTTCAGGATTATTGATTATCCTGCTAAATGGGCAATTAAAATGAAAACCAAAGAGCTAAATATCCTCATACAAACATAGAGACACTTATTTGAAAATTTACAAAGCAAAGACATTAAAATACCTTCTATTCTTGAGCCTTGCCTTGAAGGTGAAATGGGATCCTGAAATTTGCTGTATTCAGCTCATCAGAATTTATGGATGAATACTCACTACCCTGGGAGAGGAAAGCAACAGAGACAAGAGGCAATAAGATGAATGTATTCAAATCCAAATCATGGAGCCTAATGGCTTGCATCCCAGAGTTTTTAAGGGATTGACTTCTTATTTCATTGCAACTATCACAGCTGAAGAATCGATGTTGGAATTGTGCAGTCCCTAAAGGCTGAAAAAATGGGAGTTTCTTAGTTAAACAGTAGCCATGGAGGTGGGACTCATTAATATAGAACAGGAAATGATAGAAAATACCTGGAAAAGTAGTTGAGAAGGTCGAACAGAAATATCTAAATTTCTAAAAAGATTGTAAGTACCTGGGATTAGGCCATGCTGTTTTGTGAAGAACAGATGCTTCATACGAATCTGTGACAAGCTGCGGAAAACAGATTTAAAAAGATATTGTCATCCTGCTCTCTGTGAAAAGTTATCAGACTCAGCCACTGTTTGGCAGGTGTATAGCTCAGTATCTGGACACATCCAGAGAGCAGTCTTTCTGAAGGTGACCACACCTGTGAAAGAAGCTTCCTAGACTGGAAAATGTCATTAATTATATTGCTTTTGTCCTACCTGAATCACCACATCTTTTAGTAATGGCTTTTTTGTTTTTCTTAGAAACACTAGTTTGATTATTTGGATGACAATGAGCCACCTGGCTGAAACAATATTTACTGAATGAACACTAGTCCTATGGATTGGTCTGATAAATGTTAGGGGAGGGATGAAGAAACACAACAACCTTCCTCAAGTGAGAGTTACTGAACTCTCACTGTGCAAAAGCCTCTAAGCCAGATGCTGTGAGGAAAGGATGGCTTGGAATTGTTAAAACAACATAGACTTTGGCCCCAATGTCCAGTTTAGAAGTTAAGATAGCAAAGTTCTTTTCTTTAATAAACGATTTCGAACATCCACTCTGTGTCCCAAGGAATTCATGACCTGGCCATATGGTTTCTAACTACGAACAAAGACATGACTAGAATGTGCCAAGGAAAAATCTTTTTTTTTTTTTAATTTATTTTTTATTATTATTATACTTTAAGTTCTAGGGTACACGTGCATAACGTGCAGGTTTGTTACATATGTATACTTGTGCCATGTTGCTGTGCTGCACCCATCAACTCGTCAGCACCCATCAACTCGTCATTTACATCAGGTATAACTCCCAGTGCAATCCCTCCCCCCTCCCCCCTCCCCATGATAGGCCCCGGTGTGTGATGTTCCCCTTCCCGAGTCCAAGTGATCTCATTGTTCAGTTCCCACCTATGAGTGAGAACATGCGGTGTTTGGTTTTCTGTTCTTGTGATAGTTTGCTAAGAATGATGGTTTCCAACTGCATCCACGTCCCTACAAAGGACACAAACTCATCCTTTTTTATGGCTGCGTAGTATTCCATGGTGTATATGTGCCACATTTTCTTAATCCAGTCTGTCACTGATGGACATTTGGGTTGATTCCAAGTCTTTGCTATTGTGAATAGTGCCGCAATAAACATACGTGTGCATGTGTCTTTATAGCAGCATGATTTATAATCCTTTGGGTATATACTCAGTAATGGGATGGCTGGGTCATATGGTACATCTAGTTCTAGATCCTTGAGGAATCGCCATACTGTTTTCCATAATGGTTGAACTAGTTTACAATCCCACCAACAGTGTAAAAGTGTTCCTATTTCTCCACATCCTCTCCAGCACCTGTTGTTTCCTGACTTTTTAATGATCGCCATTCTAACTGGTGTGAGATGGTATCTCATTGTGGTTTTGATTTGCATTTCTCTGATGGCCAGTGATGATGAGCATTTTTTCATGTGTCTGTTGGCTGTATGAATGTCTTCTTTTGAGAAATATCTGTTCATATCCTTTGCCCACTTTTCGATGGGGTTGTTTGTTTTTTCTTGTAAATTTGTTTGAGTTCTTTGTAGGTTCTGGATATTAACCCTTTGTCAGATGAGTAGATTGCAAAAATTTTCTCCCATTCTGTAGGTTGCCTGTTCACTCTGATGGTAGTTTCTTTTGCTGTGCAGAAGCTCTTTAGTTTAATTAGATCCCATTTGTCAATTTTAGCTTTTGCTGCCGTTGCTTTTGGTGTTTTAGACATGAAGTCTTTGCCCATGCCTATGTCCTGAATGGTACTACCTAGGTTTTCCTCTAGGATTTTTATGGTATTAGGTCTAACATTTAAGTCTCTAATCCATCTTAAATTAATTTTTGTATAAGGAGTAAGGAAAGGATCCAGTTTCAGCTTTCTACTTATGGCTAGCCAATTTTCCCAGCACCATTTATTAAATAGGGAATCCTTTCCCCATTTCTTGTTTCTCTCAGGTTTGTCAAAGATCAGATGGCTGTAGATGTGTGGTATTATTTCTGAGGACTCTGTTCTGTTCCATTGGTCTATATCTCTGTTTTGGTACCAGTACCATGCTGTTTTGATTACTGTAACCTTGTAGTATAGTTTGAAGTCAGGTAGCGTGATGCCTCCAGCTTTGTTCTTTTGACTTAGGATTGTCTTGCAGATGCAGGCTCTTTTTTGGTTCCATATGAACTTTAAAGCAGTTTTTTCCAATTCTGTGAAGAAACTCGTTGGTAGCTTGATGGGGATGGCATTGAATCTATAAATAACCTTGGGCAGTATGGCCATTTTCACAATATTTATTCTTCCTATCCATGAGCATGGTATGTTCTTCCATTTGTTTGTGTCCTCTTTTATTTCACTGAGCAGTGGTTTGTCATTCTCCTTGAAGAGGTCCTTTACATCCCTTGTAAGTTGGATTCCTAGGTATTTTATTCTCTTTGAAGCAATTGTGAATGGAAGTTAATTCATGATTTGGCTCTGTGTTTGTCTGTTACTGGTGTATACGAATGCTTGTGATTTTTGCACATTAATTTTGTATCCTGAGACTTTGCTGAAGTTGCTTATCAGCCTAAGGAGATTTTGGGCTGAGACAATGGGATTTTCTAAATATACCAGAGGTACAAGGAGGAGCTGGTACCATTCCTTCTGAAACTATTCCAATCAATAGAAAAAGAGGGAATCCTCCCTAACTCATTTTATGAGGCCAACATCATCCTGATACCAAAGCCTGGCAGAGACACAACAAAAAAAGAGAATTTTAGACCAATATCCCTGATGAACATCGATGCAAAAATCCTCAATAAAATACTGGCAAACCGGATTCAGCAGCACATCAAAAAGCTTATCCACCATGATCAAGTGGGCTTCATCCCTGGGATGCAAGGCTGGTTCAACATTCGCAAATCAATAAATATAATCCAGCATATAAACAGAACCAAAGACAAGAACCACATGATTATCTCAATAGATGCAGAAAAGGCTTTTGACAAAATTCAACAGCCCTTCATGCTAAAAACACTCAATAAATTCGGTATTGATGGAACGTACCTCAAAATCATAAGAGCTATTTATGACAAACCCACAGCCAATATCATACTGAATGGGCAAAAACTGGAAAAATTCCCTTTGGAAACTGGCACAAGACAGGGATGCCCTCTCTCACCACTCCTATTCAACATAGTGTTGGAAGTTCTGGCTAGGGCAATCAGGCAAGAGAAAGAAATCAAGGGTATTCAGTTAGGAAAAGAAGAAGTCAAATTGTCCCTCTTTGCAGATGACATGATTGTATATTTGGAAAAATCTTAAAGAATAAGGTAGCAATTCAGTGGATTATAAAAGAAGCGTGGAATTTCAACAGATTTAGGTAGGTGATTAGAGAATTCCAGGCAGCAGGAAAAGCATGAGCAGTGACTTAAAGGTGCTACTGTATAGGAAAAGCTAAGGAAATGAAACCACAGACTTTGGCCAAAGACTAAGGAATGTGAAGGGGAATAAAAATGAGGAAACTAAGAGATAAGTGTATAAGTAATTTGAACTTAATTCTGGTAGCAAGAAGATATTTGTAAAAAATCAGAGAGGAGAGGCACAATCTTAGATAGACATTGGAAATGCTAATCTAGTTTTTATGTGTAAAGTCCACTAAAAAGGAAGGCATTTTAGAAGCAAGATCAGTTTTAGGCCATTGATTCATGTTGAGCTAAGGAAAGGGTTTTGGTGGTGCCTGTAGAAAGAGCAGCAAAGAGATGAACGGCAGAGACTGTGAAAGTAATAACCAACAAAGAAGGGCTCACTGCTAAATTATTTGATACTCACTTTAAGTGCAATAAGGTCTTGGAAAATTAATAAAAATAAGATAATAGGATTGCTGGGGTTTTTTAAGCTTTTATTTTATTTTATTTTTTTATTATACTTTGTAAGTTCTAGGGTACATGTGCACAATGTGCAGGTTTGTTATATAGGTATACATGTGCCATGTTGGTTTGCTGCACCCATCAACTCATCATTTACATTAGGTATTTCTCCTACTGCTATCCCTACCCCAGCCACTCACCCCCCAACAGGCCGTGGTGTGTGATGTTCCGTGCCCTGTGTGTTCTCATTGTTCAGCTCCCACCTATGAGTGAGAACATGTGGCGTTTGGTTTTCTGTCCTTGTAATAGTTTGCTTAGAATGACGGTTTCCAGCTTTATCCATGTCCCTGCAAAGGACATGAACTCATCCTTTTGTATGGCTGCATAGTATTCCATGGTGTATATGTGCCACATTTTCTTAATACAGTCTATCATTGAGGGACATTTTGGTTGGTTCCAAGTCTTTGCTATTGTGAATAGTGCCGCAATAAACATACATGTGCATATGTCTTTATAGCAACATGATTTATAATCCTTTGGGTATATACCTAGTAATGGGATCACTGAGTCAAATGGTATTTCTAGTTCTAGATCCTTGAGGAATTGCCACACTGTCTTCCACAATGGTTGAACTAGTTTACACTCCCACCAACAGTGTAAAAGCATTCCTATTTCTCCACATCCTCTCTAGCATCTGTTGTTTCTCGACTTTTTAATGATTGCCATTCTAACTGGCATGAGATGGTATTTCACTGTGGTTTTGATTTGCATTTCTCTGATGACCAGTGATGATGAGCATTTTTTCATAAGTTTCTTGGCTGCATAAATGTCTTTTGACAAGCGTCTGTTTATATCCTTTGCCCACTTTTTGAAGGGTTTTTTTTTTTTTTTTTCTTGTAAATTTGTTTAAGTTCTTTGTAGATTCTGGATATTAGCCCTTTGTCGGATGGGTAACTGCAAAGATTTTCTCCCATTCTGTAGATTGCCTCTTCACTCTGATGATAGTTTCTTTTGCCGTGCAGAAGCTCCTTAGTTTAATTAGATCCCATTTGTCTATTTTGGCTTTTGTTGCTGTTGCTTTTGGTGTTTTAGACATGAAGTCTTTGCCCATGCCTATGTCCTGAATGATATTATGTAGGTTTTCTTCTAGGGTTTTTATGGTGTTAGGTCTTACATTTAAGCCTTTAATTCATCTTGAGTTAATTTTTGTATAAGGTGTAAGGAAGGGATCCAGTTTCAGCTTTATACATATGGCTAGCCAGTTTTCCCAGCACCATTTATTAAATAGGGAATCCTTTCCCTGTTGCTTGTTTTTGTCAGGTTTGTCAAAGATCAGATGGTTGTAGATGTGTGGTGTTATTTCTGAGGTCTCTGTTTTGTTCCATTGGTCTATATGTCTGTTTTGGTACCAGTACCATGGTGTTTTGGTTATTGTAGCCCTGTTGTATAGTTTGAAGTCAGGTAGCATGATGCCTCCAGCTTTGACTGCTGTTAGCCCTTTTCACACTGACCTACAGTTTTATATCTTAAAGATTGAGTTTGAGAGTAGAATATTAATATAATGGTAGCAAGCATTATCCATTGACACAGCCCCGGTATATTCAGTTCAATTCCTCACATGTTACAGAGGCGTTGGTTTCTCCTCTATAGCAGTTTTCTAGATGGTTGAGATTCACATTGCTCTTACCAGTGTACCATGAGGTGTTTGAGGCTAGTGTCCTCAGAGTTGTCTGGCAAGAGAAGAGTCAAGTACTGTCAAGTTCCTGGCATTTCGCCTCCTTGCCAGTAGCTAATGAGTACACTAGGCCCTAGCAATGCAAGATCCTTTCATATAAAGAGAAATTGGTTGGCACAGATCATGGCTGCAGCCCAAAAGCAGTTTTTAATAATATGATGGTCAGTAAGTCAGCTAGTGTGGTCTTTATCCATCAGGTACCCTCTATGCCCTGGCACACTCCATGTCCACCTCCTTGATTGGAATCCCTGGAATTCAAAGTTCTCTACATCCTTCTCCCATGCTCCCCAGCCTCACCACTTTTCCTATTCCCACACCATATACTCCTGGTCTCAAAAGCCTAGGTCTCTCTCTCTCATATTGCCTCTCCTAGCACAAGGGAAAATCTCTCAGCTGGCCAATGGAGGCCAACTCATCCAGCAGTGAGAAATGTATTAATAGCTTTCCTCAAGACTCAGTTTATAAAACCAAATAGCTTTTATTCTGTCCTGGTTGTGAGGATAATTCACCCTCTGTACCAGAATGTAAGAATGAGTCTAATGCAAAAATATAAAAGCAAAACACGTTGAGTTTTGTATTAAAATAATTTTAACTTCTTATCCTGTTATATTAGTGAGACTGTTTTCATAGAGATGTACAGATTGTAGAATGTTTTCATGCATGTTATCTCTCCTCTGATGCTTATAACAATCCTGAGTGTTATTCTCTTTTACCAGTTAAGAATCTGAGGCAGCAGGTATGACATGCTGGATATCACATAATTGGAAATGTATCAAAGTTAGCATGAGAACTTAAGGCCGATTTTCCAACTCTACTTGTTTAATATATTGCCTATTGACAGAAGCACTGAAAAACATCTACAATGCCTTAGCTTACCTTTAATTTTATCATTCTATTTTTCTCATTGATCAACAAAAGGAATTGGTAAAATGTGAGGAATTAATTACTTGAAGAATGTTTCCCCAATATCCATGTATTGTATATTTATGATGTTGCAGGCACTGTTTTTGATTCTGTGGATACAAGGATCAAAAAGTCATAATTCCTTCTTTTCTAGTACTCAATACCCAGAGAAGAAAGCTGATAACATCAATAATAAACTATCCCACAAAATACGTATTTAGTATCAGCCATTTAGAACAATGCAGGGTATTAAGCTCCTTTTCTTTCTATACTCCTTTCTTACAAATATTTGGTTCACTTGGGTGTTTTCTGTTTCTGTAGCCTATACCTCTCAACATGGTGGTTGTTATTATTTGACTAATTTCACTACTTTCACAAAATGTCTGTGGCCAGAGTCTTCCTACCTCTACACAACTATATCTAAAGGAGAGGGGAGAATTTTCTTCCCATACCTCTAGCAGATTGCTTTTGATGTATTGGGTCTTTGCCTGTGATCTGGCGGCAAGGGAAATAGGGGAAGCAAAGAACTTCCTCTATGAGCCCTTGCAGTGAAAGCAAGCCCTGCCAACCAGGACAAAGAGGGTGTGGTGAAGAATAAAGGCTACTGAGTAAATAACCGGTAGAGACTGCCACAGTCAATCACAGTAAAATTGCCATACTTAATTTTTGAATGTATTAATATAATTATTTTTATTGTTGGTGAGGTCTTGATATAATGTGATGAAAACTGAAAAGGGATACACCATTTATAGTACTCAGCTATCATGATGGTAGCTGATTATAATAAAATATATCTCTATTCTGCAAATAAAAAGTTATTACCTCTAATTCTTGGACCATGGACAATTCATATTTACCCTTGTCATCACTGTGATCATCATCATTACTGTGAATCGTTCTCATCAAACAACATTCATTTAGTTCTCTGCTTACAAAAAATGCCATATTATCTTTCTATGTTTCTCTTAAACATGTGGAAAATAATGCTTTTGGAGAAATTGGGATATTGGTAGGATAAAGGAGCTTTTGCAGGTGTTTTCCATTGTATGCCATAGATGAGCTACTGAAAAGTCAAGTATACATTGAAGTTTTGTAAATTGAATAAATTTTAAATGTACTAGAGAACTCAACATTTAAAAGAACATTATAGTGAAGCTGTGTTGCAAAGACTCCATTTGAAACACAGGTATTCAGTCCCAGATTCAATAGTTCTGTAAACTTGTATTTTTCTAAGATAGGCTATTCTTAAATTGATTATGTGCTTTACACTTTTTCAGGGAAAAGTCATTATGAATCCAAAATCGTCTTTATTAATGTGAATGTAATAACATCTAGTTATTTTCATTGCCACATTAGTAGAGAATTATTCTTCTCATCATTGAATGAATCTCTCATTCATTCTTTAAGAGAGATTTTATTTTTAAATCAGCCATTTTGGATAATTCAAATAATAAAATATCAAAAATGGGAAAATAAAAGCTCAGGCATCACATATATAGTGGTTTTGAAAAATATAGCTCAACAAATTTCATTTGTGCGAAACACACACATGTGCATACATGGAATTTCAGGACCAAAAAAAAGGGAAGCAGGCCTGCTTCAGAGAAAGCAGATATGAGGGGCTTTTGTTCTTCCAATAGCCCCTGTGATCTGCTGAGTTTCTTCCTGGGTTCTCTCTCTCCTGAGAGGGCATGTGTATGTCAGTTACTTCCAGAATTACTTACTGGAATATCTGATTCTGCCACCTATAAAGTAGGTAAACTTGGGTAACTACTTATCCTGTTTGTGCCTACATCTTCTTGTGAGATTGTAAATGGTCAATGATAATAGTCCCAACCTCAGGACATTGTAGAGGTTGAATAAATTAGTGCCTGCAGAGCACTTGGATCAGTGCCTAACCTGTACTAACCTGTAGCAGCAGGCACCCAGGAAGCAGAATCCTCTATGGAGGCACCTTCATGGAATACCATGACATTCACTTAATCTTATGACATTCACTTAATCCCAAATCCTCGTTTTATCGATGGGTGGGCAGAGGCCCTAAGGGGAGAACAATTTTCCTGCGTTCAGGCAAGGAGGAGGTAGTAGAAAGGATATATAGCTCTGGGCTCTGGAGGCCCACTAGAGAGAATTTCCCACTGGAGCCTGAGTTAACTCTAGAGGCCACGGATACTTTATTTCAGTGACCCAAAGGCAAGGGACACACTGAAGCTCCATTTAGAGCAGGATTTCTCAGTCTCCGCACAGCTGACATTTTGGGCTAGATAATTTGTCGCTCTCCAGGGACTGTGATGTGTATTGGAGAATGCTTACCAGCACAGCTGGCCACTGGATGCCAGTAGCACAAAAATGTCTCCGAATATCGTGGAATGTCCCCTGGGGGACAACATTGCCTGTATTTATAAATGCATTTTAGCAGTTTTAGCACAACAGAGCCAGAAAAGATGCTATCAGGAGTACACATGAGGGAACGGCCCCACAGAGAGTGGCCTCTGGGGACTTTGCCTAAGGTACAAATCTCTCTCATGTTATATGCACAGACTTCCTCAGAGTCTGAACTAGAAAGGTCAAACTGTATTTAGTGTGCAAGCAACAAATATATAAAATAACCGCTCATGAGAATAATGCAGAATTTCCCAAAATGGGTTTGAATTTCAGGTTCTGGATATTTAAAATGGGCACAACATTACTCATCTGAAGCACAGTATTATAGGTCATGTGAGTGAAAACCTTGGGATCTTCAGAATCAAACAAAATGCAAGGCTACTAACGTCTGTCTGCTGAGACATGACTAACTCCAGCTCTAGGAGTTCTGAGACTGCCAGAGACTGGCCCTGTGGTTAATCCACACCTCCTCTCTCTTTTCATCCTCTTCCTGTCCCTTCATCATACCCAGAATCCTCTTGGTTAAACTCCATCTTGTGTTTTTAAAAGGAGGGGGGGAACTTAAACTCAGTCCATGTAATATAACTATCAATAAAAGGTGATAGATTATTTTCCATCAAATATTCTATTGTTAATACACTCCCATGTGTATATTATCTTAATATTTTTAACAACACTCTTAATTTTCTGAAGCATATTTTAACTCACAAAGCCTCTTCACATATATTACTGAATTTAATTCTTATAACAATATTTAAGGAAATGCAAATTCAAAGAGATTGAGTAATTGTGCAAGATAACCCAACCAGTATAAATAGACATACTTCATTCCAGATTCTTATAAGCAAAATTCACTTACTGCCCATATCGTTATATTTCTTTTAAAATAATGGTCATGCGGGGTTTTATTTCAACTGTATTGCAGTTTTTTAGAACCACTTTGGAACTACCTTTGGAGACTGCCTATAGAACTTGCAGCATATTTTTTAAAATACCTTCAAAGGCTCTTATCTATCAAACTTTCAGGATAAATCCATTCTTTAAAAGAAAGTCAGGCTATCGATTAACTTAAATATAGCCTTAGAATGCTGAAATAATTTGTCTCTGAAAGCAACGGAGAAATAGGAACACTTTTACACTGTTGGTGGGATTGTAAACTAGTTCAACCATTGTGGAAAACAGTATGGCGATTCCTCAAGGGTCTAGAACTAGAAATACCATTTGACCCAGCCATCCCATTACTGGGTATATACCCAAAGGATTATAAATCATGCTGCTATAAAGACACATGCACACGTATGTTTATTGTGTTACTATTCACAATAGCAAACACTTGGAATCAACCCAAATGTCCATCAGTGACAGACTGTATTAAGAGAATGTGGCACATATACACCATGGAATACTATGCAGCCATAAAAAGGGATGAGGTTGTGTCCTTTGTAGGGACATGTATGCAGCTGGAAACCATCATTCTCAGCAAACTATTGCAAGAACAGAAAACCAAACACCGCATGTTCTCACTCATAGGTGGGAACTGAACAATGAGATCACTTGGACTCGGGAAGGGGAACATCACACACCGGGGCCTATTATGGGGAGGGGGGAGGGGGGAGGGATGGCATTGGGAGTTATACCTGATGTAAATGACGAGTTGATGGGTGCTGATGGGTTGATGGGTGCTGACGAGTTGATGGGTGCAGCACACCAACATGGCACAAGTATACATATGTAACAAACCTGCACGTTGTGCACATGTACCCTAGAACTTAAAGTATAATTAAAAAATTAAAAATATTTAGTAACATTTAGAACAGTCATTTTCAAACTATTTTAGTAGCAGTATAATTTATTTTCAAATAAAATCTTTAATGAATCACTAATATAAAGATAAGGAGGACCCAGGTTTTGGGATTGATTTAAGATCAGTAAGGATCTATGCTCTGTCTCCAGATAGAACTCCAATGATAGGACAACCTTCAGAGTCAGCATGCTAATACCAATACGGCAACAGGCTCAGAGACTCTAGGTTTGGCATCCTCTTGCTTTGGTACAACTGACTACTATACTGTGATGTGCGCATGTTCTGAGCCTTGCTTGGTATTTCACTGAGCAAAGCACTCTATGCTATAGTAGTTTTCCAGATTGTATAAGTTAAGCCAACTGAATATGTGAAATTTATTTCAATGTGTTCATCATCAGGGATATATTTACAAGTTCAAGGATGTATAAAGTGAAAGAAACGTTATTCTGAAGTCTACAGAGAGATGCACAAGCTTGATAATACTAAGCTGAAGTGTTGTAGTTTCAGTATTAATGTGTGATAACTAATATGTTTTAGTGTGTGTTTTGTGCAATATTTAAATGAAACTATCCCGTCATTTTTAAAATCATACATTTAAAAACTACTGAAGATTCTTCACAGAACTCTTAGCTTCCATAGATTAAATATTGCTGATTTAGTAAGACATTATTTAGGTGTGAAGTGGTAATGTGTTTATTTATTTACTTATTTTTAGTAAGTCACTTATTACTCTATAGTCTCACTTTACCTCCTTTGCTTCTCTGGGATTTTTTCACCAGAGAAGCTCAAGGCTTTTGAAATACCTCAGTGAAGGTCTGATTAAGATCAGGTGCTTGTAAAACAAGGTATATCCTGACATTTCTTACTCAACTGGTAAATAGCACCTTAATTAGCCAACTACAGCTACCCTCTTTGCAGGGTAATAGGTGCATCTAAAATACATTAGCTGAACACTATTTTTGCAAGATACCAGCCTGGGAGCTACATAAAGGGGATGAGAACCATGTCTATCTCGCTAAGGCATTTATTCATCTAGTTCTGAAAGTCAAGGTTAATTTTCGGCATGTCTGGCTTCACTGTTTCAGAAATAATTACCAACTCAGGTGCTTTTTGATCAACCAGTAAACCAGTCCTTATTAAGCCTCCACTTGGGCACACTTACAAAACATCATGAATGATTACAGAATCCGAAAAATGCAAAATTGCTAGAGATAATCTAATTCAGTTATTTCCAACCATTGACTAATGGCCGTGTAATAGGTTTCCTTTATAAAAGTACTGAGGAAGCTTGATGAAAGTGTGGGTACTCTGATGTCACCTCATGGACATAATGATTCAGTTAAGTATGATAATATTTAGATAATATTCAGTAAGATAATGATTCAGTAAAGAGGAGATAGAGCCCATGAATCTGCAATGTTAACATCTCCAATGACTCTAATGGGCTACCCAGTTCTGAAATCACTGAGGTAGTCTGTTCCCTTATTTTATAAATTACCTTGCCCAAGGTCAAAAGTGGACCAAATCCCAGATCTCTAGACTCCCTGGTCAGCTCCTCTTCCTCTATCTCATGTCATATTTGTGTTTAAAGGAAATTGTTCATCAATCAGTGTGGATTTGTGCACTTGCAACTCTTCAGCCTTGAGAATTAGAGCTACTCAGCAAAAACCTGAGTTTTTTGCTCAGACTCTGGGGCCCCAGACTTTGGGGCCAATTCTGTCCTAAGGCAGAAAGGATTTGAAGAGCTGCAAGCCAGGGCCTCTGCATCCCGTCATTTCAACTTCTGACCCCTTCTATTTATATTTTTTAAACCAATTAGATCTACCAAGCTCTAAAAAACAATTTATTGGTAATCACACTATAATTGTGGGTTTTACTTGATTTCTTTTCATATTTCAAAATTTTTAATTGTATATGTATTGATAAAATGTTAAAGTCTAATGGGTATAAGAAGCAATTAGAAAATAATTCAAGAGAGCACATATTAATATGCCATCTATGTGTGTCTGGCACTAAAGGTATTCATGATGTAGCAGCATCTTGCCCTTCCTAGATTATAAACTTACCACTAGCAGAAACTTGGTGATATGTTCAATTTTTTATCTTATATAGATCTAGCATCATTCTCTATATACAGTAAAAACTCAAAAAATATTTTTGAATGAGAATGTCAATTCGGGAAGCACATCTCAACTCCCATTAATCAGATGTGCCCTGAGCTATTACCAGTAAAGACCTGTGGGCAGAGCCAGGGGTAGCGGCATCTCTTGCTCAAGAGGGAAACTGGCAAGGCTTAAGTAACATGGCTCTTTAAAATGAATTTTGCATCTTGGTATTTCATATGCTTTTAAAATGATCATGAATTTGGCCCTTTTTATTAATGCTGCTTATTTCTAGAATTTCCCCATCTGGCAGGGAAATGCCATATTGTCTTGGAAAACCCTGGAGCCTGGAAAAATTGGGACCACTTAGCCAACAGTGTCCTCAGTGGCTCTCAACACAGGGAAATATTAAATTATATCAACAATGGCAACCAACCAAACAACAAAAAAAGACTGATCTTTTAGGAAAAAGATTGGGGTTTTACCATAAAAGATACAATGCTTCCCTGATCTGTGCCTTTGCGAATGCTAGTCCCTCTGCTTGGCACATTATGCTTTTCCCCTCTCATCTGTAATCCACATTTCACTTCTCCGCTACCATCTGCCACACATGTTTTCTTTGTTTACCTTTAGTCATTATTTGGGGCCACCTAAGTATTCCTTTTCTAGGGCAGCCTTCCCAGATTTTCTGGAGTCCAGAGAGCACACTCCTCTGTTTGGTTTCTTTGGTGCAGCATACTGCCCATGTCTTAGGGCTTGTCATACTGAATTGCACTTGTCAGTACATTGGCTTTCCCCTCCACACGGAAAGTTCTGTAAAGTCCTGGAAGATCATGTTTAAGTTGTTGTGACATAGTAAGAAGATCTTTTGCCCCTGGTTCCTGGCACAGAGCTTCTAAAATCCCTGCAACTCCTGAGTGATAGGGGTGACAACAACATCTTTTGTTAAAATATTTCATCTGGCTACCTTGTTCCCAACCTAAGGGCTTCTAAGACCCTTGGAGTCTCCAGAGTGAGAAAAGTGTCTTTTTCATGCAAATGAGATGGCTAATGGCTTTGGTTCTCTACATAGCTTTACAATGAGGTCTGGTTACCAGAAGACCCAACCATGGGATTAGAGGGCTGGAACTTCAAAGCACTCACCCCCTCGACCTCCAGGGAGGTGAGGGTGGTTGAGATTGAGTCAATCACCAGTGATCAATGATTTAATCAATGATGCCTACATCATGGAACCTGCATAAAACTCTTTAAAAGGAGGGTTTGGCGAGCTCCTGGGATGCTGAACTTATGGCTGTGCTGGGAGGGTGATGCACCCCAACCCCATGAAGACAACGGTTCCTGCATTTAAGACCTTCGAAACTGTGCCCTAGGTACCTCTTCATCTGACTGTGCATCTGTGTTCTTTTTAATAGCCTTGATCATCAATGGGTAAATGTAAGTAAAGTGTTTTCCTGAGTTCTGTGAGCCTCATAGCAAATTATCAAACATGAAGAAGGGATTGTGGGAAGCTCTGCTTTGTAGCCAAGTTGGCCAAAAATGAGGGTAATCTGGGGACCCACTATTTGAGATTGGCATCTGAAGTAGGGAGCAGTCTTGTGATACTGAGCCCTTAATCTGCAAGGTCTGCGTTAACTCTGGGTAGTTAATGTCAGAATTAAATTAGATTGTAGGACACCAAGTAGATGCTCACAGAAAATTGGAGAATTGCTTAGTGTGGAAAACCCACACATTTGTTGTCAGAACTGCTATGAATTTTTAGCTGTTTGTAATCCTACCCCTAAATATTACATATGCCTCAAGCTAAGATGTCTTTTCCCTTAGAATGTTATTTCTTATCCTGTATTTGGAGATACTAGGAGTCATTTATTCTATTACTTTATTATCAATAACATAGCACCCTTCAGAAAAAAATAGCTTTGTGTTGATCTCAATTCATAACAGTTTTGTATGTTTACATGGGTCACCTAATGTAGTTTTATTTAAGATAAAAAAATTGGTATGAATCTAGTAATTATTCTTTAGGATTATGACCCCAAGATTGCCAAGTATTTGAGGTCATCGTAACAAGATTTTTAATGATCATTTTCAAAAAATAATACTGAAAGCAGTTAGGCTTTGAAAACACCACTTCTACAGCTATGGAAAGAATGGATAAATAAAATTGCCACATTTTGTGAAAATGGCAAGTTGTAGTTTGGAGTATAGATTCAAAATGGCTGTATCTCAACATAGTAGAAAGAGAAGGTCATGTATTCTGGAAAACTGTGGAACATGTGACTAGGAAACAATTCCTGTGAAGAATGCAGATGCTGATGTTAAAAATGCATGTGAAACTGGCTGGGTGCAGTGTCTCATGCCTGTAATCCCAGCACTTTGGGAGGCCGAGACAGGCAGATCACCTGAGGTCAGGAGTTTGAGACCAACCTGACCAACATAGAGAAACCCCATCTCCACTAAAAATACAAAATTAGCCGGGCGTGGTGGCGCATACCTGTAATCCCAGCTATTCGGGAGGCTGAGGCAGGAAAATCACTTGAACCCTGGAGGTGGAGGTTGTGGTGAGCCGAGATCATGCCATTGCACTCCAGACTGGGCAACAAAGAGTGAAACTCTGACTTTAAAAAAAAAAAAAAAAAGAAAAAAAATGCATGTGAAAATAGACACTAGGGACTACCAGAGGGAGGAGAGAGAGTTGGGGATCTGGGCTGAAAACCACTTAAAACCTGGGTTTTATGTTCACTACCTGGGTGATGGGATTATTTGTATCCTAAACCTCGGTATCATACAATATTCCCACATAACAAACCTGCACATGTACCCCCTGAATTATAAAATAAAATAACGTTGGAGTGATAGTAAAAAGAAGAATGCATGTGAAGAGGATAAGTACAACTGCTAAAACCTGAGAATAGAAAATAACTTTTCTAAATTAATATATTATGCATACTTTATATGGTTTAAAATGTGCACATAAATCCAAATGAACCAATCATGTAAGTAGTATTTAACTATTCTATCAACATCCCTAAAAGTGATTTTCATATACATATTAGCCAAAAAAAAGTAGGGATTTTCTTATTGTAGAAATGCAAGATGGTATTATTTACAGAAATACCTTTCATTCAGGGGGTAAACATAGGTTGCTGTTTGTTGATGCAGTGAACTCTGCAACGACTGATACAGGATATGGGGCTGTAACATTGGCCCTCTGAGTGCTGTATTCAGACTGACTAATTCATCTCTCAGAACTGGGAAGATTGCCAAAAGACCCTTTGTGGTAAGTGGTAGTCAGAGCCCTAGCAGTTGTAAAGGCCTTCCTCATCCTGTGTGTATCCCATCCCGGTCACCATCACCCATGATATGAAAAAAAGAGGGACATATCCCCATATCATGCATGATTCTATTGATTTCAAGAAGACACAAATAAAATGGAATAAACAGAAAAGTTATGGTAGCTCAAGTAACTGAAAAGTCAAGGGAAATGATCACCTTCTGCCTCAACTTAATCAGAGGCTTGGAAAATGTTACTGAGACTCTTTCTATCTCTCTGTGATTTTCTCCCTCTATGTGAGACCCATTTTCAGACAGACTCTCTTCTCACATAGAAAGAAAGAGCAGCAGCTCCAGGCCTGAAATCTTCTCAGCTCAAGTCCAAAAGGAACATCCTCATGCTCTGTCCAAGCATTCCAGCATAATCTCAGTGCATCACACAGGTTCCAGGTGAGTCATAGTCACATTCCTAACACACCTTCATGGCTGGGGAAACACCCAAAGAACATCCTGAGATGAGGAGGAAGAAGCCTTGTTTCCACACTGAGAAATGAAAGTTCAGCAATCTGAAGAAGGATGAATGGATACAAGCAGTAAAAACAACAGATGCCACCACATTTTCATATTTTCCTGATTATCACAGTACTCCATGTTAATTATCATTCAGAAGAACAGGAAATAAACACAACACTCCTAGGTTCATTTCTCAGGGATATCCATGAGTACCATTTTGTCATTCTTCATCCTAATTTTTCTTTCTATTTGTGTAATTTTTATACAATGGAAATCATAGTGTAAATATAGATCTTGTATTTTCACTTACGTTAAATAAGAATTTTAATATCACATGAATAATCTATTATAAACAATGTAAATGGCTGTGTTCAAATGCAATTTTTATAGTTAACTATTTATGTTATTTTTCAGATTCCTTGGTTTTACTGTTTACAGTCTAGATAGGAGACATGAAACACAGAGGGAAGGCAAAAGTAGTCCAAGGACAGGGATACAAATACTTGTGTTTATAATCTTCTTTACAGTCTGCAAGAATTGAGCCTTTAAGTATTTATTGAAAGAGGTTTTTTTTTTTTTTTAACTTTTATTTAAGTTCAGAGGTACAAGTGCAGGTTTGTTACATAGGTAAACTTGTGTCACAGGGGTTTGTTGTACAGATTATTTCCTCACCCAGGTATTAAGCGTAGTATCCATTAGTTATTTTTCCTGATCCTCCCCTTCCTCTTAACCTCTTCCAAAAGACCACACTGTGTGTGTTGTTCCCCTCTATGTGTTCACGTGTTCTCATCATTTGGCTCCCACTTAGAAGTGAGAACAAAAAGCATCATATTTTATGTAATCATTCCTATTTCTCTCTTGTGTGAATCCCCCCTACCTATACCTAATCTCAGAAGTGCATTCCTACCTTCCGGTCCAGTCACATTCTCTTCCCAATATTTGGTGATGAGTGACCTCCACATATTGATTTGAACTACACTGTCCCAAGTCTCAATGCCAGGACATGGCTTTGGCACAGGATGCTACACTAGAACTGTTCTTTCTGGCTTGATCTGTTCTTGGTTTATCAACTGTTTGCTGAGACAAGGCTGAAAGATGGCTGGGCCACTGAATCACGGATCATAGGACCTTCTCATTCCAAAACTCCTATGTGCAATGACAGTAGAGTCATTTCTTCAAAAAGTGTTAAAGAAAAACTTCAGCCAAATTAAATTTAAGGGAGTTTAATTGAGCAATGAATGATTTACGAGTCAGGCAGCCCCCAGAACCCCAGCAGAATCAGAGAGACTCCAGGGATGCCTTGTGGTCAGAATAAATTTATAGACCAAAAAAAAAAAAAAAAAAAAAAAGGGAAATAAGGAGTGGCATACTGAAATCAGAAGTGAGGTACAGAAACAACTAGATTGGTTCCAGCTCAGTGTTTGCCTTATTTGAAGACAATTTAAACACTCAGCAGTGTATGAGTGGTTGAAGTATGGCTGCTGGGATTGGCCAGGACTAAGCTATTGTTACACATACATACTCCTAAGTTGGGTTTTCAATCTTATCTACCTGTTAAGTTAGGTTGCAATTCGTCCATAAGGACTCAAATATGGAAGTATGGGGTCTTTCTCAGACCATATTTAGTTTGATTTAACAACGTACATATTGAACTTCTATTACATGTCAATCATTATTACCACAGTTGGGAATATAATGGTGAGCAAAAACCTATATTTTCATCATGTTCACACTCTAGTGAGAAAGGCAGACATATAATTATGTAAAATTGCCATCTGTGATAAGTGAAATAAAGGAGAGGCACATGGAGATGTAAGTGGTTATAATAGGGAATTTGATCTATGATTTTTCTGAAGAATTAGCAAGTGAGTTGAGGTCTGAAGATGGGTTAGCAGTAACCAACAAAAGTGGTGGGGTAGATAAAAAAATTCAAGAACAGAAAATAATCCCTTGATTCCTTGACTCTCTTACTTAAGATTATACTTCTTCTTTGGTACCTTCTGTAAGAAAAGAGGTCAGGAGAGGCTTACCTGAGAAAGTAATGTTTGAGCAAAGACCTAAAGAAGTTAAGAAGAAAGCCACTCTGCTCTTTGGCCAGGAATATTCTAGTGAGAAGAAATTTGTGCAAAGGCTCTGAGGCGGGCGGGTCCCTGTGTGGCCAGGAACAGCCAGAAGCCAGTGGCTGGAGGAGTGAACTGAGTGGGGACACACAGGAGTCAAATTCAGAGAGTAAAGGAGAGGGAGGAGCAGGTCTGTGGGTGTTTGTATTCATCATGGGGCACTGTAAAGAATTTTAGTTTTGAGTGAGATGAAATTGAACTTGAGAGAGATGAGTAAGATGTAGAACCACTGAAAGGTTTTGAGCAGAGTGATCTGATCTGACTTACATTTAAAAAGAAATAGTCTGGCTATATTGAGAAGATATTGTATAGAGTACAAGTTGGAAGCACCGTGACTCTTGGAGCATATTTAAGTTCCCATTTTACAAAGGAAGAAATGGAGGCACAGAGATTTTAACTTGACTAAAGTCATAAAGCACAGATAATTGATTTGAAGTTAGGTTTAGCTGATCTTAAAGCCCCTGCCCTTTCTGCTCTGTCAGAATTTTGTGTGTGTGTGTGTGTGTGTGTGTGTATGTGTGCATGATATTAATTGGAAAAGTAGCATCATACAGTATATAATACTTGAATTGTTTTTCACTTTTTCATTTAAGATGTTATGAAGTCATGTCAACACATCCTTTTTCTATAGCATCATTTTTATGGCGTACACCTTAGTGCATTGTATAGATGTTCAATCTTCAGATAACCTACCTCCTTTTGTTATTTTTAAATTATCATTAAAAACCTAAATAAATATTTGCATTGGGAATTCTTCCATCCTCTTCAGGGAAAAGGCCAAACATCCCAAGGAAAATATTTTAAAATGTATTTCCTGTTGATGAGAAGGTGATCTTTCATACATTAAAAAAAAATGTAAACTCAATGACAGCATTGGCCTTTTTATTTTAAAGTACGTAAAACAATTTCTAAAAGAATATATTTTCACACTTTGCGAAGTAAGCATGAAACTACACAAAATCACTGATTAATTAGATTTGGAGATGCAGTCAATATGTTCATGAGGAAAGGCAATATTTTGTGTAGAAACTAAAGTGCCTATATTTTAATATGTTAGTTTAAAAAATCAGTTGGCAAATGCTCTTGTTTCACCCTCTGGAACATTAGATCTTAATGATTTTATTGGTTTGGTGATGATGATATTGTAAAGGTTTGAGTTCTCCTCTCTTTTACAGAAGCCTTGGAGTATCATTTCTTTCTGGTTGTCTTAGCTATTCCTTTTCCTATCCAATACAGTGCAGTCTTCTTGTCTAGGCTTTTCAAGTTTCCCTCGCCTCCTTTACTGTCACACCTCAAAAAAATAGACTTGTCTCTTTTTTTTTTTTTCGTAAGTGTCTCAGTGCTATGGACTTGAGAGAACCCATGTTATATAAGAAAAAACATCACAAGTTTTCTTATGAATCAAAGCCAGCAGTTGGGCCTTCTGCAATGTTTCACATGGTAGAACTAGAAACAGGAAATTATTCAATTAAACCTCCGTAGTTCACCACTGTAGCAACAAATAGGCTATTTCAGAAGCAGTTTTCCCAGCCTCAGAAGGAGAATTCCCCCAGTGCTGGGGAGTAGAGTGGTGCCAAAGTACCAATTTTCAAGAGTATTCAACTGCAAAAATGACACTTTTCTACTTGCAAAAGAACTTGCTTTGGCTGTTTTCTGAGACAGAAGGAAATCTCCTTTCCCATTCTGGAAATCAATAAGGCTTTTTTCCCCACTGCTATGGGTTATTATAAAAGAAACTACCCATGTTTCTGGAGATAACTTTTAGAAGATGATTATTGAAACACCGCCAACTCTGCTCTCCTGTGGGTCACAATCTGGAGGTTGGGGACTGCTGGTTGGAAGGATGTGAAGAATATCTATTCAGGTTCCTAATGCTCATATCTCCCAGACATTTCAACAAGTTTGCAATAGAGTATTTTGAGCGAACGCCATCTAGAGCCCAGGATAAAGTTCCCTTACCATTTCTCATTGCAAGTCATTACCAGGACATTTTCAGGGCACTCTTGTTGAGTTTTTCATCTGGAATTTTTATAATAGCTTATGGTACAATTAAAGATACAGCCATATCCAAGGAAGATATTGCTAGCTACAGAGAAGTGATGGTGTCTCTCTGAGGAGCTGGTTCTCACGACAACCTCTCTTCCCTATATAAACTGGGGCAGCCTGACCAGCAGTGACAGGATTATAGTCATCTGTGGAGTAGTGCTTACTCAAGTATGAGCTCTTCTATTTTTTAAGTGTGTGATATTGGGCTGGCAATTTTAACTCTCTTAGTTTCAGGGTTCTCATCTGTGAATACAAATGAAAATACTTTACAAGGTTATTATGAGAATTAAAGAGATAACATATTTCAAGTGCCTGGCATACAGCCTGATACATAATAGGCATATAAATGGTGGTAGCATGCTTCTCTTCTATTCTGTGTGAAATTCAGTCTATCCCCAGCGTGGTCACTAGGCATACATTGTCACCTCTTCTTTCTCCACTAACATGACCATAAAAAGCCATTTTCTTAGTTTCTCTACTCAGGCCTACTTCCTCACAGAGTTGAGCTTTAACCACCTGCAATTATTTCCAAACCATTAAATATACATACAGATACACACACACACACACATACACACACACACAATATATATATACACACAGATACATGTATATTGAATGGTTTGGAAAGAGTTGCAAGTGGTTAAAGCAACTCTCTCTCTCTATATATATATATACACACACACATATATGTGCATGTGTATATGTCTCTATATGTATACATATATGTGTATATATGTCTCTCTATATAGAGAGATAGGTTTCTCTCTATATATAGAGAGAGGTTTCTGTATATATATAGAGAGAGGTTTGCATATTTAATGGTTTGGAAAGAGTTGCAAGTGGTTAAAGCAGCTATCTATATATTATATATAAAATCTATTATGATATAATAGACAGTGTTAGTGTACAATTAGTAACATATAATATTAATACATTACATAATTAAATATATATTACATTGAACATGTACATTATATATTATATTTAATGTAATATGTTACATTAAACTAAATAAATATATATAAGATACATTAATATATATTTACTAGGACTCATACTAATTTTAATTCTAAACTCAACCAGGAGGCACCCACATTTACAGGGCAATAAAGAAAGAAGAGGTAATTTAAAAAGCAAAGGGGGCGCATACAATTTTGAAATGAAGGCTCTCTCTCAGCAGGGAACCTCAGGGTATACTGTCGGGTGCAAAACAGAGAAGTATTTACCACCCTACCTTGGGTTCACCATCACCTCAAATGTGGCATAACATGGCATTGGGTTTTTTAGTGGGTGCAACACGTAAGTTTCTTCTATCAGATTTAAAGACAATCAAAATGTTCATGATTTTTCACACTCATTTAAAGTCAAACCTATTCTTTCCTAGTCCTTACTTGCTAAGTTGGGATTTTTTGTTTAGAGTGGGTAGGTGTTTGGAGGAGTTACCTAGTGTAGTCCTTTCCAAGTATTTTCATTCATTTAGAGATGTTAGATTAATTTCATTGTTCTATACTGATGAAATCTTTTTAATTTTAATGGTGCTGACAAATATAATAGTTATTCCTTCTAGTTTTCTATCACTAACTGATTTATTCTGCGTATTAATATCTCCATGCCAGGTATCAATTTAAAAATATTTGCTGTGGGGTTGAGGGGAAGCAGAGCACTATGATACATCACAGGAGAATAATCTTTTAACTGGGCATTAATTGACATTGACCAATTAATACACACTCGGGTAGTAGGGATTCACCATGCTTCATTATAGTTTGGATCATATTTAACTTAGGTATTTACAACAATACCATGAATATATTACAAAACACTTGTAAAAAATCCAGATATGATTTTTTGTGTTAATTTTCAGTTATTACAACCTGCAATAATTTATTCTAAGTGAACCCATGCTGGCTCCCAGTGGCCTTACATCCTTTCCTAAGTGTTTATAAATCATGTCTTAAATAATTAATTTTTATCTGCAGTCTGAGAGTGATTTCAAGCTCACTTGACTGTAGTTAGAAATAACTATGGTCTTCCCCTTAGGAAAAAAAATCAAGGAAACTTGTCTATTTTTGAAAGGCACAAATGCCTCTCCTATTCCTTAAAGATTAACAAAAATGATTCAGTCATCTCTTTGGAAATACATATTTGAAGCAAGAAAGGTTGGGTATTTTTGGAATAAGCACTATAGGACCCTTTTCTTGTTGGAGATTTTCCCCCTACCATGCCCTACACAAATTACCCTCTTCTGCATAGCTGATTTAGTCTCAGACTCCAGAATGTTACATGCCCACTATCACCTCAAACTCTGTGCTAGATTAATAGGCCCACTGAGTCTTATTATATTATCTCCAAGAGGTCATCCCTGAACACCTCATTCCCTACTGTCTCTAAACTATTGCAGTATTTTGCTGTTGTTGCTGGGAGAGGCTATTACATAAATAGAGTTTTAAATCCTAGGTCAAAAAATATACCTGTTGTCTTTGTTCAGATTGGAGGCTGCTTGAAAGGATGAACTCTTTCTTTTTCTTCCTTGCAACCATCACGTTCTCTTACATTGATAGTGGGCATTAAGAAAAACTTGCTGAGGGATGATAGTAATGAAGCCTTTCCTTCATAGTCATATGGCCACACACCCAGAATTGGACGTCCATTGACCAAAAATCAGTTGCAAAACTGGAATTGGACAAAAAAAAATCATAAATTTTAAAGTGGGAAAATGCACTTATTAAATAGAATCCTTGTTTTTAATTAGTTTAATTAGAATGCTTCATGTCGTAAAATGTGTATATTCTGCTTAACCTGGATTAAATAATAAAAGAATTAATTGACCCCTATAACTGAGAAATCCAAAGGCAGGGCTGGCTTTAGGTTAGATAGGTTATTCCAATGACCCAAACAATGTAACCAAAATCTCAGTTTCTTTCTGTTTCTTCACTTTGATTCTACAGTTTCAACTTCATTTTCAGGTTCTGCATTAGCTTTTTTGTTGCTGCTATAACAGATTGCTACCAAATTTGCGGTTTAAAACACACACAAATTTATTATCTTACAGTTCTGGAGATCAAAAGTCAGGAAATAGGTCTTTTACTTGTAAAATCGAAGTGTTCACAGGGCTGTGCTCCTTCTAGAGGGTCCAGGGAAGAGCCTGTTCCTCCAGTTTCTAGAAGTTGCTTGCATTCTGTGGCTTGTGGTCCCTCTTAAGCAATGGTATCACTCTGGCTTCTGCTCTCATTGTCATATATCCCTTTCTTCCTCTGCTTCTCTCTTTCATCTTTTAAGGATTGCTTATGATTGTAATTGGTCTTCCCAGATAATCCAAGATAATCTCCCCATTGCAAAATCCATCTTTATCACATCACAAAGTCCTTTTTGCAATGTCAGGTAACAGTCTGGCCTAGTATTTGGATGTGGGCATCTTTGGAGGGCTATTATCTTCCTTTCCACAGTCTTCCTTCTAGCCCTGAAAGATTCACATTGATTCCCCATGAAAACTATTTTCATCCCTTCCCAGCTTCTCCAGAAGTTTCAGTCCATTACAGCATCAACTCAGCCAAAAAATCTCACATTGGCAGCTCTAAGGGCCCAAATCACATCATCTAAATCATGTATGGGTAAGACTCTGGATATGATCCATACTGGGGAAAAATTCCTCTTTTCTGTGGACCTGTGAAGCTAGAAAGCAAGTTATATGATCTCAAAATACAATGGTGTAACAGCATACAAAGCCAGCTACAAACCCTCCTCTCAAAAGGAAGAAAGTCAGAAGAAAATAAAAGGAATCCTTGGTCCCAAGAAGTTTTGAAATCCAACTGGGCAAAAAATCATTAGTTTTCAAGTCTTGGGAACAATTATCTGTAGTTTATGTCTTCATCCTCTTGGCTCAAAGCTCTGCCCTCTGGGTTCATATTTCTGACCTTGTAATTATTTTTCTTTTATTCTTTTTCATAAGGGTAGCACATACTTGCAGCTGAGTACTCTTAGCCTCTTTCTTGCCTGTAGAATTTTCAAAATCTAGCAGCCTTCTTTCATTTTGTCCTCTTTGTCCCTTTGAGTCCAATCTGGCAGTGTTTCTGCTGATATAACAATCTCAGGAACCTTGCTGTTCTTCCATGTATGTCTCTCCCAATCTAGCAGTGTTTCTGCTGATATAACAATCTCAAGAACCTTGCTGGTCTTCCACATATGTCTTGGGTATTTACTCTATTAGACAGGAGACTCCTACATAGGCCTTTCCTGGACAACTTCTTCTTTACTCCTGGTTTCTGTTAAGACGGCTGAGAGGACCCATGAGCCACGTGCCTAATTTCCTCAAAAAACCCACTGCATGACTGAATCTTCTGATCTTTTGATCTTTGTGAGGCATGAACAACACACTCTTTACTTTCTCTACAGAGTATGCATTCCTAACCACAAATTTCGTAATTTTAGTGTGATTTATAATCTGAATAGGCTGATAATTTCCCAAATCAAGTACTGGGTTTTTTGCTTTTTTGTTTTTTTTGTTTGTTTGTTTATAAGGAGTTTTTCCCTCAGTCTAACTCTTTATCATATTTTACTATAAGCAGCAAGGAGAAATCTGGTCACCTCTTCAACACTTTATTTGGAAATCTCAGCAAATATCCCAGTGTATCATTTGCAAGTTCTGCACTCCACATAGTAGTAAGAAATAATTGTGCTAATATTTTCGCCACTGTATAGCAAGGACCCCATTTTGCATTTTTTTTTTCTGAGACCTCATCAACAATGCCTTTAGTGTCCATGTTTTACCAACAGTCTATTCAAGGCAATCTAGGTTTTTTTTCTGTTTCCCAATTCCAATGTCACCTGGACATTTTTAAATAGTGTTACAGCAGCATCTCACTCTAGGGTACCAAAATCAGTACTAGCTTTCTATTACTCTTGTAATCTACTGCCACAAATTTAATGACAGAAAACAACACAAACAACACAAATTTATTATCTTACAGTGAAATATTTAAGTAAAGGTTTTGCAAAGTCAAAATCAATATATCAATAGGACTGTGTTCCTTACGCAGGCTCCAGTGAACATCTTGTTTTTTCCCTTCTCCAGCTTTCAGAGGCTGCCTGCATTCCTCGGCTCATGAACCTTTCCAGTAATGGCATCACTCTGCCCTGACCTCTGCTTTTGCCCTCACATTCCTTCCTCCGACTCTGGCTTCCTGTCTCTTCCATTTTCTAAGGCTCCTGTGATTTCACTGGGCACATTGGGTCATCAAAGATAATCTCCTCATCTCGTGATCTTAGCTTTATAACATCTGCAAATCCCTTTTTTCACATAAAGTCACACTTTTCACAGGTTTTGGGGATTTGGATGTAGGTATTTTGGGGTAGGGGGTGGGGGGTATTTTTCTGCCTACCACAGGTTCTTCATGGGGATCTGATGGAAGCTCCACGATTTCTTTTAAATTAGTCCCTTCACTGAAACTCATACTCTTCCACAGTCTGATTGGCTGATGGGCTCAGTTCTGAATTTTTCATCATGATCAGAAAGACAGGCTACTCTGCGTGACTAAAGTGACTCAGGATCCATTACCTCAATTTTGTAGTTGAGAAATGTGGAGCAGTGGTACTCTCAGAGCAAACTGTAAGACCTGTTATTACAATAAGTTAGAAGAGATTAGGAACAAGACAAGCAAGCAAATAAAAAACAAAAACAAGAAGCCCACAAATATCACCTAAAATATGCCACTTCACCCCATGATTATAAATTAGCCCATGTCAAATGACCACATAATATTTATATTTATATATTCCATATAGATAGCACATAGCCCAAAAGTCTAATACAATAATTGGCTTTCTTAAATGACTAAATGGTGAACTATTACATTGTCACATTCACGTGATTTGATCTGCAATGTAATAAAATTCATAGCTTTATAATACCTTTTGACTAGATGCTATTGTTTTTGCAAATATATTTCTCAAATATGTTTTAGAAAGTATTGAAAGTCAGATCATGATATTGGGAGAACAAAAAATAGATTCAGATAATTAATTTTCAGAATAAAAACAAGACAAGAATGTAGTTCCAAAATGGAGGTTCTGAAAGGAATTGTACACTTTTAATTTGTCTTATTTCCTTGGTCTAATCTCAGAAAATCAATGCTCCTGATACACCCCCACCCCTAATACACACATAACTAAGGGTATATGTGATTTGAAAAAAATGAAAGTATAGATTAATGGACCTTCTGAACTCAAAAGTATGTCTGGACATCTGTATATTCTATCACCAGATTAAATCTCAGAAGGGGTGTTTCAACATAAAACTTCTTAAATACTATGTGAAGAGTATCACCTATGCTAAACTATTTTCTGTGGCCCCCATTTCTCTCCTGTTTTTGCTTGATCTTTTGATATTCTCCCCCCCGCCACCATAAGAGGCTATGGGCAAGTGGGTCTGATACCTCTGATACCTCTGAGAGTAGAGATGAGGAGACACAGTGTCTCTCAAGTATAAATCACTGAACTGCAAGTCAGAAAATATCAAAGCTGTTTCCAAGAGAATACTCTAAAACGAAGCTGAGTTATCTAAGATGAAAGAAAGAGTATTGGGGAAGAGAGTACAAGCAACTTTCAGAGGCTAGCTGTGGAACCAAGTGAGTATTTAAGGGGAAGAGAAGTCAATGGTCTTTTGTAGAAGCTCATTGGTCAGTGGACTGATGGCTTGTACTACTTGGTATAGGGGTCAAGGGCCATAGTGAAGAGTAACTTGATCCCTAGAACTGCTATGTGAGGCTGAACAAGGTACCGTTAAGGAGATCTAAGTGGTATTTTATTTTCTGTTTCTGTATTAGTTTTCTGAGGATAATGCCTTCCATCTTCATCTGTATCCCTGCAAAGGACATGATTTCATTCCTTTTTATGGCTGCATAGTATTCTGTGGTGTATATGTACCACATTTTCTTTGTCTAGTCTATTATTGATGGGCATTTAGGATGATTCCACATCTTTGCAATTATGAATAGTGCTGCAAAGAACATATGTGTGCATGTATCTTTATAATAGAATGATTTACATTCCCTTGTATATATGCCCAGTAATGGGATTGCTGGGTCAAATGGTATTTCTGCCTCCAAGTCTTTGAGGAATCACCACACTCTCTTCCACAATGTTCTCACTTATAAGTGGGAACTGAATGATGAGAATACATGGACACATGGCAAGGGAACAACACACAATGGGGCCTGTCAGAGGGAGGGGTGAGGAGAGGGAAAACATCAAGAAGAATAGCTAATAGATGCTGAGCTTCATACCTAGGTGATGGGATGATCTGTGCAGCAAACCACCATGGCACAAATTTACCCACGTAAAAAGCCTGCATATCCTGCACATGTACCCATGAACTTAAAACAAATTTGAAGAAAAATCCAGATCTGAGCAGCATGGACCATTCTTGGGTTCCTGCCTTCCCTCCCACTTGTTGAGGACATCCTATTACTGATGTGGGGAATACAGGACTTCATTAGTCTTAAGAAGAAGTTGCAACTCTTCCCTCATGCCTACTATCTTATGCAATGGTTCTTTACATCATTTTGGCAGGGAGGCAGGCGTGAACTCACCTTATACATCTACTGAAAGCTAAAGACTCCCTTCCCAGTAATAAAGAGCATGTTCACACAAGCCAATCATTTTTTCATAAAATTTCAGGCTATTCACAAACTTCCTGAATTTTGTTGGCAGAGACTTCCCTGGAAGATTAATGGACTGGGTTAAGAACCCTTGCTGTAGAACCCAGTCCTGAACCACCAGAGGCTTCACCTCAGCTAATGGAAGTTTTGAGTGTTTCAAGAAATTTGGGGGTAACCACAGAGTTTTATCCCACTCTAAAGAACCCATCCATGTAAGCTACTTCGAAGGTTTTGCTTTAGTGATCACAGGCACTTCATATTTTAACTTTTCTGAGACAGGAACGAATGAGCATGACTAGGGATCTAAAACACTGTTGTCCAGTTCCAGCATCATAGGAGTTTCCCTGATGATGATTTTATCCTGTATTTTTCATGCTTTCCCCCATGCCTGTCTTCTTAAATAGATATTCACATTCTCTCTGCTCACAGCCTGGGGAGCAGGGGAGGGTAACAAGAACAGGTGGGGAACAATCTAATGAGGAATGGTCTGAACCCGCCGCTGAACATCTCCTTAAACGATAGTACTTTTACTAGAATGACATTTCTATTCATTATCCTTCCCGGCCAAATTCATTGGTTTGTAAGTTCACTTATTCAGCAAAAACGTATCAACATGTGCAGAATTCCAAGTTCTATGCTAGCGCCTGTGAGGAGTGCAAAGATGGGTGGCATACAACCTCTCTCCTCTCAAAGGAGCTTGAGGTCCTGCAGCAGAGACAAGTTACACAAAGGAACTCAGCTTAAACAGTTTCCTGAAAGGGCTTTACTGTTCAACCTTCCTAAGTTTCCTGCTGTGTGTGTGTGTGTGTGTGTGCGCGCGCGCGCCCGCGCGCGTGCACGCCTGTGCATGGTTGCTTCACTTTATGTGCCAGGGACTGAAGAAATGTCTTTCTTGTTCTCCCAGAGCACCCCCTCCATGACGTGAACCATCATATTTGTCACCATAGTTTATAATTATCCATTTAGCTTCTCTCCCAACGGATCACAAACCCCTTGAGGATAGAGACTGAGTTTCACTAGATGTCCCAACTATTTCGTGGGAGCCAACAGAACACCTAGAACATGAAAAGTGCTTTTAAATATGTTAAAGAAAACAAGAGAGAAGAGAGAACACAGACGACATGAAACGTCCTACAAAAGAAGGCCCCTAGCTATTATGTCAGGAAATAACTTCTGGCCTTTGTCCGCTGTGTGTTTCAGGATCTCGATTTTCCACCCGTCTTAGAAGGGAGTTGGGTCAGGTGATCCTTTCCAAATGAAAAATTATATTTTAAATCATGCCAAGGGCAGAGAAGGAACTAAACATCCTGGCCATCTGCTCCGCCTTAAACGCCCGCCTAGGTTTTACAGTCAAATACAAATAATTTCCTGAAGGCTGAGTGTCAAACACAGTCGCTGCAAAACCTCCAGACGCTCAGGATGTTCGCAGGCTCCATTGACAAAAGTGACTTCCCACGCTTTGCCCACAGAGGGCATCCCTGCGCATTGATACGTAGACCAGGCGAATGCAGCTGCTGGAAGCCTCCTCCGTCCGCTCTTTTTTCCCTAAGCCATAGTCTCTGTGCCCCCACCCCCTTCCCGTGGAATCTTTGCCTGATCCAGTTCCTTTCCCTCCGGTCTCCACATTTTCCCTTCCAGCCCTCCACTTCTCCGGATCAATGTGTAGTACGGTTCCAACTCCCAGCTCGCACATCACTGGCGGACACCCCAGTAACAAGTGAGAGCGCTCCACCCCGCAGTCCCCCCACCCCGCCTCTCCTCCCTCGGTCCCCTCGGCTCTTGGAAGAAAAACCAGCAGCATCTCCAGCTCTCGCGCGGAATTGTCTCTTCAACTTTACCCAACCGACGACATGGAACCAGCCTCAACCTTTTAATGCACAGCCCGGCCACAGGATTGCCTTCCATCTCCTCTTGGTCCCTCCTGGATGTGGTTTATTGATGACTTGCGAGCCCCTCAGAGAGCTGTCTTCCCTCCTCTGGCTCCCTCCGTTTCCTTGAGTTAGTTTTCCAAGGTTTTACCGGGGCTCGGGATCTCTTGGACCGAATGGAACTTTTTGCTGCCTGCTTTTGCTGCTGATTCTGTCAGTGGACAAGGAAAAAGGCTTCGAAGGCAGCAGAGGCACAGGGGAGGTGGAGAAAGAGGTGGAGGAAGAGGACGAGGAGGAGGAGGAGGAAGCCGAAGGGGCTCGGCGCGTGTGTGTGCATGTGTGCATGCGTGTGTGAGTGCATGTGTGTGAGTGCTGTCGCTGCCCACGACCCCTGGCCCCGAAGGTGTTGGCTGAAATATGGAGAATAGTCTTGGATGTGTTTGGGTACCCAAGCTGGCTTTTGTACTCTTCGGAGCTTCCTTGCTCAGCGCGCATCTTCAAGTAACCGGTAAGTGGTTCTTTCCTTTCTTCTCGTCGCACCCCCTTCCGTACCCCACTTCTCTTCTCATCTCATTTGGCGAGTAGTAGAATTGGGGTGGGGGATAGCAAGAGATTTGGCGCTTGCGCTGCCCCCCCCCAATTTCCTCACCGATGATAAAAGATAGAAGTGTTATTTTCTTCCCTGGGGGCGGATGATGGTGGGGCTGGGTGCTAGGGGCACCCCTTCGCTGTTTTAAAATCCGATGCTTCACGCATTTTTGCTTCTGCAAATACTTGCGTTGGTTTGGAGAGCCGGCGGGCTGGGGCAGGTGGTGGGGATATCGTTGAAAGGAACTGGGTTGTATCCTTAAAGCCTCAGAAACCTACCAAGTGGGGAGGATTGGGGCAACAGGGGCAGGCAAGAAGGACGTGCAGGGGCTTTGAGGAAGTCTGCGCAGAATGTAGATGGTGGGGCTGAGTCGTTGGTATGTGAATACATCTCCTTTTGGTTTGGATTTTTGGACTTGGTGATTGAGAATCGGGAAAGGGACAGCTAATATGTTGTGGTACTTCCAAGGAGGGGATCCCGGTACTGAAGGAGGCACAGAGTTGCCAAGGAGGAGGGCGTGTTTAATTTTGTTTTATTTTTTAACGGTGAATGTAGTTTGCAAGCTGAGTCTCCATATAGCTCCAGGACACCTCCAAACTCCAAATGATTGATATTCCAGAGAACCGCCCCCCTGGCCCTGGCACTTGCCAAGCTCAGTTTCTAATTAAAAATGGCAAAACTGTTTGGGGATTGGATTGGGCTAGAGCAGGAGAAAGAGGCACCTGAAGGCTGATCAGGGCTGCTGTAATCTCCGAATACGGAGCTGGCGGCTTCGACGGCCAAAAGAATAGAAAAGAGTCAAATGACTTCTGATAAGGTCCACTTGTTTTGCGGGACCTCACCACAAGTGTCGATGGGCACTGGGGTACAGGGAGCGGGCCTGGCAAAGGAGAGGAGAGCGGCTGGCTGAGCATTCAGATCCCTTCGGAAACGACCTTTTTCCAAATCCAAAGGAAAAAGAGGCTCAGGCAGAGACCGGGCGTTGAGTAGGAGCTCCCCAGTTCGTGCCTGGGAAATTAATAGGGAATGGCACAGAAATCGGGCCAAGCCCCTAAGCTCCCTGGAGCCCGCAGCTCCGGCTTTCTCGTCTCTGCTAAGTGCTGCATGGCCAAGGGTTGCGAACGCGAGTGGAAAATGCGCCTCTCACGGTCGCGAAGGATTCAGTCAAGCGCCGAGGCAGCCCGAGGCTCCCCAAAGCCTGGCGCGGCCGCACGCAGGCAGGAATCTGCGCTTGCATTCGGACTCAGCTCCTCATCCTCCTTTGGCCCGAGACAGAGAGAGCAGGCAGGAGGGGTGTGTGTGTGTGTGTGTGTGTGTGTGTGTGTGTGTGTACGCGCGCTCGTGTGATGAGCGCGTACCCGCATCCACGCGCTTAGCCGCTGGTGCTCCCTCCCTCCCTCTCGGCTCTCGGGCCGGTCCCCTCCTCCCCCGGCTCTTCTCTCCCGGAGCTTTGTCCTCAACAATTACTCTCGCGAAAGGTGGGAGTGCGGGGTGGGGGGCGGGGGGAGCGCATCTCCGCAGTAATGAATAGATATCTGTTTTAAATTCCCTCCTCGAGACCCTAAAATGATAGAGGCTGCTGCGAGGAGGACCCTCCTTCTGCCCAGAAGATTGACCTGGGCTTTCTATGGCAGTTTGCCCACGGGAAAGGGGAAGTTCAAGGGGCATCCCTCACTGGGTAGAAAGTCTGCCTAACAGCAGGACTGCTGGCCTGAAAGGTGCTAGCTGAATGCACTGCATGAAGCAAGCTGTACAAAAATGAACAATGATGTCAATTACACGACAGTAGTTTAAAGCTATTTCTCAAGTGACTTTTGTCTGGCATAAGGTGGGGGTAGATTAATAGAGATAAATTTATGTACGTTTTATGAATGTCTAAATTAATTAAATATTCTCTTTTCACTTGTTTATGTTTCCTGTCCAGAGAGTCAGGGCCATGTTTAATTTTAATTTCCTCCTCAACAGACAGATCTATGCTTGAAAAAGCAGATGTAAAGAAGGGATACACACACACACATACACATGGGTTATGTTGGTGGATAGGCTAATGGATCTAAATCTTTAAACTTATCTACACTTCTAAATCCGTGTCTGTTATTTGCAAGTGAGTTGTGATGCAGTTTGCGCAGTTCGCAGGAAAGTGGATGGTGCACTTTTATGGTATTGCCAATTCACATCACTCTGGCCTTTGCTCATTAATCTGAGTATCACTTCTTTCTCTTAGTAATAATTTCCCCCATTTAGGAACATGGCAGGAAACTTACAATAAGAAAGCATAGTTCACTCTATAAAAGGACCAGTAGGAGGTGCCCTTAATAAGGCCAAGTGTCTAGTTTACTGGCAATGAGATTCCCATTCAGCAGGGTGTTTTAAAGACTTTATTGATTGGTAACAAAGGATTATGGAGACTATCACAATAGCACTGGGCCTTTTCTCACTTTCTAGGTAAAGTCTGAAGCTACTGTAGATTTGTATGAAACTGTGATTATTTAACAAAGGACAGCCCTGAACAGTGTCAGTGGAGAGTGAGGACTTGATGTTGGGGAAGGAGGATGGTGACTTTTTAGTTTACTTCTGTAAGATTTCATCTCCTTATATATTTGACATGAGCCACGGGTGCAGGAACCATATAAAGTCTCAGGGGATCTCAGGTAAGATAACAATTTTAGATGTTGGATGTTAATGAGTGAAAAATGAGGTATACATATTAATTAATTCTTCATCCATGTTTGGGTTCCATTGCATTGAAAAAAATCTGTGAGTGTTTAATGTAGTCTGGATATGCTGAAATGAGGCTGGTCGCTCTCCCTAGGCGACGACTTCTCATTCCCCCAACCAAAGCAGATCAGATGCCCCCATGTGGGTTTGCTTTTGAGTGGCAGGAGTACGGCAGAGCCTGAGGGCTCGGGGTAGGCTGGCCGTCCACTCCTCTCTGAGTGCCGCAGTATAAATCACCAGTGACCTGTCAGTGTCCATTTCCCCACACAGCAGCAGCTGCCCTCTGAGTTATAAAGCATGTGAAACAGCCACCATATATGTTATATGTGAATATATTAGGCTTAGTGCCTTTGCTTTAATGCTCTTAAAAGCTAGCCTGGCTTGAGATGCTGATAGGCATTTTTTTTTTTTCTGGGAAGAGATTTATAACTTCTCAGTGTATATGACTTAAATTTATTCTCTGGCAAGTTAACCTGTCAGCAAACTTCTTTATTGTTTTCATTGAAGAGGAAGAGCTTTAATCCTATCTAAATTCCTGAATGAAGCGCTGCTGAAAGTTTCTCCTGGAGTACAGGGTAGTTGCAGGCTGTAGTATGGTTTTCTAAACCAATGGGATGCTTGACAAGATGTATGGGGAGGTGATTTTTTGGTGGAGAGGCGGGGATATTTTTACTCGTTTTTAGAGAGGGAAGTTGTGATACTGCATCTTCTAAAGGAATTCCAGCAACTCCGTTATCTCAAAAGCGTCTTTAATGAGAGGAAATGTTTCTCACTTCCAGTTTCATAAATCTAACGGTCTGGGATTCTTCAAATGCATATGATATGCTCCTGGAATGTTTGCTGCTGCACGTAGTAGGGTCATCTAGTATGATCACTGCCATTTGGAAATGAGCCCTGATTTAAATTTTGACTTCCAGACAAAACACTTTACCTGGTGCCGCATGTTTAAAAGCAGTGCTGAAGTTTCTGAACAGAATATTTCTTGGCATGGGAGACTGTGCCCTAAGATTACATTTTAAAGTAAGTGTTCTTACTATGTTTGGAGAATTTGCCATCCTAAACTTTGCATATGAAACTTTTTCTTCTTGATTCTACCAGTAAAGACAACTCTATTCAAAAAGAATGTAGCTGTTTTAGGGTATTTCTTTAAAATTAATATTCAATGTCCACATCCACACACAAAGAAGAAGGAGGATTTCCACCCCCTCATACCTTCTCCTTCAAATATATGACTTTGGTGTGAAGTATGATAGCTCTAATCACATAAGGGCACTTGTGATTTCACTGGAGAATGAGTTCTTGCCTGATTACAGATCTTCCTACTTTCCATAGGAAGTTTCCGGCCCACACTGCTATCAGAAATTTGCACCAAATTGGGAACACATTGCTCTGTTTTGGTATTGTTACCCAGCTGTACATTTTTGAAGGATTAGTCTACCTGAGATGATAATCTCTTAGATGAACTATACACATAAATTTCAAGAAATCTTAGCTTTGCCTGAGGCCATAGAATAATGTCATAAACCCGCGAAATTACTTCATTAATTAAATAAAGATAAAAAGTCACTTGGTTCTGGAAAAGTACTGTACTCCTTAAGGAGGAATAGCAAATACTATGCACATTTACAATTCATAAAATGTAAACATCAAGTCTTTTCCCCCGTCTTTTTCCATTCCTTCCTTATAATGCTCTGGAGGAAAATTTAAGAGTTTCACGAGTTGTCACAACAGTTATGTCTTAAGGAATCATAGCTTGGAATCTCACTGACTCATGACTGATAGACACTCAATTAAATATCAACACAATGTCCAGTGAATTTTTCGGCAGCCTGCTGTGGGCTGCTTGCTTCTTTCCAGCTTGTTTCTAAGGAATCGAAACTCTCATTTCTACGAGGGGTGGCATCAATACTGCCTCCCTTGATGCAGCCCAAGAAAGCCTTTCTCACTCTGAAACCAAGGCTGGGACCCACAGGCACCATGTTTAACATGCTGTGTTACACTTTGCAAGGTCACGGAGATTTGCCTTAAAAATAAATTTTTAAGTGTTCATGCATGCTGCTTTTGGTGGAGAGTTAAACTGTACTTTAAATACAGCTAAATAGTGTTGTTTTCTTAAGAGACTCTAACCTGTGGCCTCTCGGCCAATATTATTGAAGTTCTAGTGCTCACAATCTTTAAGAAGACACAGGAGTGAGCTCTACAAGATAATAGGTTATGCCAACCTAGTTATGCTATTTTTTCTCAAAATGGTGTTACCAGGTTGGAATAATAGAACTTTAACATTTTTCAAAGTTACTACTTTTCAGATTAAAAAACATTACTTAGTAGTACCGTAGTATCATAGTATCAGTAGCATGGCACTGACCCAATGTATTTAAGATATTGTTCTTCAAAACAAGATTTCAAGGAAAGCCAAAGTTAAACTTGTCAAGAAGAAAGGATGAGCAATCCAGATTATTTTCCCTGCAGGCCAATAAAAAATGTGCAAGATAGAATTACAAGTTGCATACGCCAAATAAGTAATAGCAAAAAATAAAATGTAAATTATTATGCACCTTTATAATTGCAGCACTCAGGTAAACGAAACACAATTTAGTACCACACTTTCTTTCTCTCATTCCAGAATGTTAATTCCTTATCTTATGTTTCTCTGGTTTAACACCATACTAACATGGAGAAATACAGGGTGGCTGACTGATGATCAAAATTATTGTAGTGCTCCAAAGTTATTTGACAAATTTTAGCCTGAGGTTTAACAACTAAACCCGTTTAATTCAACTACTAAATAAAAGTGTTTTCTTTGGTAGTTTAGAAATACCTGAGCTTTGTCCCAATGATGTGGTTTAGAAATACATAATAATGTGTAAGATTGAATATGCCTTCTTTTTCAATATCGATGGGAATTTGCCAGTGGCAATACCAGTGCATATTGCTGTTTTATTAATAGTTCCAAACAACCATATTATTCGTAGCTTTCATTTCTTGGGGGGAAAAGTTCAAGTAGGAAACACACAAATCATTCCATATTTATTGATCATATTTTTAAGGTGATTCTTATGGCATGACTTGTGTAGGAATGTTTCTCTTTTCTAGTAAATTCCATGAGCCCAGTGCCTATGATCTACTTCTACTTCATGATATACTTTAGCTTAATTTCACTGATCCAAATTTTTTGACTTTTATCTTGCTCATTCATTTCACCATTGCCCTCCAGGGAGGAAGCCCCTTTAAGACCATTTGTGGTTATTATGATGAAACTTAACAGAGTATTTATTGCAATTTGGAGATTTCTTCCTGGTTCATCCTTTAAATATTGGTTCTTGCCTGAAGGTTACTCCTAAGAGTATCTAGGACAAACATGTTCCACTGAATTAACTGAATCTTTAGGATGTGATCTGATGAAAATACCAACTGGTTAGTGAGTTGTGTCCTGATAAGAGAGCTTGTCAAAACAACATTATTCTGGACCATCTACAATGTTCTTACATCTGCGTTTACATTTTTATGAGAGAAAAAAGGAGTTATGCAGTTAATATAAATGTTTTTAACTCAAATCACAACATTTTAAGATTTTACTTATTTTTCTATAGTCTTTTAGAAATATTTCTCCACTCACTTAGCTGCCTCTTTAAAAGTATGTAGAACATAATTTAACCTGTTCTTAATAGATACAATACATCACTATGACTTCATTATAGTATTATGTGATTTTATAGGGATAATTTTTGAAGGCATTGCATCATACAGAACTGTTTATTTTTCCCATCAATTGACCATGGACTATTACTCTTGTTGAGTTTCATCTCTGGGTATAAAATATATTTTGTCTACATCTTGTGTTCAGCTGAAACTCCTCCCTGTATAAAACTTCCTCAAAGCAGTTCTCTCTTTTAGTTTTGATGCTAAGACATAGGGAACTAAATTTTGTTGGGGTTGTGTTTAAAGTAGGAGAGGAGATTAGAAAACAGCAATTGAATCCTTCATTAGAGGAATATCTAATTAGTTTTAACTAATGATTCTGTAGCATCTGATATTAATTTGGATGTCATTTGTACTTTGTACAACGTATTTTTCCTTATTAAATGAGAATGTGGACTAGATCAATTCTAGTTACATTATTAGTTTCAACATTATATAATTTATTTAAATTATGAACTGTACTATATATATAGTGTTTGGTATAATTAATAATACAATTCATGAAAGTGATAACAATAATAATAATGTAATAATAACAAATACCCATGTACCCACTAGCAGTTTTCTGATTTTTGTATTAATCCCTTACCTTTTGTACAGTTTTTCCACATATGTATACATCTTTAACATGTTACTTTACTTTGGCTGTTCTTAATAGTAATAAAATAAATATCATGTATATATTCTCTGACTTACATTTTTGCTGAACGTTAAGTATTTGAGTTTCATCTATGTGGATTCATATTGCTGTATTTCAGTCACTTTCTCTGGTGTATAATACTTCATGATATTAATTAACCATAGCTTATTTAATCTACTCTTGATGGATTTTGAAATTCAGTTTTTTGCTATTGCTAGTAAAGTTGGCATGAACATTCTGGTGCAGGTCCACCAGCACAAATTTGCCACCATGTTTAAGGTACATACCTAGGAGTGGAATTGCTGAGTCATAGAAGGATATCTTTACTTCCAGGAGGCAAACACATGCTGCAGTTATTGAAATCCCCACCAGGGACAGATGAAAGCCTCTTTGCTTCATGCCTCTGTCAACACTTGGTATTTTCTATGCTTAATTTGCCCTCATCTGGTAACTTCTCATTGTGGGTTTAATTTGCATTCCCCTGATTGCTTATAAGTCTGAACATTTTTTCCATTAATTTGTTAGCTATCTGTGATTTCAGCAAGACAGTTCTATGATTCTGTTTCTTCAACTGAGCAATCATTTGCTTTTAGACATTAATATTATTGGTAGTTATTCTGTTTCTTCCACTAAGCAACCCTTTGCTTTTAGGCACAGATGTTATCAGTAGTCTAATGCTCAGGAAGTTGTCACCTGATACTATACCATGTTGACTCTGGCCCAGGATTTGTTTAAGCACCTTCCCAAAATGTACACTGATTTTGAGTTGAAAAGAGATTCTTAGTCACTGTAACATTATTGATTACCCAGAGCAAGTCCTGCCATGTTAGTATCCTGCCTTATCCTGTTTATTGTGTCTTTATAGAGAATCATTTACAGGGAAGCAGGATGCTGGGATGCCAGGCTTAATTTGAGGCTCATTCCATTATGAATCCCCTGAATATAATGGAACTAAAGGATAACTGAATCACAGAGTAGCAATGGTAGATACCAAATCTGAGTTAAAAATCTTAATATGATCATTTGAATTTGGGTATATTTCCAACATGGTAAAATACATAGGCCCAATATCATTGTTACATTTATGGCATATATGACTGTGGGTTTCAAACAAACACATGTGCTTTGTGCACCAGCCCCCACCCCAATTTTGTTTGGGTTTATAATTGTTTCGCCTGTTCCCATGGGACAGGCTAATGAAGACCCCTGAATGAAATAAAGCCTCAGATGTACTTGCAGAGGCCTCTATAGTGTATTGCCTTCTGTGCAGACTCATTAGAGATGTAAGCCAAGGCTGAGACATCTAAGCAAACCCTCTGCACCCAGAGTCCTCAATCCATTGTTCCTGCATCTTTTTTCAGCCTCATGGGATCCCAGAAGAATATAAATTAGAGAGAAAAATCTGCAAAGCTTTTCCTTTCATGTTTAATGTCTGGGCAGAGCTGTTCCCTGCAGGACAATTTCTGGTTATTTTCTCTGGTTTGAGGCATCTCCAGGGATGGTTTGGTGACTGTTTCCCTTGGGGAAGTTTTCAGCAGCATATCAGTCTTGCTGTTAAAAATTTATTTTACAATTCATCTGAGATAGTCCTGTTCTAAATGTTCTTCCCATCACTCTTGTCATCTGGCTTTTGATTCCTGCGTACCCCTTTCAGTGACACTGCCTCTTCTGGGCTGAAATGTGTTAAATAATTCGAGCTATAAATCACTCTTGCCTCCCTATTTGGTCTTTACTTAACCAGACTATAAATATTTAGTTCATTTGATTTTTCCTCATACCTCTCCAGAAGCTTAATCATGTTTAGTCTTCTTACTTTAACTCCCTCTAGTTTGTTTATATCTTTCTTGTAATCAAGAGGCCTAACTCTAATGTGCTCTTCTAAGTAAGTTATCCCAAGTCATACATTATAAAACATAAATTCAACATCATCTTTAGCTTATTGTACAGCCATAGACACACACATGGTCTCTCAAAATTTGTGTTATCAGTTTTCAGGTAGGACTATCCATGCCTGATAAAATCATTGAGATATTATAAGGACCAAATAAGACCAAGTATTCATTGAAGATAATATAGTAGTTACTGATCCTTTATCAAGGGTTACAAAGAGATGAATAAAAGGTTTAGATGTGTTTCTGCCCTGCAGGGGCTTTTCCTTCAGTGAAGGTGGCAGGCACACACAGAGGTAGGTAGGATACAAGGCAGAACAAAGTACTCACTAAAAAGGGACACAAACAGTTCTACTTTTCATGTGGTTCTTGTCATTGGTTCTGTTTATGTGATGGATTACGTTTATTGATTTGCGTATGTTGAACTAGCCTTTGCAGGGACATGGATGAAGCTGGAAACCATCATTCTCAGCAAACTAACACAGGAACAGAAAACCAAACACCGCATGTTCTCACTCATAAGTGGGAGTTGAACAGTGAGAATGCAGGGACACAGGGAGGGGAACATCATCACACACCGGGGCCTATCAGGGGGTGGGGGGCTAGGGGAGGGATAGCATTAGGAGAAATAAATGACAGGTTGATGGGTGCAGCAAAGCACCATGGCACATGAATACCTATGTAACAAATCTGCACTTTCTGCACATGTATTCCAGAACTTAAATATAAATTTTTAAAAACTCATAATATATTAATATAAATTAGCCAGATTGACTGACAGAGTCAATTCATTCATCCTTGTATCCTTAAATTGATTGGACCAAAAAAAAGGCAAGGGAGCTTAAAGAGTTGTCAATCATGTTTAAACCAAAGTATTGGTACGGTAAGAATGAGGATATTACGGTTTTGCCTACAGATCTGGTAGCCTGTTGCTATGAAAACATCCCCAGACTTTCATGACTCTTTCTTCTCATTTTTCTTGAATGTTCCAGGTGTTGTGTTAAGGTGGTAATGGAGCTTAGAGCCCAGTGAGATAAACATGCTAATCAAATACATATATTAACAAACCTACAATTCCAAATGAGATAAGGCTTTAAGAAAGAAAATACTGTAGGGGAGGGTCTCAGACAGTAGATCAAAGACAGCTTCCATGAGAAAGTGTGACTGAGTTTACACCTGAAGAATGAGTTAAGAAGGGGATGTTTGAGAGGGGCAAAGGAGAGAATATCAGATTTTAAAAAGTGAGCGCAAAGGCCCCACGGTGGGAGGAAAGGTCGTGAATTCCAAGATAGGTGTACCCAGGGCCACGAGAGCTAAACATAAAAATGGTTTAGCTAAGACTGGAGAAAACTTTGGGATTATCTCTCTCCAGTAGTAGCTACTTGTACTTGGTAGATAATGATTGAATAAATTCAAATGAGTTCTTATCAAGGATCTTTCCTAATCTCAGTACAATGATTCAAAAATTTCAGCAAACTACATAGGCCACTTTTTCCTTGATTTTTCTATTAGATGTGAATTTATGAACCTATCTGTCCTATATGTTTAGAGATACCTTATGAGGTGTTATGAACATATGTATGCAACTGAGAGAGGGAGTTTGAAAAGTGTAGAGAGCTAGAAAAGTCGAAATAATTATCATTTAACTTGGTAATAAGTCATTTCTCCTTTGAAAGCTATCACTGAACAGAAGGAAACAAAACTTCACCTTTTCTATAAAAATAGAATTGCCATGGACATTTCTTGTTCCTGTGGCCTCCTTCAAAATGTGTGCCTAAATGTGTTTAGTAAACAAAAAAGAAAAACTGAACCTAAATTTTTTGGAATTGTTACAGATTACTTTCTCGATATGATTCTTTTCTATGCATTTTGTCCCCATTATTATTTCTTAAAAATGTGAATGAGTGTTCTCTTTGCTTTCAGTTACAGCTCGTTTAGAAGTCATTGAGCTTGCAACCTTTCCATGTCACCAGGCCTTGAACTACTGTACCACTTGAATCAACCTACCATCTGCCACTGGATGTTGCAAAGATTGTTGCTACACAGTCCTGTGGTCTTTGGTCTTGATAAGAGAAGGCATAGCCTAGGGGAAAAAGCATCCCAGCTATTGGGTTTGATTGAGATCCTTAAACTCACTGGACCTCAACTTTCCCACCTGTAAAATGGACACAAAATCAACCTCTGCTTCCCAACTCTAAATTAGAGATAAAAATTACTCCAGTAATTAGCTATATAAAATATCTATTCCAATGCCTGACTTATAATAAGTATTTCATAAATGCTAGCTATTGTTAATATTATGTTAGTATGAGCTACATTTATTCTGAGATAATCCTTACAAATAGAAAATTTCACAGGCACAGGCCAGTCATTCTAGAACCCACCTCAATTTTATTGTTGTGATTTTAAAGACTTAAAAATAAATTAAGATAGTCAGACTCCAATGGCAATTTTGAAATCAATCATGTCATGGTTAGTGGGCCCTGGTCCCATGACTTTGCTTGATTTAGAGGCTCATAGGTCCAGCTAAGTTAGATCTGATACAGTGCAATACTGATCAAACTTGACAGCCTATAACACACTTCCTGTGGATTCTCCATCCAAAGCATCCTCCCCTATTAACTCTTCCCTGGTTGACCATGTCCATTTTCTACAGACCCATCATCTACTCAGCAGGTGCACCTAGAAGCTAATACTTGCTTGGTTAATGTGTAGTACTAGATATAATTGATCCTGAGGGTCTTCTCTGGGGAGGAGTGGCTCTCATCTTAATTCTGTGTCAATGCCCAGCCCTTCTTCATACCAATTAATTTAGAGTCTTGGAGATGGGGCCCAGGCACAAGTATTCTAAAATCTCCGATGGTGATTTCAACATGCAGTCATGTTTGAGAATCAGTGTCCTAGGGTCTTTCTACTCAAAGTGTGCAGTCCAGGAATCAAGGCATTTGTATCACCTGGGAGCCTATAAGAAATGCAAAAACCTCAGGCCGCACCCAGACATGCTCAATTAGAATCCCAAATGACTGAGGAACACTGCCTTAGATGATTGAAAGTGTCAGATAGGGAGGTGATCCTTGCCTCTATTCTTCACAATTGTAAGTGATCATCTAGTCAATGGGAAACTGCCCCTACTACACTAGTTTAGTCTTAGCTTGAAACATCTGTGGCATGCTTTGGCTTCAGGAGTTGGTCTTATAATGGCAAACTATGCCAACATCAAAGAGTCTTCTTGTTTGTGGTTTAGTGGCTAATATATTTCATGGAGACCATGACACATTTCATTTTCCTTGAGATTACAAGCACTTGAAAATGCTCTTTGTGTGTTCCATCTGCCTTTTCCCTTCTTTTCTCATCAATACTCAAGAAGGTACATTTTACAATGGTCTGCTGGTTTTCATTCTATATTTTTCCCTCCTTCAACTCTCTTTCCTCCTTAAAAATGCTCAGACCCAGGGAAAAAGAAAGACACTTGAAAGGGATATTGAGGCCCTGGGCCCTCCTCCTCCCTCTTTCCTCTGTGTCTCAAGTCTGATGCTGAGAGCACACACATGCTCAAAGTGAGACCCTGATGGGGGTGACCCCATACTGAACTTTGCCTTTTGATTGGGAATGGTCTTCAGGGCATGAAACAGACCAAGTGCTCGTTTGCCTGAGCCTCTGCAGCAGAGGAGAAGGGGTGTAACAGAGGTTTTTGAAGAAGAGTAAAGCTTTACAGGCAGAAAGCTCAGTTGAGGGTTTTGAAGCTTTTGCTCTCCACTGCCTGGCAGAGAGAACAGCTTTAACTGGCGTGCTCCAAATCAGAGTCTACAAGAAGAGAACGTGGGGGCTCAGCTGCGCAGATTGGATCAATTTGAATGAAAATCACTAGTGTTCCTCCTGGGGAGAGAGGTTTCTGCTTAGCTCCTGAACTGTAGGCCCTTCTCTGGTCCTGGTAGTAAATGAGTAGGGCTTTTGTGAAAGGTTATGTAAGGCTGCTGTTTTCTCTCCCTGCCTGGAGTAAAATTCTATTTATAGGGGGGTGAACTGCCTCTCAGCGAAACATGCATTTTATACACTATAGCTTAGGAAAGATAATTTAATAAATCTTTAAGACAAAATTAAGGAAAGAGAGAGAACAAAATCCTAGGCAGAGAGAGTGGGACATACAGCAAGTAATAGGAGAAAGAGAAAGCGTCATTGCTCTGGACTTAGTTACTGAAGTAGTGATTGAGTGACGGATCATTCTCATGTGCCTGGGACTGAGGAGTTTTACAGGAAGAAGGACTTTCAGTGCTAACAGTAGGACAGCCTCAGGTAAACTGGAATGGTTTGTCACCCCTAATTTGGTACCTATCATGGGGAGGGGAGTAGAAAGAACCCTGAAAGATTTTCAGCAGGGAAATGGCATTTTAGATAACACACTGTTAGCCCTATGAGGAAACAATTAGAGAACGGTAGCAAGACCTATTATGAGGGGATGTTCTAATAGCCCAGGAAAGATGAGTATCTGATTGGAGGTTTAGAAGCAACTTGTATATTAGCCATGATATCTAGGTCATGGAGACCTTACTCTCTAATCTTTTGGCAAAGTCAAACTTGATGTCCAAAACCAAAGGTTTTTTTTAACCAACTCCTTGGTCAAAGCACTGTCAGAGAACTCATTTTTGAATCAGGTTATCTTTTGGACATAATAGGATAATGTATTTATTGGAGAAGTCATGTCTAGTACTTCTGTGTTCCACTGTGTCTAGTACAGTGCTGAATACATATTAATTATTCAATAAATACTCATTACCAAATTGATTTTTATACAATGATTATTCTCAAATTTGCATGAAATCTGAAGTTTCTTTCTGCATGAGCTTCACAAAGTTCAGTTCAGCATATTATAAATTTCAGGGTTACTCAGTTTTTACTTACCAAGATGTTTATTCTGTTTTCTTTTTCTCTCTCCCCTTCTTTTGCCTGATTTTTCCTTTACATGCCATTATTAATAATTTTATTGGCAGCATTTCAGAGTGCTTGTGAGAAATTCAAAATTGAGGAAATTCTGGAAATAGCAAAATGTAAATGTATAAAGTCTATAGAATTTGCTATCTCTTTAAGCCCTGTTACAAATGCATATAGGGCATTTGTCAACTCGCATATATGAAAATGGAACAGGATAAAGTAGGTGAATAATTATTTCCTACATAATAATCCCAGGGATAGACTCTGTGTTTGCCTTCAGAGAACCGTTCCTGAAGACTTGGGTGAGTCAAAGCATTAAAGTGTTATTTTTGTAGAAGTCAGTAGAAGTCAAGACAAGATGATGGAGATTTTAAAAAAGCACATAGAATGAAAAGGACAAAATTTCTTGTGTTTCAAAGCACTAATCAGGCAGAAAAGGACCTCAGCAGGTGTTTGAGAAGACCCTTTTCTACTGATGAGGACTCGGGGGCCCAGAGAAGCTAGGAGAGTCTCTAAATCACAAATCTAAGAACAAGTTCCATGAAACATTATTATGCACACGTGGGTGCAAATCTTAGCTCTACCAAGATTTAGCTGTATGACTCTCGCTAAGATTCAGGGTCCTCATTTGTAAAATTTGGAAAGCCATTGCTGAATGGATGACATTTTTGAAAAACATTACACTCAAGGATTGTCACAGTCTTTGGCACATATCGAGCACTAAACTGTTTCTATTTTTATTTGTTCATTCAACAGATGTTTTTAAAGGTAATGTTTGATATATTTGTTAGCTCCTATGGTGCATTTAAACAACATATAAACACACTGCCTCTGTTGTTGTTAGTTAACAAAGTGGTTGGAGGAATAAGACTTAGGCAGTTTAAATGTGTAAGGAAAAAAAAAGATGAGCAGAATCACAAGGCAATGTATTATTGTATTATTAAGAACCAAATGAGTGAGAGGTGCAGTTAGAGGAGGGAAATAAAACATGATCAGAAAGCCTTCCAGAATGCAGAGGGATTTAGTTTGATAGGTAGGGTAATTGGAAGACCTTACCCACATGGGACCTGACCCTATGTGGACACTGTTCTTTACATGTTCAGGCTTTGGAAGACAAAAAAGAAAAATAAATGATGGTGGTACTTCACTGCAGAGGGCTGCTCAGCCCAGGCAGCAGATCTCTTCACCAGCAATGACTTCCCTGGTCACTAGCCTTTTCTCAAGCAGATTTATGATAAGGCTAGGAGAAAAAGGAAGAGAGATGTGACAAGATCATCTGAGAAGTAACTTTGGTGGCATACATAATGTAATTTTAAAATAAAGAGGCTTTACCTGTAGGGATTTTCCTAATAGTTTTAAGGAGCTCTCAGAAGCTCAGGGAAGGACAGATGCCATCACACACTGCATTTTGAACTTGGAAATCTAGTAGCTGAGAAAGCATATTTAGGCTCCTGCACTACTGAAATAAGTCTGTGCTGGAAATTAATGTTTTCATCTTTTTTTCTTTCAGCCCAGCTTCAAAATGTATAGAAAACTTTGGTTCAGGATGCCAAAACCCTGTATTACTAATGCATAAAGGATATTAGCTAGTTCATCAAAGATCTTCTGTACATTTTGCAGCCAAAGGGCAGGTAGCTCAGCTCAAAATTTGCAACTTAAATAGCTCTTCTTTTGTTCTTTCTTCCAAAGTACACAGTCATATGAGGTTATGATAATTAATAATTGACAAATTATTATGATATTGTTCCATGCTTATCTGAGACTTTCTGTCTTCCAATGGCTTTTGAATCTTTTATCTATATTCATCTCTCAATACCTCTATTAAGAAGACAAAATGGCTAATTTATCTCATATGGGTTTTTTGTGAGGTTATGAGACTTGTGGCCAGTTATTTGTTTAAGATCACACAGAAGTTACCTGTTCTGGATGGAAAACCTAAATCTTTTTTTTTTTTTTTTTTTTTGAGTCAGAGTCTCACTCTGTACCGAGGCTGGAGTGCAGTGATGTGATTTTAGCTCACTACAACCTCTGCCTCCTGGGTTCAAGCAATTCTCCTGCCTCAGCCTCCTGAGTAGCTGGGATTACAGGCACCTCCCACCACATCCGGCTAATTTTTTGTATTTTTAGTAGAGACAGGGTTTCGCCATATTGGCCAGGCTGCTCTTGAACTCCTGATGTCAGGTGAAATGTCCACCTCAGCCTCCCAAAGTGCTGGAATTATAGGTGTGAGCCACTGCTTCCGAATCTGGCTTAACCCTTGTACTCACCAGTACATACTGGACACTTTCCAAAAGCAGGACATTCCATTCTTTTGTTCCCCTAAAATGCATGTACTAAAAAATGCCACCTAACACTCAGATCTTGATTTCTAATACCATTCTCCGATAAAAGAAACCAGAGTTCCTCAGGGAAATAGCTGCTTCTGGGACTTATGCAGAAAATATACAAGATAAGGCTGGAGCATCTTGGAGTGCCAGAAAGGAAGAAATTCTTGAAAAAAATGAAAAACCCACAACGATAGAGTATGTCAAAGGGACACAGAACCTAACTGAAAGAGCTCTCAATGGTCAAAGCTGCAACAATTTGAGCAAGAAAATCAGTCAACTAGTTTCCTATTATAACCCAAAATATAAAATAAATATCCATGAGTACATACTGATATAAATAAATAATTGAATAAATAAAGGGAAGAGACTTAGATAAATCCCCTATGCAGAAGAATTGCAAATATATATATTCCACTCTCAAAGAGTGGATAGAGTACAACCCATATTCTTTTAAGTGTGGGCTGTGCTTAGTGACTTCCTTCCGAAGAGTACAGTATATAAGGGGGAGGGGAGGAAGTTAACTACAGTAGAAAAATCAGCCGAGGTAGGCAGATCATGAGGTCAGGAGATCGAGACCATCCTGGCTAACATGGTGAAACCCTGTCTCTACTAAAAATACAAAAATAAAAAATTAGCTGGGCGTGGTGGCGGGTGCCTGTAGTCCCAGCTACTTGGGAGGCTGAGGCAGGAGAATGGTGTGAACTCGTGAGGCAGAGCTTGCAGTAAGCCGAGATCGCCCCACTGCACTCCAGCCTGGGCAATAGAGCGAGACTCCCTCTCAAAAAAAAAAAAAAAATCTGACAAATGCTACCTCAACCAGGTGATCAAGGTCATCAGCAGCAGTAGTGATAAGTCATGTTGATAGCATGTACCCCCTGATATGATGTGATGAGGATGGCATTTTACTTCTGTGATCTTCCTTTTCCAAATCCGTAACCCCAGTCTTACAATGAGAAAAAGAATAGACAAACCCCGTTTGAGATTCTACAAACACCTGACCGTATTCCTCAAAATGATCTAAGTCTTCAAAATTAAAGAAAGTGTGTGAAACTGTCAGAAGAGGATACTAAGGAGGCTTAGGACAAATTGTGATGTGTTATCCTTGGTGGGATCCAGGAGCAGAAAAAGGACTTCAGGAAAAAATGAAATACATTCTAAAGTATGGACATTAGTTAATAATAATGTATCAATATTGATTCACTGATTTTTATAAATGTGCCATGTTAGTGTAAATTGTTAATAATGCGGAAACTTGGTGTGGGGTAAATCAGAACTTTGTACACTCTTCACCATGTATCTGTCAATCTAAAACAGCTCTAAAAAAAAAAAGTTTAACTGTAAAAAGTACGCTCATGTTTGATAAGAGTGGGACACCAAGCAGAGCACTGATTCCACTAAACTTGTGTTTTCCTCTTTAAGGATCAGAATGGCACTCTTGTATGGTTATTCTGAGAATTACAGACGATGTTTCAGTAACCCTTAGTATCCCTGCATGTTTCTCAAAGTGTGATCACATCAACATCACTTGTGGGTGTTTTAAAATACAAATATGCTGGCTTTGCCTCATACCTCCAGAATCAGAGTCCCTGGATGGACAATGAGGGGATAGGAAACAGCACTTTTAACAAGCTCTCTAGGTGATTCTTATATACACTTCACTTGAAAACCACTTGGCTGTACATTGTCCCTAAAAATTAATAATGGTGGCTCTCTACTTATTGAGAGAGTCTTTGAGCTCAGGGGATGATCTGGACTCAGGTGAACTTGGGTTTAGATCCCAGGCCTACAACTTTCTAATTGAGAGAACAAGGACAAGATATTCCACCTCTTTTGTGCCTTTGTTTCTTCATCTGTAAAGTACGAAAACAACACTTAATTCAGAGAGTACTTATAAAATCATTTCAGAAAAGTCATGTAAATTATTTACCATAGTACCATATTTACCATATCACCACTGCTCAACAGGCAGTGAGCACTAACATGACTCTACTGGTGTTCTATTAGCCCGGCTATATAAATCAACATGAACATAACCAAAATTACTTCTCATTGTTACTGATACTCTCCACCCTCTAAAACTAGTCTTTGGCATCCTGCAATGCTTTCCTTACATATTTCTAGGAGTCCTAAGAGCTATGTCATAAACCAGTTATCTTCTGCTAGGCACCTTCACATGTCTGGAAGTCTGGTATGCTTGCTGGCTTTCATGTCTCCAGGCAGCCACTCTCTCTTGCCTCCTGCCAGCCATCCTGCTCCTCTGGTAGATTGCTGCTGCAGCATCAGTGCTCTAGCACATTTCCAGTGCCCAAGCATCATTACTAAGTCTACTGACAAGAGTGTCCCAACGCTGATTCTCTCCCTGTTAAACTCTATCATACTGCTTGTGTCTTCTGTTTTATAAAATCCTCCATGACAACAATTCATTTAACTAGGGTCTGTAACTTTTCTCTCCATACGACTTAGATTCAGTAGGAAAAGGGCTGATCTGGGGACAGTTGTTGCATTTCCTATTCCCTGTCTTTAGCCTTTCTGTCTCCAAGCCACCAATGGAACTTCTTCCTTAAGTAGTATTTAAATCTCCCCTACATAAATGAGTTACTGCAGAGAGATGTCTACATTTTTAGAATATACACCCTAGTCTGTTTCATTGGAATTGAGGTACACATGTGGTACAAAAATGTAGAATAATAATAATGGCTAATATTTGTGAAATTGTATGGTTTGAAGTGATATGGTAGATATTGCTTATGAAATATTTATTGCCCACCCATTTTTGTATTTAATACAGAAGAATATCCCATTTTAAGTAGCAATGTGCCAGCTCGAAGACTTGATTTATCAGACTCCCTTGCAGCTAGGGATAGTCAGGTGACAAGTTCTGGTGATTGGCAAGGTAATCAGGACACTCCCGGGGATTTCAGAGTAAGCTTACTCTCCTGTCCTAATCACCACCCCCTTCCTCCTTGTTGTTTCCTTCTTTCTCTGGAAAGTAGGAATGATGCCTGAAATTGAAGTAGTCATCCTGTGTTACATCATCTATTATGAACAATAAGAAGGAAATGAGGAGAAGCTTGAGTCCATGGTGACTTCCTTGGGGTGGCTATACTATCTTGGGGTTGTTTCTTTCTAGACTTCTTGTTATGCTACAAAGTAAACCTCTGTTTGATTTTAAAACACTGTAGTGCGGTTTCAGTCACAGGCAATACTCAGTTCGAATTGCTGTATGTTCCCATATTATTTTTTCCTCACAGTTAAACAGTGAGAGAGGAACTAATATTGTGTCCTTTTACAGACAGGAAAAGTGAGACACCAAAAAGTTGGCCAATGTTTTCCGTGCCTCCATGCTAGTAAATTGCAAACTTAAGATTTAAATCCTGCTCCATAGCACATGTCCTTAATTAAGTCTATGCTATAATTCCTAGATAAATAGATGTTGTAGCTATTACACTATTGTTGTTATTTTTATTATTGTGGGTAATTATTACACTATTGCTTTTTATTTTTTTGCAAGTCACATTAACTCCTGCAATGTTGTTTTATTTTTGTTATTGTTATTCTCCTCTCTAAATGAGGGATCTTTTTCTGTGAACCATTTATTATTTAGACACTTCTAGATTATTGAGTATATAAATAAAAATTCAATTTTCTGTTAATCATTTTCAAATGTCACAGTTTTCACTAACAAGTTACAAGACAGCTTCATGCACTTTAATTTCCTCTGAAGAAGAAATCCACTGCCACCTTATAAAAGACTAACATCCCAAATACAGCTTTAGAATGCTAATGCCTTACCTTAACAAGCCAACTGAACTCTGTGATTCACATATGTGCTGCAATTTCTCTCCCATTGTAGTATAAGGGAATTTCACACAGTTTTGATGTATTGTGTAAATTAGGCCAACAAAGTGCTGTGCTATGTCTTCATTAAAATAGGAGACGGTAATAATGCAACCATGTAGCATGGTCTTGCAGGCTTTGAGTTATGAACATTCAATAGTGTCTCCTTACTTGTGCTTAAGTTGGCATTTGTAAGTAGCATATAATCAATTAATCAATAACCCAATTTTCTCTTAAAGAGATGGTGCATCATTTAAAAATATCAGAAACTGTTGTGTGATTTTATGAAAAGAGCCATTTCAGCAAAGAAACTTGTTTTAAAAACAGTGAAAGTCTTTTCTGGGGAGGACAATTTTGCTTATCTAAGCCAAAAGTGAAATTGGATACAAATGTTTAGTTCTTGAATCGTTTTATTGTTTGGCAACTATTGGAAAGAAAAGGACCAGTTTGGGACTGCTGGTAAGAATGCATTGTTTTTGCTCATGATTGGAGGTGTGTAAGTGGACCCATCTATGAATGCACAGTAAAAGTCAACTAATCCTCAAACTTCCAGTTTTAAACTCATCTATTCTATCCTATTACTTACCAGTTTTAGAGTATGCTAAGTTGCCTAATTTGTCTCACATGAGGTCACAGCAGCACCAAGTGATGCTTTCAGGGTGATGAAGCTGACAGTCACGTTGAGACAAAAACCTGGCCTTCTCAAACTTTAATATATATTTCTATCCTTATCTTTGTTATAATTTCTACCTAAAAAGACATATATGCTTATTATAAATATTCAAATATTACATAAATGTGTGAGTTTGAAAAGGAAATTGTTCCATAATCCCATCACTTCATAGTAAACCACAATTTATTTGTTTTGTTCAGTCTTTTTTGTCTCTTTCTCTACCTGCCGCACAATTACTGTGAAATTTGTGGAAAGTTAATGTTTATTTTTTCATTGCATTAAGATACTGAGTTGTGTTTTCTTTCTACCAAATAAGTAAAAAGGACTATCGTGGGAAAAAACCCTCAAATATTTGCTTTGTTATTTAGACAACAAGACATAACTAAGATGAAAATGGTCTCTATAAAAGAGATCACCTTTCACGAGAGGCACGTGCTAGGCATGCCTGTCTTCTAAAAACATTAGTTCCAATACCTCCAAAATGTTCAACTGCTCTCTTGAACCTTGCCTCTAAAGTGCAACCTGTGGGCCAGCCAACCTCCATATCACATGACAGCATATTAGAAATGCAGAAACTCAGGCTTCATCCAAAATTTACTGAATTCAAATCTACATTTTAACAAGATCCCCAGGTGATGGGTATGCAAGTCAAAGTTTGAGACATATCATTCTAGTAATAGCATGTTTCCTACTCAAATTGCTACCATATTCTAAGAGCTGTGAGTTACTCATGAATTAGCAATGATGTGCAGGGAAGGAACCAGTATCACCACAGCTCATTCACGTGGCTTCTAAATTTCCTCCAAAGGTGTGAGTGTTGTGCTCATTAAACAGTGTCAAGACCAGAATAACTGTCCAAGGGCTGGATCACATCTATTCTCTACGTTTAGGTCATGGCACACATTCTCATCCATACCTCTGAAGTCCCAAGGCACTAAAGACCACATTGATTGGAATAATTGTGTGTTCTATTCGAGTAACTGGTTGTTAATTATGCATGGCTTGATGTTATTTTGCTAATTCATATACACCAAATGAACCATGAGTTGCTTGAAGGAAAAGACCAGTCCCTGAGCTCCTTTCTTCAAGGATGGCAGTCCTGTTTCCAGACATCTGGCCATTCCCATGAATGAGTGAATGATGGTTATCAGGTATGTTAGCTCCATTTATCCAACCACTTGTGCTTTCCACAGATCCAGATTTGACGGTTATGTCCCCCACCTGGAGCTGGGAAGTCATAGGACTTACTTGATAAACAGTCAACTTCTTTCTTGAATTTATGCCAAGACCTCATATATCTATCTCTTTATGCCCTATGACCACCAGCATTGGTTGGTGGCCCAGTTAGAAACAAGAAGATCAGGTATAAGTGTAGGACCTGTCCAATTTGCATCAAGTAATCTTTCATCAGTTCTTAAGGTGAAGATAAGGGAGGGTTATAGCACAATTCCTGAACGCTATAATAGATTCACATTAGTCTATGTCTTAGACCTGATACGTCTCTTGATCTTTGATTCTGCCCTTAGTCTTCTAAAATCTATGATTGAGTTTCTGTTTTGGGTTATTAACTCCTCAAACCAAGAATATCAGAGGAACCTTAAAAAATAGAACTTTGGAATCGTAAATATTGAAGAAGAAAAGCTGAATCATCTCCCTATAGGCAGGTTGAGAGTGGGAGCAGAATCAAACAAAACTTCTCTTTTTTCTTTTAGCCCCCCCCCCCACCCCACTCCCCTCCTCCTGCCATAAACCTAAAGAGCATTTACTTACTTGGGCTGCATTATAAACATCCATCCTCCTTCCTTCCTTCCAATATGCCTTCCTTCCTCCATTTTGATTGGTGAGTAACTATGCCAATCAGCTCCTAAAAGTCCTAAGATATCAACATTGGCTTTTTTCTTAGTGACTTTGGAGGGCCAGATATACTCTCACCCAGTCCTGGGACACCCTGACACCCTTTAGCTCTTTAGTCTGCCATCTACACTGCACAACATGGCGCCCATAACCCAGGTGCCTTCTGTGCTTCTCTGGCTCCCTGAGACTGATGCCTAAGCAGGTTGGTGTTCCTTGAGTCACCCTCTCATGGTCATCAGTGAAAACTGCAGCTCCAAAAGAAGGCGAAGTCAGGAGTCTCCACCACACTGATGCTTAAATATGTTTGACATTTAAATACTATGCATCTTTTTTTACTCTGTTTTGTAGAAACAACACTAAATGTCTTTGTGACCTGAGAAATGTTCATAGAATAAATTGTGTATTATGTGATGATTGGTTCTATGATTCCTATAAAGATTTTTAAAACTTTTATTATCTTATTTACCAAAGTAAATATGTTCAGTGAAGAAAGCATTTAAACAGGTATATAAAAAAATATAAATCACTCATCGTTACATGACTCAAAGTTAATTACTGTTAAAATTTTGATAAACATTGCATGTGTTTATTCTTAATAGCAAATAAATTATATTGCATATACTGGCATAACTCAAAAAACCTTAGCCATCTATTCTGAATGCAATTAAAAGATAAAAGTTTTGTAAGAGTAGTTGGGAGGGAACTTAGAAATCTGCTAGATTCATCTTCTGGTGAGGAAAACATTTATTACATAACAGTCCTCTGAAAGATCTTCTAGCTTCCTCCTTAATACCTCCAAGGGCAGGTTCCACGGCCTTATTATGCCTCTGCCTTAAATTATTTTTGGATTAATTATTCTTGAACTTTATGTTCTACTCTTCTCACCTGTTGCTTACTCATTGATCCTGGTTTTGCCCTTCTTAGTATGAGTGGAAGTGGGCCAGGAAGGGCAGGCTTAGAGACAGTGAGGAGGTGGCATGGTAAAGTCAGTGACCATTGTCTTTGTTGGTCATGAGACTGAATAAGTGTTTTGGGTGATCCTTTTCACCTACTGCTCCCACTTTATTTTCTCTTCAGAGACTTATGTTGGGGGACTTATGCCTTTTTTGTCACACCAGAAAACTCTAAAGATGAATAAAGTTTAAAAGAAATAAATCACATTTACTAATGCCATGCTTTTGGCTGAACACAGTACATTTTATGAGACAAAAAAAAAAAAAAAGAAGGATGTGTTTGAAAATAGATTGAGTTGGAAAATATCTAAAGGTTTCTTCACTATCATATGGTATGTTTAAACTTGTCTCCTTGTCATCTTCCTTACTCTCTGATCTTGAGAAGATTAATGAGATGATGATGTTTAATGCTTGAATGTTTGGAAGAGGAGTGCTTTGCAAATGTCAAGGGTTAGTGTTATCCTTCGCAGCAGTGATTGACCATAAGACTTTTCTCGTTTTTGTATTTCATTAACTAATGCTCTCATTTATCAACTATGGAGGCAAGGGAGATATAGTAGTACGCAACAGACATGATCATTGATTACTATTTAATGAAAAAGATAAACAACTAACCATGATTACTTATTAAAGGAATTAAAATTTAATTAAAATTGTACTAATATCTCTGGAAAAAGGAATTCTCTTTTTCTCTATCTTAACACATCCAACAATGGGAATCTTGGGAGTACTAACACCAATTGCTTGGGTGGGGTTTATGGTCTGAGGTACGAGGGGAGAGTATTGCCATGAAGGAAAGATTACTGAGCAAAGCTGAGTGGGGAGGAGGGATGCAGCAATGGGATACTAAATTGGGTTGTAACTAAGTCCTCCTTCTCCACTGTAGTCAGATATTACTTATGCTGGGTGGACGTGCTAATTTTTCAACACTTACAGTATTGCTACAGATCAGTGATTAGCAGAATTATTCTATAAAGGGTCAGATAGTTAATATTTTAGGTTTCAAAGGTCACACAATCTCTGAGGCAGCTGCTCAACTTTGCCATAGTAGCACAAAACAGCCATACATAAATAAATGAGTATGGCTTTGTTCCAATAAAGAATCATTTATAAAAATAGTCTGGTCTTAACCTGCAGTCCATAGTTTGCTGACCCCTGTTCTAGGCTCTTATATCTTGATCACACACCTGTGTTTAGAACTTAAGGCATCACTTTATGGAATTGTTCTTAGAATATAGCTTCTTACAACTCTATATATTACTTAAATTTTATGCATTTTACAACCTTTGTAATGCCTATCAATTTTAAGTATATGAAGGAGGAGAGATTTTAGCATGTGCTTAATCTGTTTATGTTGACTCCTGACTTTCCTCCTATAAACGTCTATGTTTAAAATATTAATACTAATTATATAATAATGGGATCTCCTCTTTGGAAGGACACTGGGAGATTTGATCTAATCTCAACTTCTCTGAATATTTACTTTGAGTCCCTGTTGCCCTTATCTTCCTGTTATTTATCGGCTTTTCTCAGCAGAGCCAATCTTCTTGTCTCAATACTGATGATGGTGTTTGTGTTCTGTCTTTGGCTGGTTTAGCTAATCTAGTCCCTAAGTATGGCTACTTCACCCAGTTAGCGCAGGTTACCTCTAAGAACTTTGATGGGGTGCAGAGAATCTGAAGCAGTCCTTTGAGAACAAACAGGAAATTTGCACTGAGGGAAGGAGTTGAAATTGGCTGTACATAGGCAAGTCTGCAAGTGTGATGCCGTACTGTGGGAATCATAGGTATTCTTTCTGCAACTGAGGCTCTTCCATGCTGCTCGGAGTCACAGAGGTATTGATCAGAAAGGCTTTGTACCTGCCTCCTTTTTGTTTGGAGGGGTTGTTCCAGTCCAGATAGTGACATCTGTGAACTCACTAATAAGCACACAGGCCATGGTAGTTGTGTGAACTTTGCAGGTTTTGGACCTTTTCCACTCAGAAAGACCCTGCTGTTTGAGACTGGGTTAAATCTGCTCTTTTCTAGAGGCATAGGAAAATAATTTATGATCACTTGTGCAGCTGTACACCCTGTGGCTAGAGTTGAATATACATATTTACCTTGAAGGAGCAGTCATGAGGTGCAATCTGTTTCATTTCTAATGTGATGTTTTGAGTGTCTTGAACTATTTATCCCCATTTTTTTGTGTGTGAATATGTTCTTAATATCGTGGGTCTGTGTTTCTTTATATTTCTTTTAGAATTGGCAAGTAGTTGTTTTGGGGGCTGGAGGCTACTTGGGATAAATGAATGTGGGACAAGAAGATAAATTAATTTTTAATCTCAAAGCCTACCTTCTGTGCTCTGAATGTTGCTCTTTCCACCCTGAGAAAAAAATAGCAGGTTTCAGTCTGTATCGTTAGCTCCCTATGCATCATTCTGCAGGAAAAATGATGCTGTCACACTTAAGTGCCTCACATAGTGGGTACTGAGAAAGTACTATATTATCATGTCAGAGTTTCTGAGACTTACAAGTGGTCCATGACCAGTGCTGATGAGTGACTTTTCCCCACTGTTTTGGATATAATGACTGAGTTCTTAAGAATTAGACTACTTGCAAAGTGAAGAAGTTCTTTCTCCACAGCTCCCACCTCTTCATTGTCTGGAAGGCAGCATGAAAGGGCTGAAAAAACTCTAGTCTTTTTCCAGGATCCTGGTACCTTCCCAGGTACCAGGGTTGCCCTGTGTTGCCCAGACAGAATACCTTGCAAAATGAAGATAAGACTGCTAGTTCTGCTTATGTTCAAGGGAGGGCTGAGCATCACATGAGACAATGTATGTATAAAGTGCCCAGAAAAGTATACATCATGATGCAAATAAAAGTTGTTGTTGATCCTCCATGTGGTGAGAAGGATCTGGCTCAGAGAGCACCAGTTCTTAGTGTGTTTCTACCTGTCGGAGCATCAGAGAGATTGAGAATGGCAAGTCTTTCTCTTAAGGTTACAAAGGTGTTTCATGTGATTTCTTTGTACAAAAAACTGAGAAGAAAATTCCTTGTCCCTTCAAGATTGAATTTGGTGGTATCGATGAAGAGTCTTCTCAAAAACTAGAATAAAAACCCTAAGAATGTGTGCTAGGTGCTTCTAGAGTCTGTTTAAATTTTACTTCTATAATTTTTTGTGGGTTTTTCCTTTGCAAATGGGCTATTGCTCCCCACTTAAGTTCCTTCAATAGTTAGATTTTTATTTGCAAATTGGCTATTTCTCCCCACCTCAGGTCCTTCAATAGTGGGAATAGTTTTTACAGAAACCTGACCATCAGTAATCTGGGGATGGCTGCACAGATTCACAGAGAAGTGTCCATTTCTTACCATTTGTGTTGAGTGTGCATAGGTGTAGGAGCAGATGGAAGAGTGGGTGAATAATCAAAGAAGGCAGCCCCAGGAATCATTCTCATGATGTTACAATGATGTCACCGAACACTTTGCAAATGGAGGACATCACGGGATTGGCCTTGAGAGCTTTCTCTCTCTGCCTCTCTGCTTGTTACATTTATTTTTTTCTTTAATTGTCAGTACTGAAAAATATTATATAAACCAAATCTGTATTGAAATAGCGTGGTGTTTATAACTCAAAGGTGATGTTACTTTACTTGATCTTCATTATACAGAATTGGTCAGTCATGACGATATATCTCAGAGAAATTTGAATGCAATTATCAGAGTAAATGTAAAAAGTTTCTGTGATATACATGGGCAGGATTGCTACGTTTGAGTCAACCTGAATAGAATTGGGAAAATGGATTCAAAGGATTGTGGCACTAACAGAGTCTGACTTAATTTCCCTCATCTTATCCAAATATATAGAGTTAATTGCAGAAAAGAAAATACTTTCAAAATATGAAAATTCAGAAGTAATGGGTGATATTAAAACCAGTAATTAATTTACACTCCCACTAACAGTGTAAAAGCATTCCGTTTTCTCTGCAACCTCACCAGCATCTGTTGTTTCTTGACTTTTTAATAATCACCATCCTGACTGGCATGAGATGGTATCTCATTGTAGAAGAGAGTGTGGTGATTCCTCAAAGATCTAGAAAAAGAAATAACATTTGACTCGGCAATCCTGTTATTGGGTATGTACCTAAAGGAATATAAATCATTCTATTATAAAGATACATACATGTGTATATTCATTGCAGCACTCTTTACAATAACAAAGACATGGAATCAACCCAAATGTCCATCGATGATAGACTGGATGAAGAAAATGTGTTTCATATACACCACGGAATAAAAGGAACAAGATCTTGTATTTTTCAGGGACTAAGATGGAGCTGGAAGTCATTATCCTCAGCAAAGTAATGCAGGAACAGAATACCAAACACCACATGTTCTCACTTCTAAGTGGGAACTGAATGATGAGAACACATGGACACATTGCGGGGAACAACACACACTCAGGCCTGTCAGGGGTGTGAGGGCAGGGAGAGCATCAGGAAGAATAGCTAATGAATGCTGGGCTTAATACCTAGGTGATGGGTTGATAGTTGCAGCACACCACCATGACACACATTTACCTATATAACAAACATGCACATTCTACACATGTACCCTGCAACTTAAAATAAAATTTGAAGAAAAAACAAGTAGGAATTAATTCAGAAAGCAATAAGATTGAATAATAATTGAAGAAAAATCACCAAAGCATAACAGAAATTGTTAGATCGTTTAAAAAATGTATTTTGATGGAGAAGAAAGGAATAAGATGGCAGAATGTCTCAAGGAAATCATTGTAATTTTTTTTGAAATTTTTACACCAAATCACTATTTGGATCAGCATTACCAGGTGGAGAAAATGGAACACACTTCTGTAAATACAGAGAGCGTGCTAGACGTTGGTGGAAGTGGGAGTTCAGAAATCAATAGAACTTTGTCAAATGTGAACTCCATTACAAAGAGAACTCTTTGTCAGGGGACAGGCCACTTTTTCTCTGGATGTCACCTTGTTAGGGCACTGGAGAGAACACTGGTAATGTTGAAAGGACCATCTTTTGACTGACTTAAAAAAAAATACTAGTCTATCACTTCCTGAAACTGGTATTTTTATTTATATATTTTTATATCCCCAGCAGTTAGAGCAGTGCCTAGGTGCCACAAAATTTGTGTATGTTTTTGTAATATGAATGAATGAGTGGACACAATCTGGGAAATACAAAGTGAAAATAGTGTTTCTGCTTTTAGATCAAAGTTATTCAAAATACTAAATTGGACAACTTTTATCAAATACCTAAGCAGTAATTTATATTTTGTGAGACATGTTTAAGTAAGGAAAAATCCTGGATACCTCCTAAAATGTAATACTCTAATTTTTTAGAGAGAACGTTAGTGAACGTTTACTAAGAGGTTTGAGAATGAAAAGTGTTCATGAGTTGTTTACTCTTTTCATACCATTTTACCCTTTTTCACCTTCTTAAAGGCTTGAAGTTACTTAGCAGCCCCAGGAAGAAGGCTTTCTAACTAGACCTCCTCCCCCTCCTGCCTGCTTCTTTTCTGTGTGTGCAAAGCGATGAATGGAGTTCATTTGTCACAGAATCATGAAAAAATAGAATTGGTTTGGAAACGACCCTTTGAATGAATCTATCAGGTTTCTGTCTGGTTTATGCTAGTTTCCTCATAGCGTTACATTTTGGACCTAATGGAGTTTCAGGACCTAAGGAAGAATGCCTTCCTAAATTTTGCACCCTAGGTTCCTCTCTGGCGTCTGCCTAGTCCTGGCTGTGGGCGTTACCCAGGCAATACTTTGATAATAAAGAAGACCATGCTGCAGAAGAAGCAGCTGTTTGCCTGGAACGTCCTCAACTGCATTGTCTTACTTTCTGATCATGTCCTCCTTTTGATCAGCTAGTTTTTGTTCACCACATTGTGAACAAGGGAATGGAAAAATTACAGAATGTCAGAATATGTCAAACAAGTTCCCAAGTTCTGAGCCAGTGAGTACTGGGGTGAACAATGCTTTAGTTATACCCTCTTCTTTTGCTTCTGACTACAAAGGGCTGGATATCTAGCAAGCCACCAGAGAAATTTCTGAATGAGCCTTCTTTCTGTCCCAGAGTAGTAACCTCTGCATAATACTAGACGCTGTGTAGCTATAGTGCTGAAGAAATCCTCTGGGGATTGGCTGTGCAGTTGGAAAGTGTCAGTTTGGGGTGAGGGAGTTTATTCTCTCTTGCAAAACACATGTGCTATGTTTGAGAGACCATGCATTGGATGCACTGGCTGGTTATGAGGGCAGTGTTCTAGGCTAACCTCTTCCACAAGACACTCCCTGTATACTGGGAGTAGGGCTGGTTAAGTGTCTGTGATGACCTTCAGAGTTGACAGCAGCTATTACTTGTGGAGATTAGAGATATTTTCTAGTGATATATTATATAGTGGTATATACTACCTATTATATGGCAGTGACCCTGAATATATCTTTATGTATGTATAGGTGTGCATGCAACAACCCTTTTTGGCATTTAACATGAGTGTAAAACAATGTATTTGTATGATTTAGCTGTGAACAGATGTGAACACAGATATTAATGTGCTTACTTCCTCTGTTCCCTCACCAACTCTCTTTCTCACCTCCTAGCTTAGATATCAAAGTATTTGGTGATGCAAAGCCCAAGAAGCAATGTGGCTGCTGCACAGGCACTGCATTTAATTTGTATAGTTTGCGGCAGCTTTGGGATCACTTAGAGGATGAAATAAAAAAAAACCTGAGATGATAAAAGAAGAAGCAACCATTGGAAACAATTTATTGTTTGAATGGAAAATGCAGTGAATTTTGCTAAAAACCTGTACTTAACACCGTTATCTTGTTAGGGATGCAGGAGCCTCTATTCCCACACTAGGTTTGATTGTATTGACAACACACCTGTGGCTTATAATCAATGACCCAGCTCTCAAGCAGTGAAGGTTTGTTTTTCAGAGAGAAAGATACAGTTTTTTAAAAAAAATGTAAACACATCCAGAGGAATAGTTTAATGGGAGAAGATAAGTGAATTTAATAGAAGCATCAATCCCACTCACAAGGCAGAGTGAGGAAACCTAACGGCCATAAAGTTTTTTTTCCAAAATATGTGCATTTTCCCCCCTACCCTCAAATATGATCCTTAATCTAATCTACCTTCTAGAGTGACCAACAATGAATCTGAGAGTGTGTGATGCAAGCCTCAAGGTCTCTATGTTCTATGCTGTTCTGCTTTTGAGGGGGCTTTTACAAATAAGTAGCGCCCACAAATCAATTTTTCAGCTGCTGATTAAAAATAGTAGTGAGGCTAGAAACTATAGATATGACTATATTCAGCCTATCTACTTCTTCAGTGGAATAATTTTTCTGTATATTTAAAATTGTGTAGTTCTTCTGTGACACGTATACCAGCTACTAGATTTTGCTTCATAACCCCACAAGGCTCTCCCTGTACATTGTGGGGGTGGGTGGGCATTCCCTTTTGACCTTTGGAGTTGATAACAGCCATTACATGTGAAGGTTAGAGCTCTCTCTTTCTCTCTTTTTCCTTTGCTTTTGAGGAAAGCTAATCACGTTTGATTTCATCTTCTGAATAATGCCCTCGATCAATGCCCTCCTTCCATGTGGGCTTTTGTAGACTAAATGATACTAACACCTGAGTCATTGTTTACCTCAAATCTTATCCTCTGTCGCCCTGGATAGAACACAGGCTTTTGCAATAAGAAAACAATCACTTGGGATCAGTGAAGCATATTTGGTTGTATTATATGTATTTGTTTGTTTGTTTGTTTTTTGAGACGGAGTCTCGCTCTGTCACCCAGACTGGAGTGCAATGGCACAATCTTGCCTCACTGCAAGCTCTGCCTCCCGGGTTCATGCCATTCTCCTGCCTCAGCCTCCCAAGTAGCTGGGACTACAGGTGTGTGCCATCACGCCCGGCTATTTTTGTGTGTGTGTTTTTAGTAGAGACGGGGTTTCACCGTATTAGCCAGGACAGTCTCGATCTCCTGACCTCATGATCCACCTGCCTCAGCCTCCCAAAGTTCTGGGATTACAGACATTGAGCCACCTCGCCCAGCCCATATTTTTTTAATCTAGATTATCCTTTACAAGCTTATAGAATTCACTGAGTAGAACCTAAAGAGAGTGAATACACTTTCTCAAATGGGTTTTTAGTTTTTACTGAGGATATCTATTACTGAGACTTTCTTATTTCCCTCACAATCCAAGCTGAAAGTTGTTGGACATTTTTATCTGAATTGTTTAAGTCAGAGCAACTCCTCCAGAAAAGGTATGTCCAGTTCCAATTTTAGCCCTTCAGTGCTTAGAAGTATTGGGAAGGAACTAGGTACTGATGATGTGTACTTGAACTAAATATATACAGCTATAAATGCTACATATATATTCATGCATCTACACAAAACGTTATTGATGAAAGGGGCAAGACACAAGAGAGATCTAAGAACACAGATAGGGTCAACATTAGAATGGCTGGAATTGGTCTTTTGAAACCAAGGAAATGAGATAATTTGCCAGTAATGTAAACAAAAAACAGAAAACATACAATAACATAATATCAACTTTGAGCTGGCTGTAATAAATTGTCTTTATTGAACAGCCTAAGACTCTACTGAACCCATTAGTCTTGAGTCAGAGCCAATCTTCTGATCTGGTCTAGAAAGATTAATACATGAAATGTCTTGTTACGTAAAATGTTCATTTCACACAGCAGATGAGGAGTTTTGTATGAGAGAAGGGAAGTTGAAAGGTAGAAATAAATGCGTTATACTCTTTTTTCTCTCCTTCTCTTATTGATTTCTCAGCAATTGCCCTCTGTCCAATGGCATGTCACTGACGCAGGACACTGACTTGTCTACATGTCATTGACATCCCTGGAATTAACAATCTGATACATAGCTGAAAGCTGAAGGAGCACCATGGGACTTTTTTGGTATTCTTGATCCCCTTTTGTGGCACATGGCCTTTTGACCAAAGAATGTGTTAGGACTCTGATTAAAAATAAACCCAGATTTTTAGTTATATATAGTCTTGAGTTCTATACAGACAAAAAATTTGAAGTCAATGACTTTAGGATTGTGAATCTCCTTACTATGAGAGGAATCAAGATATCAAAACTAATCAAGAAGAGGGCAAAAGTCTGAGTGGATGTGAACTTAAGAAAAGTGAAACTATAACACACACACACACACACACACACTAAAGATATGTGCAAGGTTAAAAGAATTAGCAAACCAAATCTGCTCTATAATTTTTTATTAATAATATAATGAAATAATGAAATGCTAGTACTGGTTTAGCCCTTTGGAGACACTAATCATATCATATAATTAATCTTTATTATTCATTATGAAATTTCAAATAACTCTTCAGAAACAAGATTGTAGGAACAATTCTTGGCATGCTGCTCAGTGTTTAACACAGAAGTATCATGTCTCTGTGGGCCAACTATGGGAGTCTTGAACCTTCATTTGACATTCTTTTCCTGATTTGGGATGTGGCTTTGAGAAGTTTGTGCAAGGAAGTCTTGTCTCACAATTTTAAATGGAAGTATAGTGGTCAGAAATCTAGTATCACAGCCTTTCCAGGATAATATTATACAAAGCAGTGTGAAGCATCCAATGGTTTAAATCCGTCGGTGTAGTTATGAGGCAGTGGAGACATCCTGTGAGTTCAGTGTTTCTGGGAAAACTAGGGAATACCTGGTCAGATCCTGACCCCAGCCTAGAAAAAGTTTTATGCTATCAGGATAGTTGTTGGGATGCTAAAGTCACAGAGACAAATGGTAAAGACTGGTAGTGCTGTAGAATTTTAGAGAAAAGTCAAGGTTTCCTAGCCCTTTAGAAGTAATCCGTGAGAAAACAATGCTACATGCTAGCCTGAAAAACCTAGATCCTGGAACCCACTAGGCTTTAATTCATGATTTGGGGCAAATTCTTCCACTTCTTGTGCTTCCTTTCCTTTATCTGTAGGAAGATGGCTTGGACTAAATCTATTCACTGTCATAGGGTGCTTTATATAAGATAACTCTGGATTGTAAGCCTTATCCTACATTTATCTTTTGCTTAAAAAGAACATTGAGGTCCTCAATTGGAGGAACAGTCTGTACAATGGCATGCCATACATACTCCAATTAAGAGGTGCAGAAAATAGCACTCTGGTGGCAAATACGAATAAATGAAGTAATCTTGACTCATGAAGAATGTTCGACTACCCAGTAAGTAGGCAAATTCTTCAGAATTTAATTGGAGGAGGAGGGAGGGGTTAGTTAATTTGTCTCTGAAGATTTCTGTTGTATAGTCAAGAATAGAAAGTATAGACTTGAATTTCTCAAAAATAATAGTATATTTCTATGTGTGTGTGTGTGTATGTGTGTGTGCATGCACATGCACAAGTTTTCACTGACAACCTTCTTACAATAGAAGAAAGCATGCTCAAAACAAATAGAAATATCTTTAGTTTCTTAACATTACAGGACTAACTCCCTGTCTCATCCTTTACACCATGTATTTGTTTATTCGCGGATTTTCTCCGCAATCATTTAGTGAATATCTACTGGGGCTAAAGATGCAGGCACTTTACATATATCATCTCTATTAATTATATATCTTATCTCCTTCAGTACTTAGCACATACCTTGAATAGATAGATGCTCAGTTCATATTTATTAGAATAAATGAAGTAGTAGCAAAACAACATTCAAAGATGCAAATGTGTAAAATTTGAGGAAGGGAAGGAGATGAGATGTAATGTGGTTAACATGAAGTCAATGCAAAGCCATCAAAACTGTGCCTGGAGTGCTCAGGTGGTCAGGTCAGTCCCTTCAGCAGCAGCTACATCTGATGCCTGTCTCCCGTTGTTTCTATACAGGTATCATTAATAGAAGATAATCTCTTTCTTTAGGCATAAAACCCTTTTGAAGAAATTGCTGACTGTTCTTATTGCAATGCTCTTTGAGTAAGCAATTTCACTTAGAAAAATTGTATAAACAAGTGCTTGACTTCAGCTTTTCTTCTTATCTAATTGATCTAAATGTGAAGTTAAATTAGCTGCTGATGAATAGTTCCTATGCTGTTAAGATTATGATTTTTCCAGAAGAGAGGAACCAGGCTACATTACTATCCTGAGCACTTTTCATTCAGAACTTTAATGGATCACTTAGAAGCATGGCCAGTTGTTCTTTTTTTAATGGTAACAAGTAAAGGGCACATCAGCTTGTTATCAGAGGAGTTCATTTACAAGGATTCTACAGGTTAATATTCCCTTAAGTAATTTTGCTCATGAATCTTCAAGAATGGCCATGTGCTGTCACATTGCTACTTTTTTCATTGTTAGTAAGCCCCTGAAAAAGCCAGAACAACCATGGTGATTTCACTGCTAGCATTTAGATATTGTTGTCTTTCATCTTAAACAATGAGAATCTGACTTAAGTATTTATCTTGTCTTAAATAATAGTGAAAACAGCGTCTTTGCCACCCATTGCAACATTTATGTGTGTTTTTTTTTTAAATAGGAACTGAAAAAATCAAACAAAACAACAGAAAAAAAAAATCCCAAACTATGAAGCCACTTTTTTTTTTACTTTTCTTTTCTTTTCTTGAGACAGAGTCTCACCCTGTTGCCCAGAATAAAGGAAAAAGTGTAGTGACACGATCTTGGCTCACTGCAGATTCTGCCTCCCAGGTTCAAGCAATTCTCGTCTCTCAGCCACCTGAGTTGCTGGGATTACATGCGTGTACCACCACTAATTTTTGTATTTTTAGTAGAGATAGGGTTTTGACATGTTGTCCAGACCAATCTCACACTCGTGACCTCAAGTGATCCCCCTGCCTCGGTCTCCCAAAGTGCTAGGATTATAAGTGTGAGCCACCGTGCCTGGCCAAGCCATTTCTCTTTTTTTCTTGGTTTTCTGGGATTCCCCAAGACCTGATTTCAAGAATTCTGGAATCTGTATTTTCATGTAGACTATTTGTGAAGCAACAATATTTGTTTAAAAAGGAATAGATTAACTACGGACTCCAGGTGAATTTAGGAGGATAGATCTAAGCTACTGGCGCTTATTTAGGAAAGTGAATGTCTTTACTTATTTTCGTAATTATCCCAATGGAAATAATTAACTGAATTTGGTTAGAAACTGAGAACACTACAAAGCAGGTGTCTAACTAATGAAGACAATCTCTAAAGAAAAAAAACTAGAATTTCACATTGAAAAGTGTGGGAAAATGACATAATGACATAACGTAAGCATCCTTACATTGTAATCCAACAAGCCTTTGTTGAGCACCTTCTCTATATGCAGGAACTATAAGTAACATAAGACAAACATATACAGTGGACTTTACGCTTAAGGGAGTATAATCTTGTTTGTAAGGCTAGATATATAGCCATGAAAAACAGAATTATTTAAAATAGATATACTTTTCTTTGAGAGAGAGAGAGAGAAAATCTCACATTGTTGCACAGGGTGAAGTGCATTCGTACAATCATGGCTCACTGCAACCTCTACTTCCCAGGTTCAAGCGATCCCCTCACCTCAGCCTCCCAAGAAGCTGAGACTACAGGTGTACACCACCATGCCCAGCTAACTTTTTGTATTTTTTGTAGATATGGGGTTTTGTCATGTAGCCCAGACTGTTCTGGAACTCCTGGGATCAAGCAGTCCTCCCGCCTGTCAGCCTCCCAAGGTGCTAGGATTACAGGTGTGAGCCACTGAGTCTGGCTTAAATATATATATACTATTTTAATATAATCATGTTACAGTATGATTATTCTCTCAGCAATAGACTCCTTCTCCTCTTCAAAGAGAAAAATATTGAGTTTTGATTTCTATAGCGAGAGTTTTGGGCACATGCTCTTGTTGTAGGAAAGGTACAGTATAGGTACAAGCCAGTTTATCTGGGGACAGAACAATGAATGAAATTGCTTAAAGCATCTTGTGCCTCATTATTGAAGCCATCGCATATTGCTTAGCAAACCTTTCTCAGGTGCTATGGGAAATGTGATGTTTCATGTAAATGTTTCTTATTCACAGACTCATTTAGCTTTATTTTCCCTCTGTCTCAGTTTTTCCTAGGTTGATTTGAGATGCAGTTGCTACAAATGATGACATTGCTACAAAAGCACAGATTTTTTTTTCAGAAACAGGTTGGATACATGCCCATTACTTAGTGAGAAATCAAAGTATAGTAGAGAGAGTTGAGGCTTTCGCATCTAAAAGATCTGATTTTAAATCCAGTCTCTTCTGCTTCTTAGCTCTGTGATCTTAGTATGGTTACTTAGCCTGGGGACTTTTGCCCAGTAAAATTATTTCCCTTGTAGAAAACACTTATATCCACATATTTAATTTGTTCTGTTGTTCAACACTCTCCTCTCCGCTGCCATGCTTGTTATGACTGTTTTCAGCTATAATTAATATTAGCAGTAATAGCCCTTTAATTCACTTTCCTAGCTGCAAAGAGTTTATTTAATATTTGTGCATCACTTAATGGCAGAAAATCTTTCCAATAATTTTTGTTATCTTTCTTCCACTGCTTGCAGTGTAGGGAATGAGCACTTATCAAAAGTTGAGAGTTATTTAGCTTCAGCTTAGTTATTAGGTACCTGGATAATTTAGGGGCAGATTGAACAGTCTGAAGCAGCTTTGAAATCTGGTACATTGCCTTGAAGTTCCACCAGAAGTTAGGAATCTCTGTCTTGGACCCTTGACTTGAAACCTTCTTGAGGTCCTCACATTTATATAATATCCCTGTCTTAATCTGTTTGTGCTGCTGTAACAGCATACCTGAGACTGGGTAATTTATAAGAATAGAAATTGATTTCTCATAGTTCTGGAGGCTGGGAAGTTCAAGAGCAAGGTACTGGCAGGTTTGATGACTGGTGAGGGCCTGGTCTGTTTGATTCCAAGAGGGTACCTTTTGCTGCATCCTCTGGAGGGGAGGAATATTGTTTCCACACATGGAAGAAGATGAAAAGGCAAAATGGACCTAAGCTAGTTCCCTCCAGCCCTTTCATAAGGCACTAATCCATTCATGATGGAGAATTCTTCATTACCTAGTCATTTCCCCAAAAGCCTTATCTCTTACTGTCACCACAATAAGGATTAAGTTTCAAGATGTATTTTAGAGGAGCGACATTCAAACTATACCAGTCCTCTAGAATAAAGTTTCTACTCTGAGATAAAAGAGGTATTATCCAAAACCATCTTGCAAATTAGCAAAATAATATATAATTAAATTTCCTGTTTGGTGATTCTTAGTACACCATCTTGCCAGTTGAATCAAGTGTCTCTTTAGATTGAGCTTGTGGTACCCAAGCACCTACACAATTAACAGGAAAAAAATTGCCAGATAGAACCCCCTTACAAGACAAATCTCTCCATTCCCCACATTTCTAAACTCCATTCCCCACTTTCTAAACATCAATGGTCATTTCTGATGGGCAGTTTGATTCAGTAGAACACTGGATTTTGAGATTTAACCATGACTTTTTAAAAATTAATTTATTATTATTATTATACTTTAAGTTCTAGGGTACATGTGCATAATGTGCAGGTTTGTTACATATGTATACTTGTGCCATGTTGCTGTGCTGCACCCATCAACTCGTCGGCACCCATCAACTCGTCATTTACATCAGGTATAACTCCCAATGCAATCCCTCCCCTCTCCCCCCTCCCCCCTCCCCCCTCCCCATGATAGGCCCCGGTGTGTGATGTCCCCCTTCCCGAGTCCAAGTGATCTCATTGTTCAGTTCCCACCTATGAGTGAGAACATGCGGTGTTTGGTTTTCTGTTCTTGTGATAGTTTGCTAAGAATGATGGTTTCCAGCTGCATCCGTGTCCCTACAAAGGACACAAACTCATCCTTTTTTATAGCTGTATAGTATTCCATGGTGTATATGACTTTTATATCTGTCTCTGAATATCTTAGGTGATTTAAAAAATTTGTAGACTGTCCTTGGGCCTTAATTTCTGTCCATGTAAAATGAGGATGTTGAGTCGTGTAAAACAGAAACAACTTGTAAGATCCATTCCAAATGTAAAATTGTATGAGTCAATTATGTACATAGTTTCTAGCACCCAATGTATTAAATGGTTCTGCCTGTTCTTTCTCACCTGGCTGTATGGGGCTGGCCATTGTAGCATGGGGACTCTGCAGCAGAGAAGAAATGAAAGATTCTTCTGTAGTCTCTTTCAGCTAGGAGGAAATCATCTGTGCTTACCTAGACTTAAAGGAGCTGTTCTAAAGCTGCCATTAGGGAACATACTCAGATCAATTTTTTCAAAAAAAATTAACAAAGAACAACTTGGCATTGTAACCTTTCTTAGCAGCTTGAATACAGGGTATTAATTAGACAAGGAAGAAAGGGGGCACTAATTATTTCTTAAGTGGAATAATTAGTGTTGCTGAATTTATAAATTAAAGGGCCTCATTAAGGAAAAAAATCAAATCATGTTTGAACTATAGTGATATCACTGTGAAATTATAAATTGATTTTTGAAGATTGTATTTTGATCCTATAGTAGATGAAAAATTCTGTTTTAAACCATCTGGATTTACTTAAGGGGCAGGTGATGCATGTAGTTGGTGCAGCATTTTAGAAAGAAAGGATAATTTTTTAGCATCTAAGGGTGCAATCTTGTTATGCTGAAAGAAAATCTTATCAAATAATACACTATTTCTAAGAATAGAGTATTTGGCCAGCAGGGTGATACATATTTCATTGGGCACAAGGTATGAATTCAACATCAAAGTAGTTCAAGTTGCAGAAGAGGAGCAGGAACAACATTGAGGAACCCAACCCAGCTAGAGCTGGGCCTTCTATGCCTATGTTATGTTCTCAATATAGCTATACCCTAGCCCTGCCCTTGACTCCATTGCAGGGCTGACTTCACTTCCTGTGTCCCACCACTGAGGGGGTTCAGACCTGGTTTGAGGTGCCAGTGTCCCAACAAATTGGATCAATATTTGCAGATCCTCAACTCTGTATGTTCTGGCTTCAAGGTCTGCTTTCACTGGGGCTGTTGTTTCTTGTTCCTCTTCTCTTTTCTGCCCTAGCGAGCTCATTCTTAGGAGCTGCTGCTAATTATTGATCCTATTCTCATGTTATAAGACATTTTTAGCATATTCCACCCAAAATGCTAAAACATGACAGAATTATACCTTGGAAATTTATAATAAGAACTTGGGATTAAAGTTCAGAAATAAAATCATATTTGAAAGTCTTGGAAAAAAGCTATCTCCCTAGTCCATGCTTTGGAGAAACAAATAATGCTGCCTTTTAGTTCCTTAAGGAGTCACATGTCTTTGGATGAGGATCTAAGATTGACTCCCTAATAGCCAAGCCAAAGAAGCTGCATGCTGCATGCATGTACATTTTCATCTAACATACATTGAGTGGTGTTCTGTGCTAAGTGTACTTTCATATGTCTTAATATTCAGAGATGTAAAAATGAATAGGAAATATCTGTTGCTATTGTAGACCATGCAGTCAGTAGAGGAAACAGGCAAATAAAATCACAATAATTTATATGCTATAATAAAATTATTTGGAAAACACCAAGAAACTCAGAGCAGTGCCTTTCAAACTTCTTTTGACATATAATTGAAATAAAAGGAATCAACCCAAATGTCCATCAGTGACAGACTGGATTAAGAAAATGTGGCACATATACACCATGGAATACTATGCAGCCATAAAAAAGGATGAGTTTGTGTCCTTTGTAGGGACATGGATGCAGCTGGAAACCATCATTCTTAGCAAATTATCACAAGAACAGAAAACCAAACACCGCATGTTCTCACTCATAGGTGGGAACTGAACAATGAGATCACTTGGACTCAGGAAGGGGAACATCACACACCGGGGCCTATCATGGGGAGGGGGGAGGGGGGAGGGATTGCATTGGGAGTTATACCTGATGTAAATGACGAGTTGATGGGTGCTGACGAGTTGATGGGTGCAGCACAGCAACATGGCACAAGTATACATATGTAACAAACCTGCACGTTATGCACATGTACCCGAGAACTTAAAGTATTATTATAATAATAATAATAATAATAAAGTTTTATAAAGCTATATTGACCGTAACTACATGCAGTGACTAATACTTTTTTATATTCTATTCTGTATTTTATTTTAAAATAAAATAAATGCCTTAATGAAGAAAGTACTATAATCATATTTCCGTTTTATAGAGAACATTTTGGTAAAACTTATAGGGCAGGTTTTACTGAGATAAAACTGGAGTCAGAGAAACCATTTGTGGACTATTGAAAGTATTTGGGCTAGAAACTTTTGGAAGTGAACCAATACTCTGGTGTTGTAATGATGACATATTAGAGAGATATTTTGGAGACAGCCAACAATGACCAATTTGACCTGGGAGATTATAGAAATTAAGAAATTGAGGATGATATCAGGGTTCTGCCTTGGGTCTGTGGGTAGACTGATGGTGACTTTAATGGAGATAGGGAACACAAGAGACAGAGTAAATTGAAGGGGAAGCAGAGAGCTTGATTCCACTGTTACATAACTTATACCTGTAATACTCAGGTGGCTGTGTAGGAGGTAATCCAGAGGTGCCTATCAGTCACCTTGACTTCTAAGACTGTATTCTTCACTCTTATATTGTATGTTATTCATTATTTCATCAAAATCATATTACCATGTTTTAAAAATTATGCACAAATAAAATTTAGATTATTCCATAGTATTCCATAATATAGGCATATTATAATTTATTTAATCATTTCTCTAGTTTTGCACATTCATTTCAAATTCTTCACCATTACACATGATGCTAGGATGAATGTCTTTGTGCTAGATCCTTCTTACACCTGATACATCCCTTAAGACAGATTCTCAAAGACAAAATTCTTGAGTTAAGAGCATGAACGTACTAAAGGCTCGTGATAAATATCAGCAATAGTTTTCCAGAAATGCGGTACAGATGTTTACCGCTTACTCTAAATTTATAGGATTGTCCATCTTACCATATTTCATGCGAGAGAGAAAGTATTACGAGAAACAGACTGGTGAGAAATGTTACCATTTTTTAAATTGCATCTTTTATTATCAGAGGGATGTTTTATATTAATTATATTTTTATGTGATGGTTAGACAACCGTACTTCTGTGAATTATCTATTACATGATTTACCGATCTTCCTTTTGTATCTTATTTATCTCATTGAATGTTATATGGTATAGCTTATTGTATATTATGTAGCGTGTGTTTATATACTTTAAGTATATTATTTTTGTTACATTAGTGTCAAATAGACTTTAGTCTTTTTTTTTTTGATTCAGAGTCTCACTCTGTCGCCCAGGGTTGTGTTCTGTTTTGTGATCTCGGCTCACTGCAAGCTCCTCCTCCCAGGTTCACGCCATTCTCCTGCCTCAGCCTCCCGAGTAGCTGGGACTACAGGCGCCCGCCACCGCGCCTGGCTTATTTTTTTTTGTATCTTTAGTAGAGAGGGGGTTTCACCGTGTTAGCCAGGACGGTCTCGATCTCCGGACCTCGTGATCCGCCCGTCTCGGCCTCCCAAAGTGCTGGGATTACAGGCGTGAGCCACCGTGCCTGGCCGACTCTACTCTTTTATGACTAGTCTTTTCTTTTTATTTATGTCATTTAAAAAATTTGGAGTTTTAATTTTTTAGGAAGTAAACATCTATTACTTTATTATTTCTTTCATGAATTATTCAGATGTTATTTTTCTAAAACACCTTCCTTCATTTTCCCAGTTTCTGTGTGTTTCATATGATTATTGTAATTTTTCCTGTTTCTCTCTTCAGTTTGGAGCTCCTGATGGTGTATGATATAACAACATTTCAAAACCTCATCCTCCAAATCAGTCAATGGGCTTCTATACATTTACTACAGAAGTTTTCATTGCACTGAATTTTTGTCTTGGCTTTTCTTTAGCTGGAACAGCACCAACTCCTTCCTGTATATGTATCTAAGCAAACTCATCTGTCAATTAGCACTTCCTCTAAGAATTGCTTTTCTGATCACTTAAAATTCCCCTACCACAATCACTTATTTTCTTATTAAAATTTTATTTGCATTATTTTTAATATATTAAAATATCATTTTAATTCTGTTTATTTCCTATGTGTCTTCTCAATTACATGTAAATTTCATCTGACTAGAAACTGTATAGCCAACTTGTTTTTGAACTTCTCAATAGCAGCCCACTCTGGGCACTCAAGGGAACATAGGATTCACTGAACTGAGGCTGAACGATGAATGTCACATAACCCCTGTAATCATTAGAGACCTCTGTGCATCAAGGAGTGACAGTTCATACTGAACTTCCCTCAGAGGTGAGGGTGCAATCCTGGCATGGTTTTGCTAAAGCTCTTTGTGTGAATCATTTCTTTCCCCTTTATCTCAGCAGTAATTTAAATCTGCAGCAACACCTGAAACACATTCATGAATGAGTAATGTCAAACACGATGACATCGTCTCACCTGTAACTACATTCCTGTGGAGACCATTCTCTGCAGTGGGGAGGAAGAGTCCACAGTTCTCCAGGGGTAGTTAAAGATCACAAAAAAATTCCACAACAGAAATGAAGGTGACAAAAGCTTTTGTTGCTGTCCCTGGGGTGGCGTGGCGGGGTGAAGACCCTGTGTAGCAGGAGAGTTGACTGTTCAGAAAATACTCATAGGCTTGTTTTTTTTTTTTTTGAGACAGAGTCTCGCTTAGTCGCCCAGGCTGGAGTGCAGTGGCGCGATCTCAGCTCACTGCAAGCTCCGCCTCCCGCGTTCACGCCATTCTCCTGCCTCAGCCTCCCGAGTAGCTGGGACTACAGGCGCCCGCCGCCTCGCCCGGCTAATTTTTTTGCATTTTTTTAGTAGAGACGGGGTTTCACCGTGTTAGCCAGGATGGTCTGGATCTCCTGACCTCGTGATCCGCCCACCTCGGCCTCCCAAAGTGCTGGGATTACAGGCGTGAGCCACCGCGCCCGGCAGGCTTGTTTTTAAAGTTGCCAAGTCTTCTTTTTATGCCTACATTTGTATGCGTGATTCAGAAATGGACTTTGTTTCGTTTGGAAAATTAGCAGAAATGCATGACAATTATAAACAAGACGAAAAGTACATATTTGCATAGTCTACTCTGACAATTAAACTATTTCATTGCATTCATATTTGACAAAGAGGCCTTTCACAATCCCCAAGGAAAAGAGTCCATTTTGGGGTAACACACACAAGCAGTAATAATGAAAAGAGAGATATAAACCAGTGTTTACAAAAACATGAAGAACTAATCTTAATTAATGGGTTCTTCAAATAATTAGTTTGTGGAATAGCTGTCTACATAATAATGAAACACATAACCAAAACTCAGAGTTCTTGAAAACCAGAAGTTTTTGTAGAAGCTCAGATGCCTTCTAGGATGATAAACAGTGCATAGAGCAAAGGAAAATTAAATGTGAATGGCTCATAACCATTGCATAAAATTCCCTGAAAAAGCAAATGTAGAGGATAAACAGGAACGCACTTGTCTGGGTGCTCCATTTTCTTATCTTGCTAAAGTGGATGTGTTGTATGAAATAGCCAGCAAGCCTTATTTTTGAAATTACACACTTTTATTTTTATTTATTTATTTATTTTGGAGACAGAGTCTTGTTCTGTTACCCAGGCTGGAGTGCAGTGGCATGATCTCAGTTCACTGCAACCTCTGCCTCCAAGGTTTAAGCAATTCTCCTACCTCAGCCTCCCAAGTAGCTGGGACTACAGGTTCCCACTATGACATCTGGCTTATTTTTCTATGCCTGGGCCTCCCAAAGTGCTGGGATTACAGGCGTGAGCTACTGCACCTGGCCTGAAATTACACACTTTTAGAGCAGCTATTTTATTCCTAGCTTCCAAATAAGATCCTATTCCAGGGGAACAGTTCCACAGTTTAAAAACACTCAGAGGATGAAGTGATTCTATATAACCAATTGATAGTGGTAGTAGTGTTAGTAGTAGTGTTAGCAGTAGTATCAGTAGTAGTAGGAGGAGTAGTAGGAGGAGTAGTAGTAATTAGTGGTATTTTTCAGGGAGGAATGTAAATTCCTTGAACTCAGAAAGTCAAATCTAAAGTCTAACCTAGCTAGACCGAATGAATGAATGATCTTTTTCTTTCAAGTAATTCCAGTCATCTGTAAGGTTTTTTAATATGTAATTATTTTTGTGTAGTGCTTGGTTTAGTTGACAGTTGTTTTCCTCTTTTAAAACTACCTCTTCACTTATTGCTTCTGCTAGCTATAATAGCCATCTTAGTAGTAGAAAAGAACATTTGTTTGGGGTATACTATGTCCCAGGAATCATGCGGAGCATGATATATAGATAACACACATGTGTATGCATATGTATGTGTATGCTTACGCAGATATAGGTAGATTCTTATTCAATCCTCACCACAAACTTTTATGTTGTTTCTAGACATCTGGCATACAGTAAGAACTCAATATTAGCCAATATTAATAATGTTATTTTCCCATTTCACAGGTGAGAAAACAGAGGCTCTGGGAGCCTATGTAACTTTTCCAGGGGGCAAAACAGCATCCATATCCAAATCTTTCTGAACCACTATTTCAGAACATTTCCCATCTGCCAGATTACCAAACAACAGTGATGGAGTTTTTAGGGTGTTTCCCCTATTCAAAAGACCTGTATTAAATTCCAGTTTTAAGATCTTAACAAAGATATAGCCTATTTTTTGCCCTCAGACATGATTTTAAATTTAGACCTTGTGATGGAATGTCATTAGGGGATTTTGGTAATCCTCATATTAGTTTTTCAATCAGTAAATGATGTTTTTTCTTGAGTAATATTTCCCTAGTCATTTATTTTCATTCCTCTTCTGTTGGTCCAATAGGCCTTTTGTGAGTATAATGAGTTTTGAAAGAAATGGAGTGATATATTAATTAACCAAGCTAATTATCTTGGTGAGCCTTGATTTTTAAACCCCAAGGTGTATACATTATTTCTGAAAATGTGTGTTGGGAGATCTTGGTTGAGATGGTTTAGGCAGAGGGAACAGCAGCCAAGTAATACACAGCAGGAGAAGCAACTTTTGATTTTAGAAATTAGGGAAAGAGATTGTTGGGAATTTAATTCCTGGTGCTGTTTTGTTTCCCATATATAATTTCTGATACATTACAACTGCACACATGGTTTGTACACATTACACAACATGTATCATGTATCAAAAATCACCTTTCACCATAAACTCAATGTCCTCACTGAAACTAACTCTCCAGTCTAGTACCTATCACAGATACCATTACAGAAGTAGCTCTGGTTTTTGATGCCATAAATTGTAGCTACTTAAAAGCCAGTAGTTTAACTCCAATTTGAAGAACAAAATGAAGCAGAAAGGATAGAGTAGCTAAGGTGAGATGTATGATGTTTTATTTCATCAGTAGCAAATTACACCGAATTCAGCTGAAAATGTCTTTCTCATATTTTCTTAATAGCACTTTCAATTGAAATAGACATATAGCAGAAAGATTCTTAAATGGCAACAACTATTGATCATGTTCTTTGCTTCCTGTCTAATGTACTAAGCAGTGATTTAGTGCTTTGCAGCAGGTATGGCTCTGCCCTCCGGCAGCCTGTTTTCTATGAGACTTACTGAAGGTGTGCGAACACCGATGAGATCCTGGACATCAGGACCAAGGATGAATGGATCTTGTGGGAAGGGAGAGGAAAAAAAAAAGGTAAATTATAGGAGACCAGAGAGGGAGTCTGGATGATGACATTTCCCAGCTCTTCAGTGCACAAGAATGGTATATTGTTTTCAGATGTATTGAAGCTGCAGCAGTCTCCTTCTGCAAGGCCTTGCTATGTGTTTGGACAGAGCTATCACCAACAGCGGAGACACCAACTTCCTTTAAGATCTTTCCAATGCAAGGGAGGGCAAAGCCAAGCTGTTTTGTTTTGTTTTGTTTTTCCCTCCCTCCCTCCCTCCTTCCCTTCCCTTCCCTTCCCTTCCCTCCCTCCCTCCCTCCCTCCCTCCCTTCCTTCCTTCCTTCCTTCCTTCCTTCCTTCCTTCCTTCCTTCCTTCCCTCCTTCCTTCCTTCCTTCCTTCCTTCCCTCTGTTCCTCCAGTTTTAATGAAGTATGATCTGAACAAACACTGTCTATATTTAAGAAGAAGAATGTGATGTTTCTATCTATAGTTTGTTCTGGCCTCATTCTTTGAGGCTTATTGCAATGCTCTCTACTCTTTCAAATATTCTGTTGCAATGAATGGGATTCTAATAGGTTACAACCAAAAGAACCCTTTTTCTCTTTACATTTTGTTTGCATATGAAAATAATACACATTTGTAAAAGTTTAGCCAATATCTAGTTTTGAAAGTAAAAAGTAAATGTTTTCCTTTGCTCCCCGCCACCAATCATGTTCCACTGCCCAGAGTTGATCCTTGGCAACCCTGGAGGGTGTTCTTCAGGGGGTATTCAGTATGGCACATGCATCCATGGGCATACCACTCACATCGTGGTCTATGTGAGGGGCTCTCCCTGGCACCAGGCAGGACTCAGCCTGCATTGCTAAGCACGAAAGCCTAGAATAACATTAACATCTGTGGAGCCAGCAGGAGCTTTGGAGACCTCTGTCTTAGTACTGTCACCAACTTGCTTTATGATGTTATGTGTGCCATTTGACTTCCCTATTTTTTTCTGCTAATTGAGGCATTAGGAGAAGATAAGTCTTCATGTTTCTGAAGACATTGGAAAGGAAGATTTCTAAAGTCTTTCCAGGTCTAAAATTCATAGATGTGCTGTGTATCTTTGTAGTAATTTGTTGCTTTGTAGCCACAGTCCATAAACCAGGCTGTTGACACATAGCTCTCCAGATTTCATGATCTAACAAGAGAATTAATTTTTATTTATTATTTCAGTTCTTCCAAATTACTGTTTTCTGGTTGCAAATTAAACTACTATTGCAGAAGCATTTTCCTTTATAAGTGCCACCTGTTTTTTTTGTTTTTGTTTTTGTTTTGTTTTTTTTTCATGGAAATCTATACTGTAGTTTGCATGGCTATTTCCAGTATTTATAGAATGTGTTGGTAAAAATCCCTTTAGTAAGAGTATTTCAGCAAAGATTTTATTTGAGCCATCAGGTTTCTGTCAGCTTTCTGCAGGTAAACTGGAGAGAGAAGGTGAGATGTATTCTCTGGACTTTTTTCCTTCCAGGGACTTCTCTTCTGCTTTCAGCAGCCTTCCCACGCACATGTGAAAATATGTAGGGAATGAGTATATTTTGGAAATGAGTTTTCCAGGCATAGTCAAGTCAAGCTGTGTGTTCTTAAGTGTATGATCCATATGGAAGTATAAATGATAGCTTCGGCTATAAATTCAAGTGCATTTGAGGCATTTTTGGGCAAAAGTGTCTCCACATAGTGGAAGCTTGGTAAGACCAATACATATTAACAGCCAGAGATCGTTCAGGACTGAGGATAGCCATTCATCACAAACTATGTCATTTCCTGGGTGTTAGTTGTGTATTCTCTGCCCTATGTGTATAGGGAAGAACATGTGTATCCACCCTCCCTGGAACCACTCAGCTCTGGCTGTGTACACACAGGGTGAGCCCACCTGAAAAGTCACTCTGTACTTCCATTTCATCTTGTTGGAGTTCATTTTTGTAGTGGCTTATAACCAGAAGCCAGTTTTGCACTCCCAGCATGTATTTGGCAACGTATGCAGACATTTTTGGTTGTCACACTGGGGAAGTCCTACCTGCCAAATAATACATAAGGTACACAATTAAATTTGAATTTTCAATAAACAATAAATAATGTTTAGTATATCTCAACTATCACATGGAACACATTTCTACTAAGAAATTAGTCATAGTTTATCTCAAATTTAGCTGGATGTCTTGGATTTTTATTGGCTCATTCTGACAATCCTATGTTAATAACGTGGTAGGTGGAGGCTATGGAGGTTGCTAAATGTTTTACAGAGCACAGGTCAATAAAGATTTATCTGACCCAACCTGTCCATAGTGATGAAGTTGAGAAATTCTGGATTATCGTAATACTTTGTATGATAACAGTACATAGTCATGCAAAAAGCAATATGGATTTCTAGAGAAAACTGACGGCACTTATAAAAAAGGTACTTCTAAGGTAGGAGTTACATTTGCAACAAAGAAACAGAATAATTTTCAGAAGCTAAATAATAAGTTAAAAGTCAATTCTCTTGTTGGATCACTAAATCTTTGACGCTGTGTGCACCTCCCTGGGTCCTCCATCATTTGATTTATTTTATAAGGACAATGAGCCCCTTCCTTTCATGAAAGTCTGGCATACAGTGTATATCTAATTGATTATTATTGATTGATTCAATGAATAAAAACAATTTCTTGGGTTGAGAAACTATTAAGTACTAACCTTTCACACATATTGCTTCCAATTCAAACAAGGAGAGTCTTATACCAATTTTTCATATAGAGAGACTGAGACTTACATTACAATATGCCAGAAATTATAGCACTAGTGCAGAGCAAAGCTGGGATTTGGTTAGAGCATGTTTCTTCCCTAAGGTTTCTATGCTTTCCCCACCAGAAACAGAAGGCCCAGGCAGCAAAAGATCTGTAATAGGGGAAGCATTGTTCTCTCTATGAGGATCGTGTGTCAGATCTTCAGGTTGTTGGCTCTCCCACAGACATTTCTTCCATGACTATATTTCTGTTCTTTCCCCATTTCTCAGTAATGCAACAGTGACTGCATATCCCTTTGGAGGTAGGTGGATCTATTTCCAAAGCTCTACCTGCTGGGAGACATCCACTACCTTCTCATGCTGCTTCTGTCGATCATCTGGTGAGCACATCAGGATGGGCACAGAAGGGACAGTTGTGACAGTCTTGGGCTCCTGGGGAGCCTGGCAGAGGCTTACCCTGCCTACAGACACTCCAATTTAGTAGCAATCATTGGACATTTTTACCCTAATAAATTTTAAAATAAAGAAGTTTGCATCATTTATTTTAAATTTGTGGGTAGGATTTCACACTCTAGTCATTTGCGTTTGCTGATGAGTGGAATAGCTTCCACCTTTTATGCTGCTGTGCAGTCTGAAGAAACCCAGGTTGGCATCTGCTCTTGTCACATGCAGGAGTGTGCAGAGCTCCAAGGAGTCTCATGGTCTCTTAGGATGAAGGAAAGAGAAGAAATGCAGCATCCTGAGTCCCAGGCAAGAGTTTTGTGGCTAAGCATCATGATCAATTGTCACATTAGGCAAAATATTAGTTATTCTTCATATCCATCTTTTTTCGCAGCTCACCTAAGTCAGAAATTGTCTGTTGTATTCATTATTACACTTCCCTCAGCATACTACACTGTCTTACACATAGCGAACATTGAGTGTATTCGCACTTGGAGTTTATACAGCGTATTTTGCAGAAGTTTGTCCCCTCCATTACTAAAAGTCTTACCATCTTCTCACCTTTCACATCCATGTAAGAGTAGAACATCTTGTCACAGATTTTGTGTATGTATGTGTGTATAATGTTATACACACTTTTAGACTTCTACATTCATGTATGCTATCATCTGGTTCTCAAACCAAAATTATAAAGTAATATTTCCATTCTGAAGATGAGGGAACAGAAACTTGGTATATAAACAGGCACATCCCCAAGCTGCAATAGTTTATGAGAGGCAGGATCAACTTGGAACCTATAATCTCTTGACTTCTTTCCAAGGGATTTTTTTCTCTGCTTTATAGGTCATGAACACTTAGAAGGACCCTCAAATGTTGCTTCACCATTATGGATCTTAATATGTAAAATCAGAATGTATGTTTTTATAAGCCAACAAGCATATAGCTAGGCACAAAAGAGAGATCCAATTCTATTTTCCTCAAATTTCTGGTTTTGCATCCTCTAACTGAAATACATAGTTTGAACAGATTCAAAGAAATTGTTTGACCAGAGGAAGGTGGTTTTAACTTGAGAATAAGAGAACCAGAAGGAATTAAGAATTCATACTTGCTTTTCTTTCTGAGATGAAGACAGGCTACCTGGGTCTTTGTCCTGCTTTAAGCATTGGTTGTCAGTGAATGTTATCATCTTGCCATATTCAGAGTGTCTCATAGATTCAAAGACTGCCCTAGTTCAAGGGGACTTGGGGAAGGGAGCAGAATACTTGAGTTATTTACCAAGGACACTGGTCAAACTTTAATAGGAGTCATAATGCAACTGAGCACCATATTATAATCAAGCAACTCTATTCTATTTGGGCATATCCATGGATCTATTGGGGGTAGAGTGACTAGAAATATACTTAACCTACTTATGCCATCATATGGATATGCTGCTTTTTCACCAAATCTTTGGAAGGTGTCTTGCAGATGCATGTCTGGGAGAAGTGTCACAGACTGCACCACTGGGACAGCTAATGTCAGACACAAATCTGTGTATCAGCTTTAATGCTGCCAGTGTAGTGCTATGTGTTAACTATTCGACTCCTCAAATTCTTGGCATAAATGCCCATAAGTCAAAATCAAATCTGCTTTATGAGGCGCACAGATTGCCTGCCTGGTAGAGCACACATGCTCATTCAGTTACGTGTGAATAAGAACCCACTTGGTCTATTAATTATGCCTCAGAATCAACGTGAAGCTCTAGGTAAGTGGCTGGTAGAAGATGAATAGATGGCTCACAGAGTGAAGTATAGTAATTGTCTTGAGGTTCTTGATGTGCAATTTAGTAAACTGAAATATAGTATTGTTCAGCCTAATAACAGAAAATCCTCTATCTGTGCTGAAGGGTAGCAGTTGCATGAGTCACTCTCATGTTCAGTAAAACAAAAGGACAACTCAACCAATTAGAAAGCTTGGATGCTACATTGCCACATGCTAACGCTATTAATAGGATGACTGCACAGAAGCTGTGACTGAAATTATATAGTCAGGTCTTCTAATGGCAGTTACCGATAGTGAGAAAGGGTAGTATATGTGTAATCCCAATTCATATTTACTTGATGTACAATGCAAGTTGATGGAAGAAGAAACACCTAGTTCTAATGGGCAGGCATTTTATTTAAGGCACCATCATTCCTCGCTAATATCAGGGGTTTAAGAATGTATGTGTAGGTGAGGGGGAAACTTGTTGCGATCTACTGCTGCTAATGCCTTTATCTGTGATCCCATGCTCCACTTATGGGTGGTACATTATTTACTTTGGTGTGTTCCTGTCTACTCAAAAAATGTAATGAAATTCATTTTGTTTTATAGAAAGAAAGACCAAGAAAATAAAATATGGAAAGACCATAAAGTTGACTTCCATCTTCTACTTTTTTTCAGGATTGGAATTAAACTATGCAATACCAATAGCATCCTGTTTCTGGCAAAAAGGAGGAAGAATATAATGTTATGTCCCTTTAGGATCTTCTTCCAATCTTATACAGATGTTATTTTTCTTTGCAAAGGAAGCTGTTTACCTTTCATTCATTTCTCTGTGGTGAAGCCAGGACCAGTACTAGGCTAAACTGAGAAGTGATGAAATTAGACTTTCCCCTCTGTTCTTCCTTGGAATGACCATCAGGGATTTCACTATGGGAATGAGATATGTGGCAGGCACTGACCACAGGTACACTCCCAATATATGTGTGATCGAGGTTGAGTCATTTTCTTTCTAAACCTCAATATCCTTAACTATGAAATGAAAGAATAACATGCCCATTCATAACAGAGGGTTATTGTATCAATGACTTCTGACTTGGACCATACGGAATCTCATGGAAAGCAGAGGGGATGATGCAGATATAGTTTGAAGAAAGCACATCAGATGGTTCTAACATGTACTTCCTCATCCTCGAATGACCTATGTCAGTGGTTCTCGCAGTGTGGGACCAATGGGAGCTTGTAAAAATGCAAATCTTGAATCAGAAACTCTGAGGGTGAGACCTAGCAATCCATATTTTAACCTCTGTATTATTTTTATTTTCATGAACAATCACAACAAAGTTTGAGGACCACTGGCCCAGATGTGGATCCAAGAATGTGGTCACCTAACCACCTGTGTCAGTATCACCAGGAGCTTGTTACAAATGGAAATTCCTGTACCCAAACCAGCCCTACTAAATCATAATATCTGAGACTAAAGCCCAGGGATAAATGTTTTGACAAACTTCAGGAAATTCTAAAACCTGTTCATACTTACAACACAAAGTTAGTCTAGAACCACTGTTCTAGAAAAGTGGTTGTTAAAACTAAGTGCACATTAAAATCACGTGTGGGAGTTTTTAAACAATATCAGTGTCTGGGCCCCAACCATAGACCAATTACCTAGATTCTAATATCCAGTCTGGATTAAAAATTACTAGAGTAGATTATCTTTAAGACCTCTTTCAGATTCAGGTTCCATGATTTTCACAATTTTGTATTGTTTGCTAAATGCATATTTTAATTCTCAATTCATAGCATGCTTTTCAATCCACACCATAGTTGATTTGTATCACACAGTACCCTACCTACTGGTAAATTCATGATAGGCTGGTAAATTGTCATTGGCTAAATCCATCACCATTTACAATACTATGAGCTACAAACAACAGGTGCAGCCTGAGAAGCTCATCTCTAAACCGTACCTTCAGAAAACGTGGTCCAAATAGATCTTAACTCCTATACCCAAGGCATCCTCGTCTTTCCATTGTGGTGTTGAATGACACTAGACTTCAGGTTTCACTTACTTCAATACTCTTTGCAACAGAATTAGGATGGTAACGATGATAATTATTATTATCTTTGAGACAGGGTCTCACTCTGTTTCCCAGGCTGGAGTGCAGAAGTGCAATCACAGCCCACTACAGCCTTGAACTCCTGGGCTCAAGGTATTCTCCCACCTTAGCCTCCAAGTAGCTAGGACTACATGTGTGCACTACCATACCTAGCTAATTTTTTAAAGTGGTTTTTTTTGTTTGTTTGTTTTGTTTTGTTTTTTTGTTAAGAGGTAGAGGTATTGCTACAGCGCCCGGCCTGGTTTCCAACTCTTGGTCTCAGGTGATCCTCCTGCCTTGGCCTCCCAAATCACTGAGATTACAGGTGTGGGCCACCACACCCAACCTCAGATTTGTAATTATTTTCCTTGCTACTTCTAATTTTTTTAAAAACATAAGTCAGTGGGCAGCAGGTTTTGGAGGTCAGACCCTTAGGAATTATTTCTTGCAGCTTCCAGATCCCCATCCTAATGATGAACACCTGTGCTAGGCTTAGTCAAATTATACTGTTTCCCAGTAAACTCTGGTCTTCAAGGAAGCTGAAACCAGAGGAGCTCTAATAATACATGTTTTTAACCTGTGGTTTGGGCTTGAGCCAATGGCATCAAACAGAGAGCAGCTAAAATGAGCTGTTGCAAGTGAAGGTTTATCTAAAAAATAGTTAATGAAAAACTTTGAGAGCTGCAGGGATGCGTGACAGATTGGCAACTCACTTTGAGAAAGAGACTATTCCCAGTTCCAAGTCCCAGACACACAGCCTGCGGGTAAGTCATCAGAAATAAAATAAGCGGGGAAACGGGACAGGGGAAAAACAGTACCCTCTAACATCTATCAACCATGCAAGCCAAAGCTACTGATGAAGTTAAATAGACAACAATCCTTAGTGTTTATTTTCTGTTCAGTGAGGTTGCCAACCTGAGCTTCCAGAGGACTAACACCACAATTAAAGGCAGGCAGTTTCAGGGGAACACAATGAAAGATGGACCAAAACAGAGTATTTTGATGTTTAGATTGAAATCTACTATTGGCTAGGAAAGCGGTGTTTATTGTGTCTAAAGACAATAATACTATTATACATCCAGCAATTATGGTCACAGGGCCACTCAAACAAGTAGTGGTTTGTTTTGGTTGGAGAGAAAGAACCAAGGCTTTGCTTGCAGTATTGCTGGGTATATGGGTTTGGTTTTGTTGCAGTTTAGTGGGCTGTGGGCTTTTGCAGCCACCCTCAAAAGGATGAAGAAAATTTTAAACAGCTTCATGGTTGGTAACAGGAGTCCCCTGATCCCTTCAGGAAAACCAAAGATACTCAGGCCAGTAATTTAATCAGAAGAAGATTTATCAGTTGGAGTGACAGTTTTAAAGGCACAAACTCTCTGTGTGATTCTAAGCAGATATCGAGTCCAGTTGAGAAGCCAGTCAAACGGATAATTCTCGGAGTTCTCTACCAGCTATTCTGAGTCTGAGATCTGCCTTCTTATTCTGGCAAATCAGAACCAATGTTATTCTCCCAGATTTGGGGCATCATATCTATTATGGGTCATGGTGCCCCTTGAAGTCAAAGGCCTTTCATTTCCATCATCTACCTGGATTCCTGCCTGGTTATCTACTCTTCTGTTGAATACAACCTATTCTACAATCCAGAGCTCTCTGGCCTCTCAGAGAAAAGGTAAGGTTTCTAAACCTTTCCACAGATTCACATAAGTCAGGATATACCTTTAGATAGAAAATGTTAAGCTTCAGGCCACCCTCCCTGCTGAGTTCTAATGAGAATTCAGAGGCCAGCTTTCAGTGCATTCTGAGGAAGGAAAACGGTTCTCCTCTGTTGGCCCAGGAAACACACTATCAAATGCAAGCACCAATACTGAGGCTGATGAGTTATATGATTCCAGGCAAACTGTAAATCCTTCCTAGGGTTCTCTATGCATTTCCCTTTAAAGTAGAAAAGAAAATAAATGCCTCCCTATTCTGCATGCTATTTGGGCAATAAAGTGCTACTGATTTGTGAACTTCAATAATAATAAAATAACATTGGAAAAACCTGCACCACCCCCCCCCCCCCCCCCCCCCACCCCTTGAAAAGACTTCAAACGTTTGATGAAGCTAGGGCTTCAAGCAAATTCGAAAAAAAAAAAATCAATAATTTGAGCTCCTCCTAATTTTCCTGACAATCAATTTTCTCATAGGATGCTTATTTTCAGCTTTACAATCTGCCAACTAGCTCCTCCAAACCTCATTTGTGACCCCTTTACAGGGGAAACCTAGAGGTTAATTAACAGATGATTGTTAGTTCCTGAAAGTTGCCCTGTGATTTAGTCCCGAGGTGGCCTAAGCATCTCCATCCCTTGTTAGGAAAAGACTCTCTGGTTCAATACTAATTTCTGTAGCTTTTACAATTCTCATTGGGATTAACATTTAATCAACAGAGCAGTTTCCTTTTTATTTCATTATAGAAAAGTTTCAATAAAATAGAATGGTGCATTATACTGTAATGAATGACAAACACTGGTAAATTTTCATTTAAAAATCAGTAAGTTGAAACAAGCAGTTGTTTCATAACGGTTGGGTCATCTCAATTTAATGAACAGTAACTAAAAACACATTAAATAAATGCCTGAAATGGAAAGGGAGGCATAGTAATTGTCCCACGAGGCTGTGTGATCCTCTAAGAGAGGGCCTATGTTGTGTTAATTTTTCCTTAGCTGATGCTTGGAGCAATACCAAGCAGTTACTCAATAAATACTTGCCAGATTGAATATATTAATAAATGCTTCTGTGTATAGAAAGGTATTTTCTTTTAGGAAAAAAGTTACTTCATTTTGCTAATTGCAGCCACCTCTCAATGAATGGGGATGATCACAAGGGATTATATATATATCTTCTTTTCCTTTTATAAATGTTTATAGTAGCGATTCTCAAACTTGTGCTTGCATGAAAATCATGTGTGGAGTGTGTAAAACAGTGATTTCTGGGCCCCACTATTAGAATTTCTGATTTAATATTCTGGGGAAGAGCTCCCAAAATGCATACTTCTAAATTCCCAGGAGATCTGATGCTGCATTCTGGAGATCACACTGAGAATCACTGGCTTATAGCATCTATCTGTATGGCATTGGTGGCAATTTCCATTTATTCATGTACAGGTGAAATCTTCCCTCGAGCAGATCCTCACACACAGAAAATACCTGGGGAACATTCGCTGACTGCACAGATAATTCCACCCTCATTGTGGGGAACGTAACACTATATTGCTGCTGTGTGCATAAATGGCTTTCATTCCTAGGCTCCCATCAGCTATGAAAGAGAGCATAGCAGTTTTCTGTTGGCCTTTTCTTTCATGTGATAAATTGCCATTAGAGTGCTACCCTAGGCATATATTAATTTCCTTGGGGATCTAACTTTGACTCTTCCGATGCCGCTCACAGTTGCTATAGCTGTGTGTATGACTCTTTGGCCCTTTCACACAGGGTGGCTGTCACTGGAGTAATAATAGAAGCCATTGCCATTAGAGCCTGCCAGTGGTATGGACTCTGTGACTGTACCTTTGAATTTGTATATTTTATTCCAATTAAACCTCTACATCTGTATTTGCTTTCATCTAGCAAACTGTTAATTGTACGTGACTTCAGATATATCTGATTTTGCTGGCCATGGAATATCTGTCCATCTCACGTAAAAAATGTGGGAAAATATTTTATTAGGAAAAGAATGGCCAAAATGGTTATGCGTTTTGATTGGGGTGTTTGATTTGTTTGCTTTTAAGTATTAAGGCTGGGCTTCAAGGCCTCACCAGCAGCTCCTCACCTTGTTTCCTTTCTGAGCAGTAGCATCAATTGCTATGTAACTCTTTAACTTAGGAATACATATGTTGGGGTAGTGCCTTAACTTTGAGGATATGTACATTGGTAGTAGAATAAGATAGAGCTAATTTACTGATCCAGTTTTGTGGGTGGAGGATTTTACAACTTTGGTCCTATTACCAACATTTTCTTAGCAAATATTTTAAAGTTATGTTAAATAAGCCTGATAGTTGGATATTTTTATTCAGATATCTTAGAGCTACATACACCTACACATCTTTGCTCTCCTTTCAAATTTTGATGCATTCTTCAAGGAAAAGTTCATTCCACTCTCATTTGTGGGTTTTTTCCCCCAACATGAACTCTTAGGTGTTACCAAATCATTCTTCTGGCACTCCATTACATACCATTTTGTGACATCCTTTGTATTGTAACTTTTTATGTGTATAAATTTTGTCTCCTCAATTAGATTGTACACTTTTTCAATCATCTCTCATTTTACTACATAATTATTCAACATCTACTATGTATAGTGCACCAAAATTGATGCTGGAAGAATACAGAGAGACAGCATATATGATCTTATATCTAGACTTTTGAAGAATTTATGATTTAGCGTTAAGGCCAAGTTGTGCACATACATACATGTACCATAAAACAGTAACTGTCACTCACAACAGCACATGAGTTAGGAATGATATAAATAGGATCCATATAAGTCTGTTTTTCCACTGGGCTTACATATTGTTTTATAGACAAAGGTATGGAATGCCTATTTATTGTCTTCATATCTACATAAGGGATGTCCTTTTCTAATTAGGTTCGGTGTATATTGCTCAGGAGATGGGTGCACCAAAATCTCACAAATCACCACTGAAGAACTCATGTAACCAAATACTACCCATTCCTCAAAAACCTATGGAAATAAATAAATAAATAAATAAATAAATAAATTTGCTGTTATGTCAAACCTCAGAAGTGCCATGAAAACATTAATTATTTTGACCTAATTTGAATATATTTAAATTTAAACACACTTGATACTGAAATCCATATTGATAAAAAATACAAACTGAGATAAGGCTCTTGACCAAAACAAGCATCTTTCATAGTAAGATGTCTTTAAATTAGCAATATCCTTTAATATTAGATTAAATACCCTTCACATATTTAAAATATGTAGTATTTTTTGTTTCTTTTTTGGACAAAAGGAGGAGTTTGAGGAAAAAGTTGATTATCAAGGACAGCTTTACTGATGACAGTCTAACTTCCTCCTAACTCTAGTTGCCCCTAGATAAATTTCCAGCATTGTTTAGTCAAGGCACTGTTTAATTTTTGTCTTCATTCTACTGCCACCATTATAAGCAGACAAGAAAATCTCCTTTTGTTATTTAAACAGGTTTCTATAATTTTCTATTGAAAGAGTGTAAGGGGAGACTGATCGTCATGAAACCCAACATAATCTTCCCATTCCTTCTCCTTATTCTTCACCCTACCACATCCTTTATGATCCAGTGTTGCTGGTCTACTCATAACTCCCAAAACACTATATTTTTTTAGAGTCACGTCTGGCTCTTATTGCCTGTTGAATCTCTGCTTCATCCTCAAGGTGCACCTCGCATCAAACTCTCTGAAAAGCCTTCCTAAATTTGATGAAACAGAGGTATTTGTTCTCACTTTTCTGTGATGTTATGATCACTTTATATTATTTCATTAATTATAGTGTTTTTCCATTATAAAGCAATTATTGACATGTCTGTTATGTTCATTGGACTGTAAGTTCCCTGAGAGTGAGAACCTGTCTTATTCTTGTTAATATTGTTAGCATTTTCTAAGACAGTATCTCTTGCTCATAATTGGTTGGCCAACTATATATTTGTACAATTAATATATGAATGAATTTATCAAATAAATGAGTAGGTGAATGCCTAGCTCAAATGTAATAAGTTAGTGACTACCTCTTGGAAAACTGAATGAATAATAAATAAATACAATTATACCAGATGCCATTCTATGGAATTTCTTTTGATCATATTTTCATGTTGTGATAGAAATATGTTTGAAAGTAGCATATCCCATCAATAGCAATTCATAGCTCAACCCAAATGTGTGAAATTAATTTCAAAATATGTCTGCTTTTGTTCTGGCATTTTTCAAGCTGAATATGTAGCCAGTATGTTCATCCTGTCCAATTCATAAGGGTAGCAAGGAATAAAAAATATGAAACTGCATTGTGCTATAAATGGTGATCTTGAAATCAATAGTATTGGCAGACACCAAAAAATGTGGATGATTTCTCTAGTACATTAAAATTTCCTAGACAAAACTTCCTATAAATAAAGTTATATTTTAAAGAACCAGTTGAAAAGTCACAGTGTGTCATAAACTTATTAGTTAGAATGGCGATTATTAAAAAGTCAGGAAACAACAGGTGCTGGAGAGGACGTGGAGAAATAGGAACGCTTTTACACTGTTGGTGGGAGTGTAAATTAGTTCAACCATTTTGGAAGACAGTGTGGCAATTCCTCAAGGATCTAGAACCAGAAATATCATTTGACCCAGCAATCCCATTACTGGGTTTATACCCAAAGGATTATAAGTCATTCTACTATAAAGACATATGAACACATATGTTTATTGCAGCATTGTTCACAATAGCAAAGACTGGGAACCAACCCAAATGCCCATCAATGATAGACTAGATAAAGAAAATGTGGCACATATCCACCATGGAATATTATGCAGCCATAAAAAAAGGATGAGTTCATGTCCTTTGCGGGGACATGGATGAAGCTGGAAAGCATCATTCTCAGTCAACTAACACAGGAACAGAAAACCAAACACCACATGTTCTCAATCATAAGTGGGAGTGAACAATGAGAACACATGGACACAGGAAGGGGAACATCACACACCAAGGACTCTTCCGGGGGGGGGGGTACTAGGGGAGGGATGGCATTAGGAGAAATACCTAATGTAGATGACGTGTTAATGGGTGCAACAAACGACCATGGCGTACTGTGTAAATGTGTATACCTATGTAACAAACCTGTGTGTTCCGCACATGTATCTGAAAACTTAAATAATAATAATAATAATAATAATAATAATGCATGGAACTCAAAAGTGGATAAATTCTGCCGGCCCTTGAAACCCAGAAGAAAGGGTAACTATTTGGGACTGGTAAAGTTCATCAGAACGCCTTCAATCATATGCTTTCCTAATGGGTGTAACTCTGACCACATTCATCTAGGGATCACTATCTGAATTTGCATGGCATAGAACATAGCAGAATAACTTTCCATTTCTCCATCTCTACTGAGCTTTTATAGCATCCCACTAGTTACAACTTAACTTGGAACCTTGTAGTTTTATAATTGCCAGTATAAGGATAGAACAAAATTCATAGTCTAACCATTTACTGACACTGAACAAAATTGACCTTTAGAAAGTCAACTAGCAATGCAGAGGAATCACACCAAACTGTGACTTAAACATTTCTAGAAATTACTAACTTAATTGACTCAGTTACAGCTACGTTTAGAGCAAAGGATCAGTGAAAATGGCCCTGTCCTCGGCATTTGCCTTCTATAGATTTTTCTCAGGTGCATTCATTTATGTAGACTCAGTAATGGTAATTTGGTACTCTAATTTTGAATGCTGCTCTAAGTCCTAGAGCAGTGAATTATGTCTTTTCTTTCAAAAGTGAGATTTACTAGGAAAAGAACAAGCTTTTTTTCTGTTAGAAGTTCATTACATTCAATTTTAAGAAGGCTTAACAAAATGTTAAAGAGTTTTCCTAAAGTAATATTTCTGACATAGCTTTTCTGTCATAAATTTTTCACCTATTTAATTCTCTACAAAAATGTAAAACTGTGTTTTCCATTATTTTCTTGATCAACTTTGTTACATTAATACAATGAACTGCCTTTTCTGGAAGAAAATTACAATTTATTACATAATTATAGCATGTAAAATTTCACTTAAGATGGTTGACTGTCTTAAGATGGTTGCAGCTGTCTTCTAGTAAGCAAGTGTATTACTTGTCAAGGGTTGCATGTACAATTCAGTGCCCATGGACATATCTAACTGATTGGGTTATACTTTAGAAATCCTTTTAGTTTTGAAATTTTGTTCTTTCATAGTAAGTGAAAGTAACTACCCGATATTAATGGTATATATGACAGAATTAAACATTTACCTTGGTGGTAGTATAGTGTGATAACTCACTGTCTGATCAATTTAAATGGATTTAAAACTGCATCTGGACTGGTTTGTTTCGGGTGATCAGAATACTTTACTCTATAAGCAAGAATGCATTTGAGTAAGTAACATGTAGATAAGGGCCTCTATCGCATGTTTTCAACTCCCTGAAGTCCACTATAACAGTTCATTTTACTCACTGTATTTATTCTCTTCATCTTCCTTTCTATTTTCTCCATCCTTTACGTGCCCCTGAAAAGTACCCATCAAGCTGTGACTTGAAAGTTTCAAGGAATTATTATTCAACTCCTCTTCTAAAGGTTAGCTTCACTTCCAAATCTCCCCACTAAAAGCTTTCTTTTTTTTTTTCTTCTCTCTGTCATTTATAAAGTAAGTTGGTTTTTTAGATGTTGCATTTTAAATTTTGCAATGTATAACTAATGAGACTATTTTCCTTATCTCCTTTAACACTCCTTTATATACTGTCCTTATGGACTAGAGTCATCATTAATTAGTTAATGTTTGTAGAATTTGTGGTAAAGAATTAGTGATAATAGGGAGAGTAGGGAAAACTTGGGTTGCTGGTTGGAGGAGGAATACTAATGAATGTTAATCCTGAATGCTCACATGGTGCCTTTTGTCTTCAATATAGTTGAAAGAGGCACTAATTAATTGTCATCCTATAAGATTATTATTAAAACAGTACCGTCAATGTCCAAGTATGACTGGAGCAAATACAGAAGTTTGATCACTGTATAGACTAAGCTGAAGATGCATGTATTTTCTGTGCAGTGGGAATGACTAATACCAAATCATCAACTGGAAGGATTTGGCTAAGAAAACAGGTGCAATGGTAAAAGTTTTGAGGATGGACAAAAATCATTTGACTATTTGTTTTGAGGGTTTCGGGCAAAAGCTTTGCCTATAGTAAAGTTTACTGTATGTTTTCTAGTAATTTTTAAGAAACATGTCTAAAAGTAAGCCTTCAAAAGAATGCTATGTGGTATCTACAAGGTAGGCCAGCTCTGGGTGACATATCTCAGATTTGTCTTTGTAGTTGTCTTCTGTTTCCCTACAAAGGAAGCAGGGACAAGGGAAAGCTGAACAGCCCTTGATGCTGTCTACTTATTGTGGTGGTTCCAAGTCTTTCACTGCCCATCATTCAGAAGGAGCCTACCCTGGGGCTTCTTGAGGGCCCAGACTCATATTTAACACCCTGATTAACAGCCTAATAGTGTTTTGATTCATGGCTAGAGGGTTTACTAACATCCCTCCTAAAGAGCCATTGGTCAGAAAACATGGGAATAAAAAATGCTGTTTCTTATCCATGAATCATCTCATATTCCCCACCATATTCTTTATATTGTTCACTAGATTCTGTGAAAGACTAATGCAGAGGAAATGAAAATGAAATTTCTTCAGGAAAGACCTACTAAGGAAGGAAGGAGGAGGCAATGCCTTAGTTCCTTTGTGTATGTGTGTGTGTGTTCAAAGCATAACCATTCCCTAAATGATGCATTCGCTGCTAATTCAATAGCATATTTCACACTTGAGAAGAGCCTCCTCAGCAGCACTTGATGCCAAAGCTAGTGCTCTTAAAAGCAGGCCTTCTTTAATGTATATTTGATGAGTGTATCGTTCACTGAGAGATGAACAAATAATGATTTGGAATTCTCTGTGTCACTAGACATTATGTAGAGCTATAGTCATGGACAATTAGTAAGCATTAACCCTCCTGGTAATTTACACTGTATTTCATAGTTTCAAAATGGTCATTTTCTGGAAGAACAAAATATATTCCAACAGGGCATGTCTTTGGCTAGACAGAAGGTTCTGCCTGACTTTGAAGGGTAGGAGGTGGGATTTCTGAAGACAGCAGTACAATGATAGATGGACTTATCAGGCAAAAAATATGGTGTCAGTTCATTATTAATATTTCCATGAACTCTAGAGACATCATTTATCATGTATTAAGAAGGGAAATGATTATGTTCATAATGTAGAGCTTTAATGAATTGAAAATGTACAGACATCATTGAGCAACTCTTCCTTCCATAGGTCAGGCTGACTGTGCTTTTATCGAAGAGAATGTGTTAGTACCATGGAGAACAGTCTTTCTTCTTAGTTGGCAAGCATCTGACACTCAACTTGAAAGACAGCATAAGAGTAAAATGATGTATGCTGACTATGCGCCTTCCTCCTGCTGCATAGTGAACACTTCTGTAACATTAAACATGTTGAGTTTATGTTGCATAACTGAAGTTGGTAAAGAAAGAAATCTTTCCAAGAACACACACAGTAAACCTGTATGCAGAAATAAGAAGAAAAGAGTGACTGGCCCTTATCCCTAGATTGGTAAAAATGGACAGATTTCTACTTTGCAGCCTGAAGTTAAGAATGGAGTTTTCAGAGTAGGCCTACTAAGCCTATGACAGCATTATTGCTTACTTTGAACTCTGGATAATGGGCTCCAGATTCTTACATAGTCCAGAATTGATCCTCTGCAATCTCTGTGCCCTTCTGATTAAAATAAATATTCAAAGATGATTAAGGCCTAGCTAATCCTGTTACTTCTTACCGTCTCTCTGTTATAACTTGTATGCTTGTAAATTTTATGTGGAATCTTGTAAAAGTAAAACAAAACAAATGTTTTACAGTTTGGGGGGTACCCTAAAGGTTGATTCCTTAAAGCTCTTGAGATCGTTAATAATAGTTATCCAGTGTAGAAATCCACGTAGGTAGATTCGCTATGATTTAAGACAGTCTGAATTAATGATTAATTGTTTTCCTTTTAATAAACCCATGTGTGAGTCTGTATGTATCTGTGTGGTTCCATTCTCTGCCATGTTTGTTTTGTATTTTCAACTGGATATCTTTGTTGAGATTCACACCAGTGCTTAAAAAATCATCACGTTGTTTTGTCTCTGACTTCTACTAGATTTGTAAGTTTGATTACTGTGGTCTTTTCTAAATATCACTCTCCATAGTCTTTTACTGCAGGAACATTTGGTGTAATAATTGTCACTCCTGCAGCTAGGCGTTGGTTATTAACAACCACTTACTTTTGCTCCATGATTGCTGTCGTATAAATTCCCAGGAAGTGGGGTCAGCCAATCCTGAGTCTATCCTACAGTCAGTGATGCTTATGGGCAAGTATCAAGAGAAACTTTGTACCGTGGCATTGAAGGTGAAGAGCTCTCCTAAGGTAAATATGAGATAGTTTTACTAGAAACGATAAAACAAAAGATGAAAGATATGTTAAGTAATATAAACCTAATACAAGATGAAAGTGCATTTGATATATTTTCAGTTATCCAGGTCCAAAAGAGGTCTTGGTCTTCAAGACCCAACTCAAAATAAATTAATAACCTGGTCATACTCCAATTACTTCCTTGATATTGATTATCTGAATATCTCCAAACATTCACGCCCTTATATAAAGACCTCTTAAAATTATTCTTTAATTGTTTCAACTTTGTATATTCTATATCAATTCGATTTTTAAAAAACCAACTCTTTAGGATAGAAAATCCTTTTCTTCTGGTGTTCTTACATCTTCTTCCATCTGTCTACACAATGCATCTTCAATATGAAGCTTGTTGAAGAAATGAATGAATGAATGAATGAATGGTTAGGTTGGAAAGCAGAGATTTCAAAGTGTTCTCTAAAATCATAATACATTTATAGAAAAGTACATTCTCTATTTCTAATCTAGCAGTTTTTTTCTGTATACAGCTTCCCTCTTCAAATATTTTGTACCAAAATACTCATGGCCTACATTTCTGTGGAGGCCATATATGGAAAGCAATGAGATAATAAAAAAAATTCCTTTAGTTATTTTGCCTCTTGCCTTACTCCATCTAATACTAGCCTGTTGATTTTCATTCTCTTAATTTAATTGGTTAATGTGGTTAAGACTTAAGTCTAACTGACTCAGGCAAATTTTTGTATCTACTTCTAAATCTGCTGTTTTTATAAGAAAATAAATGACAATAAATCTTCTGTCTTATAAAAATATATTATTCATCCAGTAAGCCTATGAAAAGTACAAAAACTTCTTAGGACTTATTATAAATCACATATCTATATGCCATATATGATATTCTAAAATAATATACTAGTATGAGACTAGTTTAGAAAGTCTAGGTGTCAAAATCCAGATTTTTTTTTAGAACTGAAATGAGATTAGATTCAATGCCAGTTTTTTATATAAAAAAGTAGTTAGAAGACATTTTAATTTTTTTAAGTTTTTTTCAGGGAGGAAAGTCTTTCTAAAATTTTTTATTAAACTTTCTTGAAGAATATCTACAATGACAAATGCTGAATTCAGGATGCATGAAGAATCATGAACGGAAATTATAAATTTTGAATTTCATTTTAGAAATATGAGATATGTTTTTATGAGCCCCTATTGGCATTGACAATTCCTGATGTGGACCGTAAAACAACTGGGGCTTACAAATTAATTTATAAGTAATTGCACCCCAGGTTTTTGGATATTTAATTCATATGCAAAAGTTGACTGCACATTGATGCAGTTTGGATGTACAGTTTGTTATTTTATATTCCTCTGAAGCATCAAGCATCTATAGCTCCAGAAAACTCTGGATTTACTAAGCATATGGTACTGGAAAAAATATAATTTTATGCCTTAAGCATTTTCAGCTTAACTCATCATTGCATTAACTATTAGTTTTTCTTTCATTTCTCAAATAGTTGTGCATTTTGTGATAGATTTGTAAACTATCTGTAAGGAATCTTTTCACTGGAAACTTCTGAGTTATCTTTAAAGGGCATACAAAATGATTTGTGGGAGTTTGGGTAGTGCTATTTGTTTTTATTAGATTGAATTACAAGGCTCATGTCGTCCTTATGAGATAGATCTAAAAGCAGCTCACTTTTGTTCATTAAGGTCAAATGAATGTCTTGGGATATACCCCTACGGACAATCCTGAGTTCTCGTCAGCACAAAGCACTTCTTGTTACAGAGAGAAATGTTTTGATTCATTATTTCAGGAAAGGATGCCAAGGAAAAAAGCAGCTGACTTACAACAGCAGTTCGCACATTTCCTGGGCTGTTGGAATGTATCATGTATTCCATTTACATTGCACCTGCCTCAGACACAGGATATCACTGCATAAGAGCAAACAAATATGTTGGCAAGTAACAATATGGTGTATGTGGTTGTAGGTGAGGATGCTATCCAAAGGCAACTGATTCTGTTGTGATTCAGAGTAGACTGCAGACAATGCTAATCAGCCACAGTTCATCATAATAACTAGTGTGTATCTAAACTCTTATACATTAGTAGAGTGTCATATTGAACCATATGAAATTGCTGATATTCAACTGTTTTTTCTTAACTTATAAAACTGGAATTTTATGTAGTTTAATCTAATACTTTCACATTTATTATTCCCCTTCAGAAGGCTACCTTCCATGCTTTAAAGCACGTTGGATTTAGAGCCAGTGGCCTGGGTCCGTGTCCCAACTTACATGCCACTTGCCTGCGGGGTGACCTTTACAAATCCATTAGAGATTGAACAGTGACATGTGGGAACAAAGAAAAATCTAATTCATGAACTATTTATCAGTTTTTTGACTAATAGTTACTGGACAGAGAGCCTTCTTCACAGGGGTGATATGAAGTTGCAGTATCATAATGTATTCAAAAAGGCTAACAATTCAAAGGTGTATAATTATTGATATCATGACACGTCATCAAGAGGAGATTGTCAGGTAGGAAGGGCAGGTATCATTATCCTTATTTTGCTGTTGGAGAAACTGAAAGTAATAAAGGTGGCTGAGGTGACTCAGCAGGTCATCAATAGAATCTAAGACTTGTCACTGTTGCTCTTTTAAGGGTACCCTCTGGTGGTGCTCTCAGTGTCACATGAGTGTGAACACTGCTCTAACTGACCACAGCAGCATCACCAGAACATCCCGCCAGTGAAAATGCCCATCTCTGTAATGCCACATCACTGTTCTGCAAAGTCATGAAAATGTAGGATACCTGGCAATGAGTCCTTTCAAAATCTTTGTTTTTCCCCTTCAAAAACTGTATTAGGCCAGATGCTGTGACTCATGCCTGTCATCCCAGCACTTTGGGAGGCCGAGGGAGGAGGATTGCTTGAGTCTAGAAGTTTGAGACCACTCCGGGCAACAAAATAAGATCCCATCTCTCTGAATAAATATATCAATAAAATAATAGTTGGGCATGGCAGCACACACCTATAGTGCCAGCTACTTTGGAGGCTGAGGCAGTAAGAACCCTTGAGCCCAGGAGTTTGAGGTCACAGTGAACTGTGATTGTGCCACTGCATTCCAGCCTGGGTTATAGAGAAAGACCTCATCTGTAAGGCAAAACAAAACAACAACAACAACAACAACAGAGCTGTATGAAAAGTTTTGGTGTTTTTGTTCCCCCCACATAAAGAAAACCTTCACATTGCAACCGTGAGAGGCACCGGGTAGGGTGGTTGCTGTCATTCCTATTATATGACTGAGAAAACAGGCCCAGTGAAATCCGAAGTACCTGGTCTGAGATGTGGCAGGTAGGGATGAGCAGCTGTGAGGAAAGCTAGTTCCTTCCAGGTTGAAAGCCTGTACTTCTACTGCTAAAATGCTCTGTTCCTTCACCTTGGACCTGAAGCAGCTCACAACATAGTTAATTGGTTTGGGCAATCATGATACCCATACATGAAACAAAGCATTATTCAGTGGTAACATATGAAGCACATGGGCAAGATTAAAACTGAATACAGTGAGATCCAGAATATAATATTGGATGGTAGAGCAAATACTCCCGTGGAGAAAGAATACAGTGACTTTTTTATAGACACCTTTTAGAAAAATCTCAGTACAGTATTAATCTGAGTCTACTTAAAGCACCTGACAACTATTTACAATGTAATATTGGTTCTAGGATAGTTTTCACTCAGGTAAAGTAAGTCATAAAGCCAGTTTACATTGGAATTCATATATAACATTCCACCTTGACCACCCACCCCCCTACTTCTTATCACTTTCCCTTTTTATTCTTAGTGGTAAACTTCCTGTATAAGATCTTGAAGTTACTACGGTTTGCATGCAACATTCAAGGATTTCATATGAGGACTGCTTTAAGGCAACTTGCTCGGATCGCTTCAGGATGACTTCCCAGTTAGTTTCAGTTTCTCCCCCTGCACTCACACTGTGAAAGAGCATGGCACCTCTCAGGAAGTCTCTGTAATGCTACCCCTGCTTCAGCTCTGAGTTGTTGGTCCTGGGTGAAGATCACTTGTTCCATTTTTGACCCAGATACAGGCTGTTGGAACCTGCATGGAAAACTAAAGCAAGCTCTGCCGAAACCGTCATTATCTGAGGCAACCAGTGCTCTCTGGACTCAAAAGTAAAACCTTGGCTAACTTTGCTTTTCTGTTAATGAGAAAATTCTCCCAGCTACCTGGACATTTTCTTTCTCCTAAGATTTCATCTAGAGTGGGATCTGTCTTCTGGCCTGAGGCTACCTACTTCTGGCTATGATAAGTAACTACTAGGAACTTTCCTCCTTTCATTTATTCATCATGAATAGTGAAGTACTTAAGATTGTGGATTGAGTGTCAGACTGCCTAGTTTTGAATCCAGGTTCTTCCTGGATATTAGTCAAATGGCCTTAGGCAATTTTTTGGGCACAAGTGTCTCTGTCCACCAAATGGAGGTAATATCCTACCTACCTGATACAAATATCATGAGATGAAATACATTGATAGATTAAAAATGCTTAAAATATTGGACTTACCTGTCTCCAACCTCATTGTCAAGCCACAAACAATTCAACACTTATGCTGTGTCCATAACAGACCCCGAATATTCCATGCATCTTAGCCCATGTTCAAAGTGCCTCATTAGCTTGGAATTCCTTCTTACCACCTCCACTTATTAAAGTTTTATCCACATTTCAAGATTCTATTCAAATCCCACATCTTCCTTAAAGAACCTCCACCTTGTGCATACCTAACTCTTTTACCATTAATATAATAGCACTTATACTACAATGTATAATGACATTTATATATACCAAAATAAGTATACAAACATATATAATTATACTTAAAGGTACCTCAATAAGTATTTATACATATGCGAGTGTATGTGTCTGTGTGTTTGTAAAGGCATATATACACATGTATGTATGTATGTACGTACCTGTATATCTGTCTATATACCAATTGATTTGACAGTCATTCCTTACATGACTATCATGGTTAATGTACCCTGTTACATGGAAGATATGAAGTAAATAAGAGATATTTTCTGCCTATGAAGATTTAATATTATGGAAGGAAGATTTTTTAAAAAGCAATATATATTATACTATACTGTAAAACTGACTTGGATGATATGCAAGAAATATCTAACATATACACACATATATACATATTTGTATAGACATGTATTTATAAATGTATAACTAAAATTTGATGAAACATCAGATTTCTAAGATAATTTCCAAAATTTCATTTTATTTCAGAACTGATAACTGCGATCAGTATTAAGTAACAAATTATTGCATTTCTACATATCCTAATCGAACCAAAGCTTGTGCCCCAAGATTGTTCAGACTTGTATACTCCAATGGTTCTAATTTTAAATTTAGAACTGTCTCATTACGATGGCATTGCCAGCTTTCTGCTTCTAAGCTTTTCACATACCTTTGATAGACTTTGTTGACTGAAAATGTTCTTTGTAACCTTTGCCATGGGTGTCTACAGCAGAATCTTTTTTATTCTTTTGCATTTTACAGATAATAACTTCTTGTCTCTTGGTCTGGGAACAATGTGGAAAATTGTAACAAATAATTTTAGAAGACCTGATTCATTCAGATTTAACTGAATACGATTGTTACTATGCATTTATACACTGACAATTCAATTGATTAAGCTTACTTTTGATAAACTCTATAGGTTGACTTTAGATTGCATTATTTGACCTTTATTAGCTCCGTTGTCTTCAGTAGGTCTTAGCAAGGAAGTTGAGTTTGTTTAGAGTCTCATATATATATATATTTACTGAAAGATAATTGCTTTGGTTTCTCTGTTTTAAAATAATATATCAACATTACCCAGATGATTAGTAAGAAAATTGGACGGAGTACATAGAAGTGTTTGTTAAATAGCTTACTCTAAAAAGTATGCAAACCTCATAGCTTTTAAGATGTTTTAAAAAAGTCTATACTAGAGAGAAAAAGAAAACAGCTAACAATTATTTCATTGCAAACTGGATCTTTTATCTTTAGCTACGTCTAGATGATTCATACATTAATTAATAAAAATAGCATGTATAATATGATCATGTTTCATATAGTTACTTTTGCATCTATATAATCTTTCTATGTATCTATCATCTATATAACCTCTCTTCTTCTGACTGTAAATATGTAGAGATAAATACTTGAAATTATTTTCACAAAATGATGATAAAAGTTATTTCTTGGTGGTTGAATATAGAGCAATTATTTTTAACTCCATTAATCCTCTGTTCTGATAGTTTTTATTATTTGATATATAATAAATATGTTACATATTTTTATTATTTATTCTAAGAAAATTAGCACATTTATCTCTATGAGGTTTTTAATCCTTTTCAAAGGAGAAAAACTAGAAAACTTCTTTATAACATGTTAGTATTGAAGACAGAAACACTTTTGGGCTTGAGCATAAGTGAGCATCTAGTTTTGATGAGACTCTGAGAGAAATGTTTGTGAGTTTTGGTGTCTTTTCTCTTTAGAAAAATACTCCTTTATATAATAATTATGTACAAAGCACTGGGTACTTATGCATATGCATATATACTGTTTGCTAGGAAGATGCTCTGCAAATAGAATGATTTGTCATTATGTACACGTGCATATCTATGCTTAAAAATAGCCATTTGTGTTTATCACACACCTTTCATCTGTTAGATGCATAAGGATATTGACAGTATCTTTGATTTTAAGCCCTTTCCTTTACCTTGAAATGGAGTTGAAATGACTATTTATTTATTTATTTATTGAGACAGAGTTTAGCTCTTGTTGCCCAGGCTGGAGTGCAGTGGTGCGATCTCACCTCATTGCAACCTCCACCTCCTGGGTTCAAGCGATTCTCCTGCCTCAGCCCCCCAAGTAGCTGGGATTACAGGTGCCCACTACCACGCCTGGCTAATATATATATATATATATATTGTATTTTTACTAGAGATGGGGTTTCACCATGTTAGCCAGGCTGGTCTTGAACTCCTGACCTTGGGAGATCCACCCACCTCAGCCTCCCAAAGTGCTGGGATTACAGGCATGAGGAAATGAGACTTTAATATGAATTCTCTTTTCCATGACTCAATGCTTTCTCTTGCTTTTAGCCCTTTCTGGTCCCCATCTGATTGACTTGCTATTAGTGAACATAGAACTGTTTTTGCATTCCAAGTACTCAAATGGCCAGAGTAGATGGACCAGCTCGCTCTCTCTTTTATAATTTTCTCCTGTTATTATCGTTAGTGGGAGATCAGAGATGTGCATTAACTGCATAGGCAGCTGTGGAAAACAAGAAGAGGCCCAGTCCCCATGACATCTCCAATAAAGCCATGAGACTCATGCAAGGTGGAGAGTATTTGTATGTTGTGGTCATAGGAACCTGAATGACTTATGAACAGTTGGGGAATTCTGTATTCATTTTTATTAACTTTAATTATAGGAGCACTATAAAATTTTCTCATTCTATGTTGCGTGAAAAATGCAGAAGTTAATTGCTCCTGACATTTAATTGGTTTATGCTTCCCTCTAACACAATCTTGTACTGCAAGAGACAGGGAAAACTAGTTGGCATATTTCTGCAATTGCAGAGGATTATACACCAAGAAATTAGTCTTTTTGTTAGTTCTAGCAGTGAATTACAAATGCAGTTTCAGAAGTGTAGGGAGAGAAATAAAATCTGTGCGTCTACATTCTACATATGCTAAAAGACTGACAGGGGCTTCCCTGAATGCCTTGTATGACTTTGCCAGAATGGCTGAGATTTTTTCATTATCATTGTACAGATTTAAAGGCGACATTTTTTATACCTTTGTGAACATGTCAGGTTGTTTACCGTTTCTGTTACAAGCCATCTGGACCCTTCATAACCTTTTCATATATTTTTTCAAATATCATCTGGCATAAAAAGCATAAGGTACCTTGCTGTTACCAATTATAATACATGATGGAAGAAGTTGGATTTAGTGTGGCATAGTGCCTCTGATTTCAAGAGTGGCGAGACGCTCTGGAAAGCATCCATCTCCTGTGATATGTTCTGAGCTTGAAGGGAGAAAATGATACATGAAGTACAAAAAGCCAATGCTAATTTCCATTTGACACAATTATGGAGTAATGGTGCATATACAAATAGCAAGGCACTATGTAAGCATTATGGGATGTGTCATGATGACGGTGGCAGGCACCTTGCCCTCAAGGAGTTTGTAATCTAGAGGAGGGAGGAGGCCTTACATGGTAATTAAATGCAAGGCTGGAAAGTGCATAAGGCTGAGAGAGTGCAGACGGAGAGAATTGCGAGAGCGTGGAGAGGTGATTAGGGAGGCTGTACAATGCTGCCATATTACAAAAATAGAACTGAACTGGCAGTGGGGAACATCTTTTTGAAATGTGAAGCCTGACTTGAAAAGAAGCAGCAGGACCATAGCGCAGCTCCGTCTGCATCATCTATCATTAATTCTTCCCTTTCAAGTTTTATAGGACCCCAGAAAATTGATTGAGGAAGATCTAAAAGAAAACAAATGGTCAAATTTTGTTATTTAGTTCAATTGCCCCAGGTCCTGAAAATTATTTAAAAACAAACAGATTGTCAAAGGCTAAGAACACTTATTACAGCTATTTTTTTTTATTCATTAAAGACTTCAAAAGCTAGAAATCACAATTCTGCCAGGTTAAGGAAAAAGAGAGAAATCCTAATTTCCTCTGCCATTAGTTTTTTAATAAATCCAAATATGCCTCTGATGTCTCTTGAGAATGTAGCTCTTCTCCATTTTTACCTAGTAACAGTCATGTAATCTCATACATGAAATAAATAGATAAAATAATAAACACGAAAGTGGCCTCTGTAGGCAAACAAGGTAGAGATCATTATATGAGTACACGCAGTGTTTTTGAGGCTGGAGCAGGCAGGGTGGCTTTTCCCTCGGAAGTTACGTACATCCAAAAGGTTTGCAATGGCCAACTCAAACTAAAGGAAAGCTATAGCTAACTATCTGGGAAGGCATTTCCAAATGGTGCAAAGATGCCAGAAGCAGGAGGCAGGCCCAGGTTTTGGTTAGGGGAGATGGGGATAGAAGGTTGAGTCAAAGACCAAGGCGGTTTTCATCCTATATAGTCACAAGCAGTGGGTCCAACACATTCACAGGTGCAACCTCTCTGCCAGATCCTCCCCTGAGTTCAGAGTCACCCAATAGATCCTTGGAGTTGCTAGCCCATGTCATAAGCTCCAACACAAAAAGTCCTAGGATGACGACAATGTTGTATGTAGTAATTCTGTTATTATCTAGTGAAAAATAGTATCCCAGATCCTGCTTCTTTTTTTTTTTTCTTTTTTTTTCTTTTTTTTTTTTTGAGATGGAGTCTCACCCTGTTACTCAGGCTGGAGTATAATGGTGCGATCTTGGCTCACTGAAACCTCTACCTCCTGGGTTCAAGTGATTCTCCTGCCTCAACCTCCCCAGTAGCTGGGATTATAGGTGTGAGCTACCACACCAGGCTAATTTTCGTGTTTTTAGTAGAGACAGGGTTTCACCATGTCGGCCAGACAGATCTCAAACTCCTGACCTCATGATCCACCCTCTTCAGCTTCCCAAAGTGCCGGGATGACAGGCGTGAGCCCTGGTGCCTGATGGATTCTTCTTTGTATTGCTTTTGCTGATCACTGGCCAGTCACATGCATAGAGATAATGCTATTTACCATCATGTTCAGGATGCAGCACAGGGTGTTGGAGTCCAGTTCATTTAGGAGTGTGCAGTTTCAGCTCTGTCCACTTGAAGTTCATGGGGCTGAGTATCAGGGCCCGCAAGATATTCAGAAAGCAGGTACTGGCAATGCACACACCTCTGCCCACTCTGTGAACATAGAAAACAAGTTTTCATCCAATGTCACTGAGGAAATATTTCAACTTCAAAGCAGCCATTGTCTGTAGGACTCCATTACAGAGTATGACCAAGGAATTGTCGGAATTGTCTACAGTCATGTGTTTGAGAATCAAATCTGTGGATCTTAATGTGCACCTGGTGGAATAAAGGAAACTAGAACATTAAAGAAGAAAGACATTTCCTAGGAATCCAACTATAATCTGAGATAAGAAGATCATTCCTATTGCCAAATACCTCAGGGCATTTGTCATTTTTCAGTGACTTTTGTTTCCGTTTAGAGTGAGAGAATCTTGCATAGAAACATGAAGTCTGCTTTAACCTGAAATTTGCTTGTTCACTTATTGTTATTTCCAACTCCTTAATTTCTTATTAAAACCCATGTTTTCTTCCTCTGAATGTTTGCTATAAAAATAAAAATATATATGGGATTTATATTATTTTCATAAGAAAAACATATACATACCATATCAGAGTTTTATACATAACAATCCCATAAGTAATAATTTCATAAAGTAAGCACTGTGTTATTCCCATTTTACAGGTGAGGAGAGCTTAGGTAAAGGAAGACTGAGTGACATTTCTAAAGTCCCCTCCTTGGAAGAGACAGAGCCAGGAGTTGACAATGTATTTAACCATTGTGTGTTTCAACTTCTGACAAAGTTGTATTTTTCCAAATATCCACATTATTGTTTGATTTTGCATACTTTGTACATTTTTAAATAATGGTTGTGCATTTAGGAAAAAACAAGACACCAAGATGGGGATGTTGCATAGATTGGGGAATTGGGTCTCAAGGAAAGAGAGTCAAGAGGAATAGAGCAAGGCTCAGAGCTGGCACACAATTGAAGAAACTCGATCTCTAGACCCAAGGAAAGCCCTGTGATGTTGCTGTTCTGGAATGTCCAGACTGTGCTTACCAGGATGTAGTGGCTCCTTAGAGGCACAGTTCCAGGCAAGCCACGTCATCTTGATCTAGCCAGTTGAGGATCTAGGAGAGCATTTCTTAAAGTATGGTCCACAGTCTCCTACACCAGAATACCACAATGCTTGTTAAAAATGCCCATCTCCAGGCCTGCCTGCATACCTTGGAATGGATTTTGGGGCACCTTCCTGGGGGTGACTCTTAATGATACTAAAATTTGAGAAGCCCTCATTTAGATCATCAGAAGAAACGAACACATGGAAATCAATGACCCAGACAAGGCCAGAAATTTTACATGGGAAATCATGGGGCCGGATAGTAACAGTAGGAATTCAGGAGAAATAAAGATACATTTGAGCTAAGAGGTTGGAGCAGGTCTTGAAAGATGTGAAGAATTTTACTCAGTGAAGAGGTGGGAACATTCTTGGTGGGAGAAAGGGCCTCAAATGAAGACCCTTGGAGGAAGTCAGCCTGGCATCATGGAAAAGGCCATGAGCTAAAATTAGGTTTAATGAGGATTGGGTTTAGAGGAGAGTGTTAGCATCTGGTGTGGGCAGAATAAATGTGATGGTGATGTTTAAAAGTGATTCTGGATTTAAAGACTTATTCAGATCAATTCACTTTCAGTGCTACAGGATTGCAAACCCAGAAATCAGTGAATTCAGGACCTTGGTATTGTTACTCTTGCTAAGTCATGTTTTCACCTTATCGAATAGTTTCTCTTCAGTGCAACAGATACACATCTAATATTAGTGCTATGTGAAATAGGGGGAAAACATAGAAAAGTTATTGAATTGTACAGTTTCTATGCCGTGAATTTCATGTTCTTATGAATCCCTGTAACTTTTTAATTTAAATGCTAATGCAAATAGCCTGTAAAAGAGACAAGAGGAGAAAGCGCACATGCCTCTCAGAAACCATGTAGACAAGTAGACCAGGTGTCTGATGCACAATTAAGATATGAAGGGCTGATGGTGGGTGACTGCCATTAGAGGTGTCAGGGATAAGGATGGCAGGTCCGACAACATTCCTAGTAACAGCTGCATATAGCTAACTATGAGGAGTGGCCCTTGCAGTGCCCTTCCTTTAGAAGCCCCTTATTCAAATGTGAGAACAACAGAGATTCCCAGAGTTCAAGGGCTGAAAGTCCTTTTGCTTAATCCCTATCCTGATCCCAGCCTTGCTGCTGCTGCCCCTGCCTGCCTCAGGCTCTTGAGGGATGGTGTCTTTCCAGCACAAGACGCAGCATCTGCTGCACTTTCTTGAAGCTCACTTCCACAGAGCCCAGGGAATCAGGTGATCTTGGCACTTGAGCCTTCACTGAATTTGCTTTGAAAAGTTACCAAGTGGTTCTGGCATGAGAAACATTCTTTATTAATTTCCCAGCTTGGTGGTCTCTTGTATTTGCCAAGAACCAGAGAGAGAGACCAACAGAATGGTTAATGTTTTGCTGTTGTTTTGTGTTTGTTTGTTTTGTTTTGTTTTGTTAGTGATCCTTGCAGTATGTGTTTCTTTAGCTCTTACCTGCCCAATGACCCTTGCACTCCTTATTCTGCCTTTATGTAAACCCCGAATGGCCCAAAGCCTCAATAGTGACCCCATGAGACCCTATCATTTCTAGTAGAGCCATGTGTTTCAGACCTTTCTGAAATATCTTCTTCTCATCACGTTTTAACAATGTTTTCCTAACACAGAATGATTTCCTTTAAAGAAAACTGGAAAACAGAGAAAAGTGAGAAAATCTTTATCAACATGTAGATAATATATTTGTTGTTTTAATCTTAATTTTTTTAAGCTTAAAAAAGGGATTAACAAAAAGAAGAGTGAGTGAATCCATGAATAAATGAATGGACACAAATGACAAATAAATGTTTGATTTCATCTCCTTAAGGCCCTGCTAAGTGATTGATCGGCAAATCTCAGAGAACAATTCACATCCAGATGTTTATACCTAAAAATATCCTAATATATTTTCTCTGAGAGATACAGAAAGAATTCTTAGCCTTGTGATAATATTTGCAAGTCAGTGGAGCTCTTAGTCCCTTTAAAAATCACATCAGGATTGTCCACTCTGTTTTATTGGCTTAAATGTCCAGAACATGGCCCAGAGAAGAGCCCGTGACATTTATCTTCTGTATTCAATCCCACTTCATCTGCAAGATGGTGGTTGGGAAGACTGTAGATTGCCCGAGAGTAAGGAAGGATGTACAAACTGCAATGAATGTGCCTAGTAAGTTTTCTCACATTAATTCCAGGATGACACAAAAAAGTTCATTACCAGATGTACAATACACAGACAAGTGCTTTGTGAAGATGGAAGAGAATAGCTAGGAGTCATGTAGAAGAAATGAAGCGGCAATGGGGTGGGTTAAGAATTAGAGCAACATAGATATCCTATAAAATGGAATACATGGAGAAGGTATAGGTGAACCCAAAGAAGGGTGCAAAGATACAAGAATGAGGAAGGTTGGTCAACAGCCACCTTTCTGCACTAGTCTGTCTTCCAGTGCTTCTCTTCGCCACTGTTTGGAGGGCTTGCCCAGGTGGTGGCAAGACCTTCAATTTGCAGACCTGTGTTAGGTAGGACAGAATTGAGCCAATGGATGAGCCACTTAGTGACATTAATTTATTCAACAAAGTGAGTCAGAAAATTGAAAGTTCATCTTGATCCTTTAACCTCCTTTCCTGGGACACATGGATTCATTCACTTACTTCATTAAAGAATAGGTGTATGGTACTTACCATGTGCCATGCTCTGTATTAAAGCTTATGGGAAGAGCAAGGATAAATGTTGCTCTTCTGCCTGTAGGTGGCTAACAATCCTTGTTGAAAAAGGCAGAAATGCCCAAGAAACCTATGCAAGGCACTACTGGCTGTATACACAAGTGCAGAAAAACAGTGATAGACAAGTCCTTCAGAGGTAGAGATATTTTCAAACTGGGGGATCTGCAAAGTCATCAGAGTGGTGGGGTTTAAGCTTTGACTCTGGCAGATGGGAAGGAATTCTGACTGGGTCTGACTATTGGACCATGAAGTGTCTGAAGCACCTGCTTCCTATTCTCAAGAGGTGACTACCTCAGCTCAAGGCCTCTTGACTACACAGGCTTCATATCCCCAGCAGATGAACACAGAAGAGGAAGTGGCTGAGACAAAGCCTGCTTTTCTCCTGTCAGGAAAAAAAAAAAATGTTTCCATTCTGTCAGTAGGCAGAGAAGGAATGAGAGAGCAAATTCTACTCAAAAAAATGACAATTCCCCTTCAGGGGGGAGGGGGGAGGGATTGCATTGGGAGTTATACCTGATGTAAATGACGAGTTGATGGGTGCAGCACAGCAACATGGCACAAGTATACATATGTAACAAACCTGCACGTTATGCACATGTACCCTAGAACTTAAGTATAATAATAATAATATAATAAAAATAATAAAAAATAATAAATAAATAAAATACAGAAGAATAAATATCCCAAGTAACCCATTACTAGACTATATTAGGAATATCAAAAGAAGATGAGCAGGGACTAAATACTTGTGAAATTGTTCTTTATAAGACTGGATAAGCAAATATAAATAAATATACATTTAAACATTAAAAAAATGACAATTGGTTTCTGTTTACACATATGTACTGAGGGTTGTTTTCAAATGAAAGTTCTGTAATCTATCCTCAGCTGTTATAGTTTATGGTATTGATGAGTAAGAGCTTCTTTTAGAAGGAAAATAAATATAATGCACAGGAGGGATCTTGAAATGTGTTTTGGGACTGAACCACATTTCCTGAACATGTTTAAAGTGTTACCTTTTCTAATCTTTAAAAGTAAGATAACTTTTTCAAGATTAATATGTTGTGAGTTTAAAATAACCCTCTGGTAATGCTGTATGTGAATGGCAGGAATTTTTTTCCAAGACCCTTTCCCTTCCATTTCAACAATGTTTCTAGGACTAAGAATTGTTTCTTGTTCATCCTTTCTACAGAAAGTCCAGGATATGGCTCAGTGGGTGGTGTGAGTTCAGTAGACTCTTGTTCTGGGCTCCTTTGTGAATGTTGATGAACTTCTATGCGTATGAAAACTGGTTTGCTTATTTTATCAGTCTTCTAATTGGATTTGAGTTGCACTGGATCTCACTCTACAAATTTGCTTTAAAACTGAATATTATATTAAAACCGACCATGTATTAGGCACTCGTTGTGTGTCAGGTAGTGTGCTAAGTATTGTATTGCTTAATTTCCACAATCACCCTTCATGCTGGGAGTTATTAGTACCAGTTTGCAGATTATGCATTTGTCTGTTCCCCAGAGAAAGGATCAGAACCAGAACCTTTCTAACTCTAAAGTTCAAGCTCACAACCAGTGAGCCATATTGCCTCAGGTACTCCTTCTCAACCATATCCCTTCTTCCCTAAGGGACAAAGTTCATAGAGGAAGCAAAAGTGCTAGAGAGGAAAAGCCATGGGTATTTTAGATATATTTAGTGCTTTTGTCAAAGAATGACTACACAGTGAAGTAGGGCATGGTTTTTCTCCCAATATTTCCTGAGTTAACTTATAGATGTTTTGAGCCACATAGAGCAATGTTAGTGGTAGAGCTAAATCAGGCTTTGGCTTCTAATCCAGCGCTCCAACTAGGTAACAGGATCTGCCTAAATCCTAATTAAGAAACTGCCATATTTTTTCTAAATTGTGCAAAGCCCTTATTGAGTTACCCCTGCCAATTCACAATGGGAGAACTGATAGTTGGGGAAATTGGAAGTCCTGATACAGATTATCTGCATGGGGTTCAGATAAGGCCAGTCGGTGGGTAACTTCCTTCTATGTATCAAACCTAAGATTATTGCCAAAGTATCTTATTTATGTTATATTTCTTTCTATTTTTTCCATTAATTTTTTATTATCTCTCCTGTTTTCCTTTTCCTTTTAATTTTCTTTTTATTTGTAAAATTTCATGGGGGTACAAGTGTAATTTTGTTGCATGCGTAGATGGCATACTGGTCGAATCAGAGCTTTAGGGTATGCGTTGCCTGAATAATGTACATTGTACCTATTAAGTAATTTCTAATCATCCATTTTTTCCTACCATTTGACAGATAGTGCGGATAAATCTGGATATTTGCTGCTAGATATTAGAAAGTTAAGAGGCTCCACTAGCTTAGGCATAACATTTATAAACTATGTTACAAAATAATACATTGGCAAAACTCATGTAGTTCTGATGTTACTTGTCAATTTTCTCCTAAGGAGATATTAATGAAACACATAGTTCGGTGTGACTAAACTGGTGTCCCTCTTCCCTTTGTGCTTCTGTCTTCCTCAGATAGATCCCTGAGTGTCACGGGGCTCTAAGTCTCATGATGATCCATGTCTCCTTGTGTTAGACTGATTCCCTACCTAAACCAGAGCTGACGCTCAACTTACAGAGTTTCAGTTGGTATCTGAGGTGATTTCAAGTTTGGTGCTATCATGCAAAGACATCTGGCCACAAGTATGCCATGTGCTATCAGCAGGTTCTATGTCCTATTACACATGCAGTTACACACTGAGAATGTTATAACTATACTTCACAGCCAGTAGAAAATTGGCAACCTCCATTGCCAATACCTGTAAAAATGCTTGCTTACAACTCTAGTCAGCAGGGTTTTATAGACCTTCCTGAAATTGAATAAGAAAAGAAAAGTAAAACATTTTGGAACTTGGAGGATTCTTCCCACCCTCATTCATTGGGATCCCAGGGAAAAAAGCAAAGTCTTTGGAGGCAGACTGATTTTAAATTCCAACTCCACTCATAGAAATTATGTGACTTTGACTGTGGTGCATTAAGTTCTCATACATAATAGGAAGATAATACCTATCTCCCGTGGTTGTTGAAAGAATTTAATGAGTGTTTATTGCCTATGCACATACATTACAGTCAATAAATATAATATTCTCCATCATCTTTGTGTTTTCTAATTCCTGACATCAAATGTTACCCTAAACATTTGGCTCAAGATCTCACTCTTGTTATCTCAGTGAGGTTCTTCAACACACAAAGAAGCACATAGCAATTCCTATTTCTAAGGCTCATCTTAGAGATCATTTAGGATTAGATTTGAGTTTATGGCTAAAATGTTGTAGTTTTGGAACAGCTTTCAACAAGCAGCCTGTACCAGCCTGATCAAAGCACTTGTGCATTATGACGGTGGTGAAAAGCTGTGTTCTCCACCCTATCATCTCCATGGCAATGAGAACGTAATGAAGGTAGCTGATTGTGCATGAATCATTCCTAAAGTCAGCTCTAGTGCCAGGAATTTTTTTTTTTTTTTTTTTTTTTTTTTTTTTGCATCGTTTACTCCAACTTGACAGCTTGAGCTAAAGCTCTACCCCATTTGACATCTTTAAGAATCTTCCTTTTCCCATTGTAAACTTAAACATACGTGGTCATGGTGTAAGGACCCAGTGGGCACAAGAGTTATATCTAGAAAACTGTGTGATGACCAGTTTTACCTATACTGAAAAGGAGTCTATGTTTTCCCAGAAATAAACCCCCAAAGAAAGTGGACAGATTTCCAAACAAATCAATAACCACCCTAGCAACCACGAACAAAAACCATACCAGGCAAATATCTGTTTAATAGGCCTGATATTGCCTAACACCCACTGAGAGTTCTGAGAAGAGAATTAATTCTGTTTGATCTGCTTTATTTAGTCTTTGTAGAGAATACCTTGTTGCCAACATGTAAATAGGAGAGGATTTACAAACAGCTTGGTCATTGTGCAATTTTATATTACTTTTTCAAATGGCATGTGGAATGTGGCATTATTTCTTTGTTATCAGAGACATTGAATTTGATGATTAGTAACTGTCTGTGATCATAATAACAAAAAAATCCATTTTGGTTAAAAGTAATAATAAAGATTCATTGAATACTTACAAGGTTTCAAGCACTATTCTTAATTCTTGATATATTTTATCTCCCAAATCCTGACAATATTTCTATGACGTAGGTGCTGTTTTTAATTTGCATTTTTATAGAGAGGAAAACTGAGGTTTAAAAGTTATATAACATGTTCAAGGTCGTAGAACAACTTAATGGTAAATGTTGTAATGTTAACTTACAACACACAGTGAAGTAAGTACTATAATCCAGATCCAATCTCCAAGTCTACGTTCTTAGCCCTTTCACTAAGTATTTACTACTGGAAGGGAAATTAGAGATGACCTAATATCACTTCCTCATTGTAATGAAAAGAAAACTGAAGTCCAGAGAGCTGAAGTGATTTGTCCAAAGTCACACAGCTACCTAGTGCCAAATCCAGAATTAGAACTAAGATCTGCTAATGTTCATTAAGATCAATATATCCCTTTCCCCTACACTACATCCAGGGTTATTTCTCTCTGTTAACTCTCTGATCAGTTTTTGAGAATTCTTTTTAAATCTTTTAAAAGAAGGAAGCAAGAGAGGGAAAAAGGAGGACATGGAAGGAAGGAAAGAGAAGAAAGAAATTTGAAATTCAGATTTAGATCAGTTATAGCAAACAAAATGTCAGATTTACACAGTGGAGGGTCTGAGTCTGAGCCCTTTGACACAGTCTCATGACAAAGCAGAGGGTGTGCGACTGCAGATATTGAAGACAAATACACTTCCAATCTAAAGGATCATCTGTTTTTAGGATGGTTCCTCTTGTAAGGAAAGATGTTGGCACTTATCAGCTAGTACCTATAAGGCCCCCTGAAGGTGATTTTCTTGCTCCTATCACAATAAATTCACTCTGTTTCAATCAGGATGTGCAGGGTCCAAGGCCAAGTTCTTTTCCTCTTTTCAAAGTTCAGTGCCTTCTTCCTCATAGAAATCAGAGAATGAGGTAAACATTTTCCTTCTTTTCTTTTTTTCTTTTCTTTTTTCTTTTCCTTCCTTCCTTCTTTCTTTTCTTTTCTCCAGTTTTCTCTTCCTTTCCTTTCCTTTCCTTTCCTTTCCTTTCCTTTCCTTTCCTTTCCTTTCTTTTCTTTACTTTTCTTTTCTTTGGCACATCTTGTGAAACACTCTAAGTATTATCTCATGCAGCTGATCTGGAACCAAAATGCAAACACTCCACCAAAGTAGCTCTTGTTCAACAAAGTCACGTCTCTAGGACCAAATTGTCTTGGCTTCATGGCTCATGTCTTTATTCCACTTAGCTTGGCATTTTGAATGCTACTGTCCTTATCACTCTCTTTAAAAAATCTTCTTGCATTTCTGTTTTGTCTTCTCTCTCTGCAGCCCTTTCTTTCTCCTTTAGTTCTACGTCCACTAAAATTGCCTCTCTGCATGCACATTGATCAGCTTTCTAATTTCTTTCTCTGAGAATATTCATTGCTGCCCTGCTTAATGGCAAGTTGGTGAGCGGAATTATGTTTAATTCAAGCCATTTTCACCAACCCTGTTCCTTGACTTTTTTACATGAAGGCTTCAGAGAGTGTATCTACTCTGTTAGTACAAGAAAAGTAAACAGATATGTCTGCTCTTGTATCATAATAAGATTAAGTAAGAATATAACAAAGGCGTTTGTCCTAATTAAGAGGATACAACATACATAGAAAGAAAGGTCTTAGGCAGACCTAAAGTGAGATACATATGACTTGCAGAAGATTTGTGTTTTAATATGTGTCATCGAAACCCAACAACAATAAATTGTACACCTGCTTTTAGAGTTTAATGGATAATTTAATGAAATGTGCTTTTAATTGAACCATTTACTGATATAAATTATATAAATTATTATTGTCATCATTAGCCTTATTATCAAACTATTTCAGGATCTAAACTTGGTACTAGGCATTTTTTGTGAGACAGAGAAAGCCATGAAAATTTATTATAATTTTTAAAATCTTTATTTCACTGAAATAAAGCACCAGACAAACAAACCAACAGGAGGCCCTGGCTCTTCAACCAGTAGGTATGTTATTAATCCAACTGTATTTTATCTAACCCCTGGAAACACTGGTGGGATGCAAAGCATATAATTAACACTGTGGCTAGTAAAGCTATTCATATGTATATAATAGAAGTAATAGACTGCCTTTAAAATACCCAATGGCTGAACTTTTCATATTGCAGAACAGAAAAATATGCACGTAGATGAATACTTTTATCCAGTCATTTCCTGCCGTCCCCAACTCCTACCCTCTCTTTGGCACTTTACTTCTGCTATCTAAACATCCCCATGCCTTTCTAAAACTTATGTACATTTATACAACACAAAAGTAACTAATTTTTACTGATGTCCATAACTGTGTTTGAGGCCCGTTTATTGAGTGTCTGTTAAGTACTAGGTACTGTGCTAAGCATTTTATGCACAGTATCTCATTTAGTCTGTTCATCAACCTATATAGTACGTGTTACTATCACTAATTTACAATGAGGAAACTGAGGCTCAAGCAAGTTATATAAATTGCATTGAAGTACACAGCTGGTAGGTTACAAAGCTGAGATTCACACTGAGGCGTGTGTGAGTGTTTTGCTGCTAATAGATATTACCCTGGAATTTTCTGGAAAAAAAAATAATCTGCCACTTTTTAGGATGCTAAAGTACTCTCTATATTTGATGTTAGAATGATAAGAGCATATTAATGACTTTTCACCATCTAAGTTTTTTTTAACTTAATGTATTTGGCTGTGTGAACGTTTTCTATGTAATCAAATGAATTTGTCATGGGCCCCTTTGCATCTATTTGTTTCTGTATCTGAAAAACAAATAGCAACACAAGACTCCTCTTACCTGTTTCAATCAACTAAGCCTAACCAGAAGCACAAAATGGCCATTTTCTCAAATCTCTCCTTTGAGAATATTCTCATTCCATCAGAATAACACTCATCCAAATAGAGCTCCATTATAACAAATCTTAATTTCTATCCAACTCAAAGCAACATTCCTTTATTACCAGTAATAGTCATAGATATGCTGGGAATTCCAAAGTAATTAAAACCTGGCTCCTCCTTTTAAGAAGCTTATAGAGAAGGAAAAGCAGATTTTTCTCTAACAAGTCAAGAGGTGGGTAAGGTATTAGGGGTACAGAGGAATAATGGCTTTTGAGCTGGTCATGGGAGGATCAACAGGATTTGAGAGGTGGATAAGGTATAAGAATATTTAAAGTAGAAGAAAGATACAAGCTGTACAGAACATAAAGCAGATTTTAGCAGAGAATAAAGTATGTGCAAAATATTTGTTTTCAGTTATACTGAAAAGGTGAGCTAGGATCAAACTGAGCCTGAAGAGCTTTTAGAGTCCCCAAGAGACACCCAATCTACATTCTCTTGGTAGCAGAGAACCTAGGAAGGGTTTTAGACATGAGAGTAATAAGAATACATCTCTTAGAAGCATAACTCTGACAGCCAAGTGAAAGGCAAATGAAAATGAAGGGAAACTGAAGATGGCAGATTATCAGGAGGATACTGCAATGGTTCAGGTAAATGAGGATGCATTTCTGGACAAAGGCAACAGTGGTGAGGGAGAAAAAAGAGATGTGAATGTAACATACTTTTACAGTACAAGAAAAAATGCATTGGTTAATTGGATGTGAGGTGTAGGGATAAGGAAGAGTCAAGTGTGACTCGGAGGTTCTTGCCTAAGGCAGCCAAGTAGCTGATGATTCTGTTTGCTGGGGAAGAAAAAGCTTGGGACAGTGATGAGCCTGGTAGATGACGAATGTGCTTGGGTGCTTTGGGTTTGTGATAGGAATCTATGGAGGATGATAGTAAAAATACTCATTAATTCCCATTTCTTACATATATGCAAATGACAAAGAGGAGCTGTGCAAAATCACTGTGGAATAAGCCAGTTTATGTTTGTAGTGCCCTAGTTATATGGCATTTCCAGTAGGGAATTTCCAACTGAAGTGAAACACATTGTTTAGGAAGAAATAAATGCTGAAATAATGCACATAGTGAATTCATGGATGGAGAAAACACTCTCAAATAATGTTTTTAACTAAGAAAATTCCAGGCAGCACCTAAAAGCATGACTGCTTTCACTAGACACTTTAAATTACTTTCTATAAAACTTCTTGATCCTCTTTTAATGCCCAAATCTTTTGGAAGAATTTACAAACTTTATTTTTGGGTTCTCAGAATGAGTGGTTCAGGTTTACCCCACAAAACTGGAGGGATTAGCCCATCAAAAGATGGACACATATGGAAAGACACTTCCACTTGCCATTAATACCCTTCACAGTGATCCTCAAAGTGTGATTCCTGGACCAGCAGTACCATCATCACCAGAGAACTTGTTAGACACGTAAATTCTTGGACACTGACCCAAATATACTGAATCAAGAATGCTGGAGTTGGGACCCAGTATGCTGCACTTTTACAAGTCCTCCAGGTGATTTGGAGGCTTGCTACATTTGTGAATCGCTGCTCTAGTCCCAGAGGTAAAGATTTATGAAAAAATATGAAAAGCAGTAATAATAAAGAAAGGAATAGAACTTTTAAAAAAATCAGCATTCACTTTCTCTTTGAACAAGTGAATGAACATTCATTCCTTGAGGGTGTAACAGTGACGCTCCTATCCCTTTCAATACAACAGATATTTTTTGAGAATTCAGTTAGTGCCAGGGACTATGCTGGGTGTAGCATATTCAAAAGGGGAAAAATTCTGTGGATTTTCTGTATTCTCAAAAGAAGAAGAAAAAATAAAGAAAAAGTATTGTTCATCTTAAAGGTAAATAATATGTTGTGGTTTTGAAGAATTAGATGGGCTTGGCTGTTTATGGTTCCAATGCCAGGTGAAATGCTCAGTGAACATCCCTGCAATAAGTACAGTGAAGGGTCGTGGCTCCACTCAGCCTGGCCACACATCCTAAATTCCTAGGCCATAGATGTTCCAGAGACACTAGCTTTTTTTCACTAGGCATAATCACCACTTTTCAAGTGTCTCACCAATAAGCTTCATGGAACAGAAATGTCAAGCCCCATTTGATTCATCTTGCACTGCCCATTCTCTCTGAAGGGGATGGCTTTCAGGCCCTCCATCCATCTCGCCTGATGATCCCTTGGAGCTCAGCTGGAGAAATCATCCCTCAGACTCTGACACCTTTGAAACCCAAGAGCATTTTGGTAAAGCGTCAGAAATGTCAGAACTCCCTCTGCTGATTCTTCTTCCTCCTATTTTATCTCTAGCACAGCACACCCTTTGCTGCACTGTTTGCCACTTTTATCTTCTCTCCCTGATGGCTTTTATATATTTTTTGTTCTTTTTCAAGCTTTGAAATCACTGCTGCTCCTTTTTGTTGCCCCTCATCACTAGCTGCCTGTATTTCATTGACCACCACTTATCTCCACCGTATTTCACGCGTCTTGTTGGTTCTTTAATAATGCATGGCTCTCATGATCAGGAGTGGAGAGGCTTAGGTCTCAGGTTTGGCTACCAAAACTGGAGGTTTATCCTGCTGACTTGGGTCTCCTTTGATGTAAGAGGACATTTGCAGCTCAGCAGCGGATTGTTAGCTTCTTTGATGTGCTCTTCTTATTCTGATCTGATGTATGTTATGTTCCTTTTATGTTCAAGAGGGACCAAATAAAGGAATGTCCCTCCTGCTTCTCACGTCTAATTTTTGCCTAAGCACCCTCTGTTGCTCTTCGTGCAAGGGAGTGGTTCTTTTGACAGTGTATAATATAATTTTATTAAAGAAAAACAAATAATATCAGACAGGATGAATGTCATCATTTATGAGGTCTTAGGCAGCTCTTTATCTCTCTCCTTTGCTTCATGTTGCATTTGCATAAATGATTCTTTAATGCAAGGAGAATTGGCTGTGGATAAATACAAGTCAAATTTGAAAGGAGTTTAATACTTGATAATCACTTGTGGACATTGTGATTAAATACACTATCACTCTTTTATGTTTAAGCTACATAGCCAAAACTGAGTACTACGAGTGGATTTGTCTTGAAGCCTGCAGTGTGCAGGAGTTCCGCCTGAGCTCACCTGTGGCTTATACTGGTCCAGATATTGCCTTCTCTGGAGACTTGATAGAAGGAAATTGGCAAACGGTAATTCTGTCCTGTGCTTCCATCTTTCAATTTCCCTCTGCGCTCTAACGTCTGGCTTTTCATGGGGACATAAGCAAATAAATAAAACAAAAAAGAATCTGAAGAGTGTCACAAATTTATTTTTTACTAATCTTTATTAGAACATCAAATGAGATTATTCTTTTTAATGAAGTTTATGGATGATGTGAGCATTACATTCATTTTTAATATCCCTGAAATTATTTAACCAGGTATTTGAGAGCTGTATATTTAGGAAACTAGAAAATCTATTAATTAGGGTTAATATGCAATCAGTAATATTTTTAAATTAAGCCCACTTGCGTTCATTGAAATCTTTGGGTAGAAGGGGTTCTAATTTCAAAATAATGTTTGAATTTATTAATTTTTATTTGTTTACAGTACTCACATTGCTTTCATATCCAGTCATTCATTTGAATATCATTTGGGTGAGAAAGACAGGACGGTTATTATTAGTGCTATGTTACAGATGAGGTAATGAAAGCTCAAAGATCAGTGTATTCTGGGACTAGAGTTTTGACCTAATTCAATGCTCTTTATAGTACATTAAGTCCAATTTTGTACCTCTTGCAATACACAACAATTTGGCAAAAAACAGATTGTTTTTTATGTACACTAAAAATTGGTGAGTAATCATGACAAAAAAACATAATGGGAACCATGTATGAATTCTAACACATTAGGAGTATCTATTTGTTGTAGTTGACAAAAATACAAAGTTATAAAGATACTGTAGTATACATCAAGAGATTATTGGTAATCTATTCTTTACATGTAACTCTGGATTTCCCTTTTTAAATCTGATTATTTCATTTTGACATCAATAATAATTAGCACTTTTATACATCGGCAGTCCTATTTTTGTCTTATTTAAAACTATGAATCAAGTAAGTCTCTTGCAAATTTTAGGATTCATCGTTTAATAATGATTACATGCCGAGACTCAAGTGTTGTCTGGTTTCCCTGTGATATGGACCATAAGAGTTGAACCTAAGAATGGCAGTCTTAAGACCACAGTGGTTAAAAAAATCACACATGTAGGGCCAGGGGACAAAAGTGTCATGAAAGCAGGAGTTCCTAATCAAATGTGTGGTGTAAAACCATTTCAATTATTGATTAGCAGACTTTCTTGAATAATCAGAGAATATTTAAAAATCCTAAAAAGGGGTTCAGTAGTTATATAATCCATATTCTGATCAATGTGTAGAAGTGTTTATTTCTCTAAAGCTATAATCTTTGGATTTACCTATGTAGTTAGCTGGCTATAATTAGATATACTTTACACCACTGGTTCTCAAAGGAGAAAAATGTTGCTTTCCTGGGTACATTTGGCAATGTCTAGAGATATTTTTGGCCATCACAACTAGGGGTTGCCTCTGGCATATCATGGATAGAGGCCAAAGATGCTACTAAGTATCCTACAACGTACAGGGCAGCCCCCTGCACCTAAGGATTACCTGGCCCCAAATGTCAAGAGTGCCTAAAAATGTCAATAATGCCCACTTTGAGAAACCTTGATTTAGATAAAATGTTAAATTGCTACCATTATCCACAAAATTCAACTTCCTACAAAACTATTTTGGAGAAAATATACTGATAAAACAGTGGTGATATGTTACATAAACTATTTTTGGTAATTAAATTTATTCTCCGTTTCACTTTTGCATGTGTCAATGCTAATAAACCAGCAGTTTTTAATTTTTCTTAAAAAAAAAAAAACAGAGACCCTTTGGAAATGCAAAATAATTTAGGGGACTTGGAACCATTTGGTTATTATTTGCTATTTCTTAGATGTATCACTAAAAATTTCTCTTTAAGATTATGCCCTTTTATTTTATTAACACTGTACATACCAGACACCTAGTCACGGCCCCATACCTCCCCACACACTTCCCTCTGGAGGCCTCCCTGATTTTGCAGTTTCGATAGCATTGTCTGTACCCCCAGACCATAGCATTTATTCCTTATACCAGTAAATCTTTGTTGTACACATGTGTCCTGTACGTTGCAATGTTTGCTTTTATTTTTACTTTTCTTGCCAGTAATCATAGTGCCTCACTAGGACTAGTGATTCGGTTATCTCATAGTTTTCCATTTGAATCCTAGGCTGTTTCCAGATTTGAGTTTGTCTCTCTGGTATCATTAGCTTCTTCCCATGTGGACCCTCACATTCTGGCCCCAAGAGGCCAGTAAAAGTGCTGATGTCTTTTCAATCCCTTCTCTAATCTGCTCACCTTCCTGCCTGGATAACCTGTCAGGCCTTTGCCATTTATAATATTTATCCTTCAGCAGTTTTCCCCGCTCTCTTGTTGATTGCTTTTCTGCACCAAGAAACTCCCAGTCCGTCTTGCCTATATGTGTGTGTGTGTGCACATGTGCATGTGCTAAATAGATCTGTCTTCCTTCAACAGTCTCCCTTGTACCCCACTTAGCCCTTTTCTATTTCAGAATGGCCTTTTCCATGGGTGGGGTATGTGGTAAGATCTCCAGATCTCCCCTCTGCCTGTCTGTGGCTGCCTCCTCATCAGAGCCTCAGGTAGATGGGACCACACACACACTAATGCTCTCTAATCCCTGCAGCTTTGTCACTTTCAGCACTGCTCAGTTGCTCACCCAGCTCTGACTGGTTTCTCATCACCCTCTTGGAGGGTTGAGCTGTCTTTCCCATTTATCACAACAGTGATAGTGACAGAAATCCACCTTCCTGGCCTTCCCTCCTGGGCCACCTGCTAGGCTGCCAGCCACCCTTAAGATTGATATTTACCATTTCTGCTGCCAGGTTTGTTCTGGCCTCTGTGGGCATGTTCACTAAGAGGCACATCAGTCTCGCTGCCCCGTGTTGGGGCAGGAAACTCCATTACAGACTCTCGGTTGATCACTCTTCTTCTGCCTCTTTCCTGCATCAGTTTCTATCTGTGAATGAGGGAACACCTGCCCAGCGGGGACTCTCAGGAAGTCCCATCTCCAATAAAACATACACAATCCTGCCCGCTGAACCAAACAGACCTTCTAAATGGTCAGATGACCCATGGCAACCATCTCCCCAACAGTACATTGTCTCTCTTCTTCCACTTCCCATTCAGCACAGAGTTCTCTGGAAACTCTGGGATGCCCATCACAAACGGATCCCTCTGCCCCTCAGATCTTAGTTTTAATTCAGCCACTGATTCTCTCTTACCCACTCAGAGGGCTAGACCCGAAAAGAGAAAATACAAGGACTGTGTTTGAAATACCTGGGCATGAATGTCACAAAGTTCATCCGGACTAAGAAGAGAAGGAAAGAGCTAGGGGAAATCCCCAAGTAATATGTGTGACTTTTTTTGTAGTGGCTCTGGAAAGCCTGACCCATGTTTATTACTTAACTGAAAGAAATGATTCTGGTTATGTGCATTTTGAGATAGACATTAGTGGCAAACATTGTCATGGATGATTCCTGGATGATTCCTGGATGCTAGGGAACAAAAGGGTCCTTTATGCAGTCGTTCTACATGACACTCTTCATTCTTGCCACTCAACATGCTGCTCATGCCTTGTGCATTGGCATCACCTGGAGAGCTTGTTACATGTGCAATCCTGGGACCCACTTCACTGTCTCAGACCTACCAAGTTACCATCTACATTGTAACAAGATTTCCAGGGGCTTCCTATGTACATTAAAATATGGAATATTCTGCTCTTTCTTTTACTGAATTAAATTCTCAGAACTGGTTAGGCGTGGTGGCTCACAACTGTAATTCCAGCACTTTAGGAGACTGAGGTGTGTGGATCACTTGGGGCGAGGAGTTCGAGAACAGCCTGGCCAACATGGTGAAACCCCGTCACTACTAAAATCTAAATATATATATAAAATCAGCTAGGCATGGTAGTATGCATCAGTAGTCCCTGCTACTTGGGAGGCTGAGGAACATGAATCACTTGAACCCAAGAGGCAGAGGTTGCAGCGAGCCAAGATCGTGCCACTGCACTCCAGCCTGGGCGATGGAGCAAGACTCTGTCTCAAAAAAGTAAAAATGAAAATTATCAGAACAACTTTCTGAGAGAATTATTAAGTTTCCCATTTTACAGATGGAGAAACTGATCCTCTGAATGGTGAAGAAGTTTGCGTAGTGTTACTGGAAATTGATCCCTCCTGTAAAGGCTAAATCATACTTTTCTTCTTTTAACTATGGACCACTACTGTATAGGTATTCACAATGAAGTAGGCATTACTTTTTAAATTATAATTTTAAACATTAGAAAGGAAAATGTTCCAGTCTCGTTAAGATGGCAAATTGCCACATGGCAAAGACATCTCCGTGGGAGGTAGGGCTCTGAAAGGTCCAGCTGAGCAGAGACATGAAGAGAGACTGCATCTTGCCTGACGTGGAGGGTTCAGGGTAGTTTATAGTCATGTGGTAGAAAGAGGACACACTGGGGCTCTCCACAGGCTGGCAGTCTTGGCAATCCAAAGATGGTCACAGCAAGATAAATTATGTGTTAAGGAGATAATTACTATGGCCTTTCCTCTGAACAGCAGCTGGAAATAGGCTGGAACAGATGGAGCCAGAAATAGTGAAAAGGTTGAGGAGCAGTCTCTAAAGAGAGACAGATGTCCTCAAAGGACCGGTTTAAATAAGAAGAGCCTCTGGATGGTTAAAGGTAGAGGTGCATATTCTGCAAATAGGATTGTACAGGTCTTTTAATTCTGCCTCTAACTAGAGTTTTATAGTTGTAAGAGGAAAGAAGAAAATGAATCAATGAGATTTATTTTAAAATTGTATTTTTGTTGACATATCACAGGGGATTGATTAACATGGTTTTTTATGCTTATCCCAATTGTCTCTTCCCAGGCAAAATTTAACTACTAGGTCTAGGCTATATTAAACAGGAACCACTGTCCACCTATATTCAAGAAGAGTTAAAATTTAGAACATCTTCTTCCTCTTTCCTTTACAGTGGCAGTGAATACTATAGTGCCTCCAGAAATCACTCAGCTTAAGAACTTATCTGTTTGGATTTTCACCTGATGAGCTTTGAATGGGTATTTAGATGCCAAATTTTAAGCTTGACTATCCCTATTCACTCCTTTTCAAAAATATTAGTATTAAGAGCCAATGGAAAAATGAAGGCTTTCAGGTAGAGCAGCAATACAGATAGATTCACTGACTAGATGCCACTGTTATTGCTGCTAAATATCCTCAGTTTCAAAAAACAGATCCCAGCAGCCAAAGTTTCTTACTGATTGGTGGCTTGCTCCCCATCCTCCCATCCAATACACACAATTTTCACCACTCCACTGGGTTCTCAGCTGAGTTCTTGACACGTGCAGTGTTGTAGATGGGCAATTGTAACTTTGAGATGTGCAAAAGTATTTTGAAAATCAAGGAATTCTGTCACTCTGGTCGGTCTCTTGGCTTTAATCAAGAACATCCTAAAGCATTGTTTTCTCTATGTGATGTTTCAACAGATGTTATGTTGGGTTACTAAGAGTGCAGTAAAATGGAGGTTTATTAATTTTTCACATTAACATAATATACTTAGCTCATCGACTATCTTCCCACTGGAAAAATCTGCAAAATTTCATCACTAATTGTTCCAAACAAAAGTTTTAAAATTATGTGAAAGTAGAATCTTTTAAAAGTTACATATGAACACTGATATAAACAGGAAACTCTTTAAAAAACCAATTCTCTATATAGATTGAGATATAAATTAAAATACATTTTTCCACACCTAGAAAGAATGAGGCTACCATAATAAAGCAGTGCTATGTGTGTATTTGGCACTCAAGATTTTCAAGTGGCATCACTATTTCATTATTATCTTGCATACTCTACCAGGCACAGCAGACAATTTACTGCTGAAATTCCTTGAATTGTATTATGCAATAAGTGGGCTATGGGGTACATTTAGGTAAATTACTTATAGTCTTGACTGAACAGCAGAGAATGGAAGGGACCAGAAATTTCCACCTTTCTGAAGCTAGGAAGACTTGAAAAGATCAATCGAAGACCTGTGAATAGTGGTCAGACACTTTACATCTTCTTTTTAGCAAAGGGAATAATTAATTTTCTCTATACTTACTGAGTTCCTGTTTTTTTTGTTTGTTTGTTTGTTTGTTTGTTTTTTACCAAGTGGGGGAGCCAGATGAGAGAAAACAGTTAAATTTGAAATTAATACACATTTTCCTCCAGGTTTGGTTTATGAAAGTGCAGCAAGAAAAAAGCATAGTAAACCTACCACTCAATATTTTGGAAGAAATGTAGTGTGTGTGTGTGTGTGTGTGTGTGTGTGTGTGTGTGTGTACTTTGGTTTCCCTAATCACAGGAAAAAATACAGGTACTCTCTTAACTACAGTGATCTAGTAGTATGGGTTGAGAGTACATATCAATAAGAAAACTTAAGCTTAAAGTGAAGAAACATACTACCCAGACTGTGGGAACACATTAGCTGTAGTTTAACTTTTGGCATGCAACCTGATTCCCTAATTTCTTATGGCTTCACACTCTAGTTTGTATATATATTAGGGTGAGAAATGGCCTTAGGGTGAGGCATCTGAACCACTGCTAACCTTGCCTCTGTGCCCTTGCCTCTGTGCTCAGAGTTCCCTTATTAGTAACTCCAGAGATAAGATACTGAAGCGTCCTGCTAAAACGTATGAAAGGATTGAGGTTGGGAGAGAGGCTTAGGTGTTGACATTTTAAGATAACAAGGTTTGTTGAAGTTTTGACACAGATTAATTCAACCTGTTAAACAGCAGACCTCTTAGGGACATGACCTAGGACAGGATCCTTTAACAGAGAGGGACATTTGTCATCTTTGTATCAGCAGAATCTAACAGAGCTATCAATAAATATTTACCTAGTGAATAAACATTTGTTTAGTTAATAAATAAACAGAGAGGGTGGGTACTTCATTTACCGTAATGTGATTATTATGCATTGCATGCCTGTATCAAAGTATCTTATGTACCTCATAAATATACACACCTACTATGTACCCACAAAAATTAAAAATAAAAAAATGAATAAATTATGAAAAGGTGTAAGGAAAGAAATGGGGCATAGCTGTTTTCCCAGGAAGGAAGGCACAACATGCAATGTCACCGGGACAATTTGCGGGTCAGGGCACGAGCAGTGTTGAGGAATCGGGGTTGGATTTAAGAGAGGAGAATGTGACAAAGAGGAGTAGAATAAGAACCAGAGTTTGCTCTTTCATGTGTGCTGTTTCCAGCCCTGCTAAGAGCAGAATTCTCAGTAGACCCCAATTTGAAGCACGTACCCCTTACATCACAGTGCCATTCATCAGGGCCAGTTACAAAGGATGGGATCTCCAAGAGAATTCCATCAGAGTAACCCGCCCTCTCACTTTAAAAAAATCTCTCCTGAGAGAGAATTCATGCTCACCTGCTTCAGAGTACAAATCCACAAGGATGGTTCTTAGAAGCCTGGCAAGACTCTCTTGAGTTTCTTTCTTTTTATCATTTTTTCTTTTTGTTTTTAATAAGTGAGCTCAATATTTATAGTACTTCCATAGCCATTTCTTTCAGGCATGTGAAAGGGGCTGTTTGCCTGCCCATTGAGTGTGAATTATAGGGATGACATTTAATGGTGCAACTTCTTTTGCTCAGTGCCCTCAACAATTGAGAGATGAGTTGAAAGGGAGTGATATTGCATAGTAAACAGTAAATGCCTCACACAATGGGAACTCATCATTTTTATTTTATTTTATTTTTTAAACGTGAGGTTTGCAAAAATAGCATGTGGTCTATTGACATTATTCTAAATTGCACTGTTAGAAGAACATTAACTTTTTCATTTCACACTTTCTGATCCTTAAGCACCATTGCTGTATGGGGAAATCAGTCATTTTCTGATGATTCATGTGCAGATTTGTGCCAATCAGAATTGGCCATAATTATGCCAAGTCTCTTCTTGCAAGGAAGTTCATTGAGGGCATAGAGAAAGGAAAGCAAAAGGAGAATCATCCTCTGTAAATGCTCTGTGTAAATTCACAAACCATAAATGTACAAGTAATTTCATAGTGCAATGGAAATCTATTTTGAATAGACTACATTATTATAAACCACAGATACTGGTACAGCTATCTTGGGAATCACTTCATAGGGACTAAATGGCAAACCTCTGGGTATACTTGTCTTTTACAACTATGCCTTGAGGCTATGGACATAAGAAAGCAGTCAATAATATCTTTCTGTGATTAATTTCCTATGAAAATCACTGAGAATTTGGAATCACTGATTTTTATCACAGATTCTAGAGTAGCTGAAGTTATGAGAGATGTTCATTTGTCTGAGACCATTTATTTTAAGAAACAGCAATTCTTCCAGCATGATACTGAATCAGGAATGAGAATAACAGGAGGCAAGAACTCCACAAAAATGGAGGATGAGTGGTTGAGATATTAGAAGTGAGAAATGTTTGTATTGATTTTTGCGTGAAAAAGAGTTCGATATCTGTTTTATTCTCCCCTGCTTCTCAAGGTTCCCTTTCCTCAAGGTCTATGAAGTGTTGTTATGGATTTGTTGTTATTTATTTTATTTTTACCTTATTTTTAGTCTGAAGTATATTATTGTTTTAAATCCTATCACCATAAAAATAAAAGAGGAACACAATTATTTTCCTTTGAACATTCCTCTGCCTTTTCTCTCCTATTCAGAGAGCTTACTGTTGAATTTTTAAACACTAGCAAATGCTAGTGTTTTCATCTTCTTCAGCCCGACATAGTCATTTTGGGAAATTTGTGTCTATAGAGGTATTTTCTAGTGAGGTTTGATTTGATTACTGACCTTCTTTAACCGTAAAGGTACGAAAGAAAGTACTTCAAGCACCTAAGGGACTCTGCCAACTAATAGCAAACAAAAGTTCAAGATGGGTCAGGTCCTACAAAGGAAAATTAAATGTATTATTCTCACACAACAAGATTAGCAAATCATCCACAAACTCAGCCAGTCTTTTCTTCTTTTTATTCTAATGAGTTTAGTGTGCAATAATGATGGTACGGGCTTCATCAGAATTCTGCCAGTGAAGGGGAATTTGCAAACTCCGTTTGCAAATGAGATGTGCACCATAAACCATAGTCATCCATCATAGAGAAGTAGCTTGTGCCTGATAAAAGGCTGTTTGGGCTGAGTCAATCAAATGAGCATTATTAGAGCTTGGTATTATACTGTCCTTTAGGTGATGGAGAAGGAATGTAATACAGTTATGGAATGTGATTTTTTTTTATGCCTCTGTCCCTTTTGGAAGACTAAACTCTATTCTAACATGAACATCTCAGAGTGACATTCATAATCTATGTTATAAAAAGAGACCTTCTCCAATTTCTCATCTGTCAAGAACAGTTAGAACTGTGTAGAGTTTTCACGATATAGCTAACACCATGAAGAAATGGTCCTGTAGCTAAAATTACATCTCATACTTGTTGATTATTAATGAAAGGTAGACTGAGCATTTGTGTCGAATAAATGACCAATGAAGATGATAACTTCTAATGTTCTTTGATCATGATTAAAAATCATAATTATAACAATAAGATTTTGAGCTTACAGGTCATTTAGACACCATCTGATTTAGTGGATTTTTAACTTTTATTTAGTGTTGGAGCCCATTTTTCAAACAAATATCCTATGGCATCAGGAAATACAAAATGATCAAGGTGTAGGAGTTTTTCTTTAGAAAGAGGCAAGGGCTCTCTCACTCTTTCTTAGCTTTCCCCAGTTGCCCTCCCTGATGGACAACTCTGATATTTTGAAATATACTGATGTAACTCATTTTTCTAAAATTTACTGATTGAGAAAATAATAGGCAAAAACATTTGTAGATTTTAATAAGGCTGCAGGACTTACTAATTACAAAGCAAATATAAAGATCAAGACATCCTTACTTCTACGCAGATGCTTTCCCTACTGTGCAGAGCTCCAACATCACCTTGCTCTACATCAGGGGTCAGAAAGTCAATGTCTGCAGGGGCCAGGCAGTCATCAGGGGATCAGGGGTAAAGCAGGTGGCAAACTGCAAAGCTCACACCCCCACATGAAGAGAACAGCTGTCAGAGTTTCAGGGGATGCTTCACATGAGGACAACAGGGCCCAAGATTCCCTCGCTGTCTTTTTCTTTTTTCTTTTCTTTTTTTTTTTTTTTTTTTTAGCAGAAGTTGAAAAATCAGAACTTCAGTGTAACAATTATAATAATTAAATACTTTAAGTGAATAGTAATAACTACTATACTGATGAAACAAAACACATTTATAAGTCAAATTCAGCCAATACCACTAGTCACTATAAATACTGATGCTGAGTTCAATATTATGATGTTGTTATAAGAAATATTAAAAATTCAAACATCCCTGTAATTAGATTCATTGGACGTGCCCAATAATTATTCTTATGAACAATTCATAACAAGTCCTCATTAAGTTTTTAAATAAATATTGAAGAGCCCTTAAGCACTAAGCGCTGCCGTATAGAAAGGTCATATTCCCAGACCTTTGAGAACACATAATCTATTGAAGAGAGACAAGCATACAAGCGATATTTGCAAGAAGGTGAAATGAGCTAAAATAGAGGTGAAATTATAGTGTCGTGGGATTACCAACAACAGTAAAAGTATTTGCATAACTCTGCTCAGTAAAAACTTTCTTTGGGGAGTCATGAAGAATGCATAGGAGTTTCCCAGACAGGTGAGAAAGGGGACATTCTAGGAAGAAAGAACAACACACATACAAGAAAGGAGCGGAGGAAAAATCAGGTCTTGATCAAGGAACTGCAAGTGATGAGGCATGGCTAGAGGGCATAGAGGATGGAGAGAGGGAAGAAGAGAGAGAGGCAGCTGGACATGTAGACAAAAGCTAGTCAATGAAATATATATGCTAACAAGTTAGGACTTTATTGTGTAGCTGCTGAGATGGTATTTAAAGATTGTAAATGGGGTGAAGTCATCCCATTTTTATTCTAGAATGATGATTCAGATGACATGTATGAATTGGAGATAGAGAAGGGAGAATGAACCAGTTATTGAAATAGCTGAGGTTATCCTTGATGAGGGCTGCAAAGGTATTGAGATTGGAGGAATGAAGGATATACATTTGAGGCAGTAGAGTTTAGAGAATCTGGCTGCTGACTGGCTGAGAGGAAAAAGAAAGTATTAAGGATAACAGATGCCCAGGATTTCTGTCTTGAGAACCTGGACTGACAGTGACTCGTTTAACCAAGGGGGAGACTGAGTGAAGTGGTAGGTGCTGGCTGCAGCCTAGAAAGGCTGTGGAGTAGGGCTACCTGCACCAGGTCTGGAAGGGCTGTCAGAACAACTTGGTGTATCCAGTTCCTGGCCTGAGTAATTCACCTCTAAAATGAAGTGTTTCCCTAATTCCCTCTAGCACATTTCAAAAATAAACTAAAACATGACCTTGAAAATCCAGACATCTAAATATGAGTGAAAAAAATACTAATCTTATTAGAAGTAGCCCACTCACTGGAAGACTTCTATGCCAAGAATCTTAAAATCAGCTGGATTTTTTTTTTTTTTAATAGCAAACACATTCTAGTGCTAAAAACAAACAATAGTAAAGCCAGTAAATGCCTGCTAAACATGACCGGTGTATTTCTCAGCTGGTTTAATGAGCACTGAGCTAGCAGGTCGAGACAAAAGCACACAAGAATCTCTTTTTCTCAATAATACAAATTTAACATGTTTGGCATTTTATTTTGGATTTGAATACGGAATAGCTGACTTTAGTGTATAGCAGGAGGGAAAGGTTAAAAGGTATTTTTCCTCCTGCTTTGGCCTAGAGTAATATTAAACCACATTCTCCTGTGATCTATTGTTTAGAAATCTAATTTTTTTCTTCTCAAGAATGTATTAGGAGTAATCATCTCAAAATATCATTGAAATCCTTCAGGTAGGCCGTTAAACTCAGTGGCAGAGTGACCTGAGAGAGAGAGCACTTGACTACCTATATTTTCAAATTAAATCCAAACCTCAAGTATGGTGAAAAGCAAATATAGTCATTCTGGTCAACAATTCAGCAATTACAGACACACAGTGGGTCACTATATAATTCAAAAAATCACGTGTCTCAGTGAGGTCTGTGGTTATTTTCTTTGCCAGCTACTAATTTCTTTTAATTTACAAAAGCAATACCTTTTTCATTTTTAACTGTCTAGTGGGGGTGGGACATGCAAGGTGGAAGCAAACTCAGGAGCTATTGAACATCCATAATAAGGGCATTACTAAGAAAATAAAAGGAGAGGGAAGAGAAAAAAACCAACTTGATAACTTTTAGTACAATCCCTAAATAGTAATTCCTTTTGAGAGAATTTACGGCTCTTGATAACTAGGAAGCACACTCCATTCAACACAAAAGTAATAGCAACTAATAATAATAATAATTTCCAATGAAAGCAGTGGTTACCACAGCCTCTGATTTAAAATGTAGGTTTTGGAACAGCAGGCATATTACCAGTGATATTCGATTTTCCAAGAGGATTATCCATAAAGAATCCTGCAGCTGTACTTATTTACCTGTCTCTTCATAGCATCATTATGCAGACAGGGATACTGAGAAAAACACTGTAACAAAATTTAAGAGACTGCATAATTCTTTCTAAATACACCCACTTTATATATTCACATATATTGTGTGCTCTTCAAATGCAAATTTTAAATGTTGTTTATCTGTTACTTCTCTGCTTGGGTCTCTGTGTGTAGTCTTTCCTTAAGGTAGTAATATATTCAGATGTTCAGTTTCTCTAACACAAGAACGGATTTTGAATATGTATGCTTGGGATTTTTCAATGAAATGAAAGGATAAAAGAGACCCAGACAAACTGATGCTTTCCTTGGGAATTAATTAGGATTCAGAGTAGCCCTCAAATATTTATACCAAACTCTTGATTTTTTAATAAGTGGTCCCTGGTGTGGGACTCTAGCATTGCTGGTCTTTTGGAGGAAGGTAGCATTCACAGATAGTAACTCTTGAATCTTCTAAATTTGAAGGATGAAGAAACCACAGCGTGTAAACTCCTTACCAGTTTTTTAACTTCAAAATCTATTTTGCCTGTACATGGCAGGTCGTTGCTCATTTTAACCTCGATTAATAAGGAAAGAAGACAATAAATTTATAGGATGTTTGAAATTCTGTATATGCTTATCTACAAGCTATGTGATCCTCCAGGTCCAAAATGCCAAGCAAACTGTGAACACTGATAGAAGTATCACCATCTTTCTTCTTTTCCTGGCTTCAATAACTCCATCAACTACTTCTCTAGATGATGTCAGATTTTTCATTGACTTTGGCCTTGTGGATTTTGACCCTTCCATATAAATGCATTGGAATTGCTTTACTCTTCTGCAGATAATCCTAACAAATACTTTTATAGGGCTTCATCATGTGAGTATGACATTACCATTCTACTTTGTGTTTGGGTTATTTGTATTCACGTATCATTGGTAATGTCATCTGGCATTCTCCTTCTAGCCACTACCTTTGGTATTGATGTTACCGTGACGATTTGCACATGAGTGTCACAGAGTTATTTTGTGTGTGTATGTGTATTGCTGCCATTGAGATGAAGAGAGTGATGGAACCAACTCACTAGACCCTCTGAGACTCCTGATCCCCTTAGTGGTTCCTTTTGAGGCAAGTTGAGCAGAACCTTGTCTCCAAATTTAAATCTTGGGTTTATATTAGATTCGGTCTAATGCCCAGAGAGATATTTCAATTCAAATGATTGATTTTTATGCTACATTCTCAGGGGTACTGTTTGCCAGTTTTTATCCTCAGTACTGTCTGAGCAGTTCTGAGAGTTATACTCTTCCACAGTAATATCCTCAGAGCAATTTTGAAACAGTTCTCTTCTCCATATTCTTAGACATCAAAGACTTTAGTCCTCTTGTGAAAACACAATATTTATTACAGATAAAAGACACGAGGCACACCTTAGTCTGCCTAACAGTTTCAAAAGAAGAAAATATGGCACCTTCATGATAAAGATAACCCCCATCTTAGTCAATAATATTCTCACGCTGCTAACCCTTTGATATTGTTATCAAACAATATCTTCAACAAGTAGCCAGTGCTAAAGATAGTGAGGTATCAGTGAGGTGTAAGATAGCTTTTGCCTTCAGTAAATCTTCAGCATTGTTGGGAAGACTGGGTATAAAATTTAAAATATTTCTGTAAATAAAGGTCAGCGTGTGTTAAGTACCCACAGTGCAGTGGCAGATGACAGTTACTATACAGGTTGAGAAACATGGGACAGAAGTGTGACTGACCTTGGTGACTGGAACAGGCTTCACAGAGGGAGATGCTACTCACTTGGATACCCAAGGATAGGGTGTCTCAACTTCACCAGAATGGAAATGTGTTAGTCTGTTCTCGAATTGCTATAAAGCAACACCTGAGACTGGGTAGTTTATAAAGAAAAGAGATTTAATAGGCTCACAGTTCTACAGGCTGTTCAGGAAGCATGACGGCAACAGCTCAGCTTCTGGGGAGGCCTCGGGAAGTTCACAATCATGGTGGAAGGCTAAGAGGGAGCAGGCACCTCACACAACCAGAGTAACAGAGAGAGAGAGAGAGAGAGAGAGGGGAGGTTCCACACTCTTTTAAACAAGGAGATCTCATGAGAACTCACTCACTATTGAGAGGATAGTACCAGCGGGATTGCACTGAACCATTCATGAGAAATCCACCCCCATGATCCAATCACCTCCCACAAGGCCCCAACTCCAACACTAGGGATTACATTCCAACATGAGATTTGGTGGGGACACAGAACCAAGCCATATCAGAAGAGTATTGGAGTCTGGAGAATGGTGAGATATTCTAGTCCAGGGGTCCACAATCCCAGGGCCACAAACTGGTACTGGTTTGTGGCCTGTTAGGAACTGGGCCACACAGCAGGAGGGGAGTGTCAGGTGAGTATTTCTACCTGGGCCGCACCTCCTGTCAGATCAGCAGAGGCATTAGATTCTCATAGGAAAATGAACCCTATTGTGAACTGCACATGCGAGGGATCAAAGTTGCATGCTCCTTATGAGAATCTAATTCCTGACAATATGAGGTGAAACAGTTTCATCCCCAAAACATCCCCTGGCCCCTCCATGGAAAATTTCTCTTCCACGAATCTGGTCTCATGCCAAAAAGTTCAGAGACCTCTGCTCTAGTCCAACCTGGAAGATAGAATAATGTTTTGTTTGGTGAATAGAACATACATTATGTTATTATAGTAGAATGTTTATGAAAGGAAATAGTGGTAGATAAATTTATAGACAGTTTTTAATTACTGGCTAAGCATTTTGAATTTTTTCAAGGGAAATGAGTGTCGTTGAAGACATTTAAAGACTTTTGAGAAGAGAAGTTTTCTAAGGTTTATCCGCCCAGAACTGATTGAAATGGTTAGGTAGGTGGGTGGTGGTGGAAGAGGGAGAGACAGATGGAAAAACACGTTTTATTAGAGATTTACAAGTGAGATCCAAGTGCTCAGATCAGCCTGGTAGCAGTAGAATTGAGCAGACATAATCCATATACAGTTTTTACTTACTGAAGACCCAGGTCATTCTGAATGGAGTTAGTAACTCTTTGTGCTTTTACCTTCCCAGCTAATGGCCATACCTTTCACCCTAGTTGTCCCCAATAGCTTGCCAAGTGTATTAAAATGCATTTGGGAAATAGTTTCATGGGATGTAAGGTGAAGAAATTAACATTTGCTAGTTTCTTTCCTTAGAATAATAGTCTTAATCTTAGAGCTTGTATTAGTTCATTCTCATGCTGCTGATAAAGACATACCTAAGACTGGGCAATTTACAAAAGAAAGAAATGTAATGGACTTCCACCTGTAAAGTTCCACCTGTCTGGGGAAGCCTCACAATCACGCCAGAAGGCAAGGAGGAGCAAGTCATGCCTTACATGGATGGCAACAGGCAAAAAAAGAGAGCTTGTGTCAGGAAACTCCTCCTCATAAAACCATCAGATTTTGTGAGAATTATTCACTGTCACGAGAACAGCACAGGAAAGACCTGCCCCCATGTTTCAATTACCTCCCACTATGTCCCTCCCACAACACGTGGGAATTCAAGATGAGATTTGGGTGGAGACATAGAGACAAACCATTTCAGAGCCCTTTGCAAATGAGATAAAGGTATGGAATCTCCCTTGGGGGGAAAAAAAATACACTTATAGACAAGATTGTGAATACAGTTTAAGGGATTTGCAGATACCCTGAAAGATGCATAGATGCAAACATGCTCCTTAGAGCAATGTTTGGTCCTTAATGATTTAGTGTAGGCAAATTCTGAGTTGCAGTTACATTAAGTTCAGGTAGAAGTGATAACACTATAGCACTTGCTCATTCTGAGGAAAGGGAGATACCAATGAAAAGATGACACTTGGACTGGCAAAACTTTAAAGGAAGACCAGTTGGGAGTGATGTTTTCTTTCCACTTAGTGACTTATTTGTCACTCTTGTACTTTGACATGGTTTGGGAGTGTCCCCACCCAAATCTTACCTTTAATTGTAGCCTCCATAATTCCCATGTGTCATGGGAGGGACACAGTGGGAGGTAATTGAATCACGAGAGTGGGTCTTTTCTTGTGCTGTTTTCATGATAGTCAATAAGTCTCACGAGATCGGATAGTTTTATAAAGGGCAGTTCCCCTGCACATGCGCTCCTCTCTGCCACCATGTAAGACATCCCTTTGCTCTTCCTTCATCTTCTGCCATGATTGTGCGGCCACCCCAGCAATGTGTGACTTTGAGTCCATTAAACCTCTTTTCTTTACAAGTTACCCAGTCTTGGGTATGTTTTTATTAGCAGCATGACAACAGACTAATACATACTCTGATATTAATCAAGTAAGAATTTAACTGAAGGGTTAATTTACAATTGGGAAAATAAACTATTATGGAAGACAGAATAATTTCAGAAATAAGCCTGTCTCAAACAGAGACTTAAATGTAATGAAACTGCCTTTGGTCCATGTAATTTTCCTAAGTGATATTTCAGGAGTGTTCGCCAACAGCCACTTCATTTCATTATTTTTATGGTAACATAGGCAGGAAGTAACCAAGATTTGATTAAACTTGCTTATATGAATAGAAGAGAGGCTGAAAAGTTGGTCAGGGAATAATTGCTGCTTTCATTAATAATTTAGTTGGATGGCTCCTTGATTCACACCTTTCCAACTTATTCAGCAAATGCTTATTGAGCATCTACTATGTACCAGACTTTGACCCATAGACAAGGTAACCATCCATGTGGTTTGTTTTGGGAAGGTCCAGACTAATGGCTATTAACTCTATGCAATTATTCTTAGTATCATTTTTATTCTCAAAATTGTCCTATTTTGAACAATAAATTATGTGGTTATTCTAGCTTTAGGCTATTTGGAGAAATGTTATCTCTGGGAAAAGCTGTTTGGCCTGTCCAAACATTTTTTAGTAAACAGTCCAAACTACATATGATTACCTGTAGTATTTGGAGTATAATACAAGCCTCAGGAAGATAGAACCTCATCCATTTTGTTCACCAATATGTCTCCTGGGCCAACTTATTGTTCGAATGAAGTAGATACTCAATAAATACATTTTATAAATGGATGAACCATGTAAAACACTTCACTATTGGAGAAAATGGCTACCACTATAGTTATCCAAGGGACTAAGAATAGACTGTGCTCTGCAGGTCAAGCTTAACTTGAAGAAAATTAACCCCCCAAAATCCAAAAGTCTATTAATAATTCAAGAAAATTATTTTATTATCTGATTGTATTTTAGAAATATGATTTGAATGTTTTATTTTGGTTTTGAAGTCAATTTCTTAAGTAAATATAAAGATGTTAAAATGTTTGCCTTGGTTATTAAAGCTTAGGTTACCAGCTATTGTTGAAATAGCCATGTAGAACATTAGAATTTCACTGTAGGCATGTTGTGAGGCAGGGATTAAATATCCATAACTAAGCAAATTAGTGAGCACCAGACCCAAAGTACGTCTTTCCTCCCTCCCTTCTTTCCATTTGCCAGGATGTTACGGTATATAGATATTATATTTTGAGGAGATGACCTAGGGTATATGAGCCGTATTCTTATTCTACACAGAAATCCATCAAGCTTGGTTATCTTGTTTCCCAGCCTCCAGAAGATTAGAAACAGAAAGTTAGAAAGAAAGCTGTTAGAGTCAAACAGATTTATGGTAATGGGAGAGATTACACAACCACCAAAAGGAGGCAAGGGATTCAAAAAGCATCATTTCTGAGGCCATTTGGGAAAGAGATAAAGAGCCTTGCAAGCCCAGTAGCCCAGAAAGCCTCACCGTGTTAAACCAGCTCACAGCAGTTATCAGTAATGATGGCTTCAGGCAATCAGAAAAGGTTAAAGTAGGTTTATTGTGCTCTGTTCAATAAGAGGACATAGTTAATAATCCATTTCAGTGGAACTGGTGTTTTATTTAAGCTCTTTTGGTTGCAAGTAATAGGAGGACCAAAATACATTCTAAGAGAAGTGTGTGTGTGTGTGTGTGTGTGTGTGTACCTAAGGACTACAAATTGCAAGTAAAAAGGTATAAGTGGTCAAGAACTGAGTCGGCCCGTAGGGCTGGGTGCTGATTTTGTAGGTCCCTAGTGTCTTAGTTTACGTATCTCTGTTTCTTTCTGAGTCTGATTCCTTGTTGTTGCAGCTAGGCATTACCTCTTTGGGCTCTTCTCTCTAGGCCTCTTTTTAGTTTGAACTTCTGCTTCTGTCTTCTCTCTGGGTGATTCTGACAAAATTCCAAGAGAGAGCATGTGATTTTTCCAGCTCATCTGTTCACGCTGGCGATGTCACGGCTTGTTGATTATCCTGTGTTTTACCTGCTCTGAATCAGTACTTTCCCTGCCCCAGTCTGCAGATACAGGGAGCGAGTAGCTTTGGTTATCTGGCCTGATTCTGATAATCTACTAAGCAGAAGCTGCAGACAAGCTATTTCCACAAGGACTCAACTAAAGACATTGCAGATACCTAAACAAATCCAAAAATAGATCAATGTTTTAAAGTTTTGAGATTTAGCTCAGTGAAGTTCAGTTACCTGAAAAATTTGCTTTAGATAGAAATACATTCCATTATCATTCTACAAATAAAACCCTACTCTCTATACATTTCACATGAATTCAGAGTTCTAATAAAATATTAATAACTTTATTATGCATTATGTGTCTTTTTCCCCAAAATTATTCTGAAAGAACTTCTGTGTTCTTCCTATCCTATGTTACACACCCATAAGCACATTTCCTTGATATCGTCCTTGATATTGGAGGGGTAGATGTAATTGATCCATGGCCTCTACCACTTCCTCCTCTTCCCTTTATTCCCTGCCCAGACTTAGCCAAACAGCTGAAGATGCTTTTACATATGGAGAGGAGCATCACTGTTCCAACAATGGGTGAATGTGAGCTGCCATTGCTGCCAATACTGAGTTTTGCAATAAGTGCTCAGAACAGAGGTTCATGTAACAACATAGTACGTGCAGGCAATTATACTAGTGGTCCAGTACAATGAGGCTTAGCACATGTGTCACCCATTTACACACTTGGTTAAAGGTATAGAATGAACTAAATAAATGTAGATCAGAAATCTGTTTTCAACAAGGAACCAGGAACAGAATGGCAATTCTTTTTTACCTCAAGAGTGAAGACTAGGCAGGACACACTTATAAAACATTAGTACAACTTGTACAGAGATCCTGATTGAGGCTGCCAATTTAAGACATCTCAGGTAATTTTAATGACAAGACTAGATATAAAAACAGAACTAGCATTTTGAAATAAACAACAATGGTGGCCCAATTTTGGGTCCAGCACTGGGCGTGCATGTGCACAGCGAATGTGCATGCGTTGGTGTGCATGCGTGCATAGGCACAGGCCACCCTCTCCTTGTCACAGTCACGCACCACCTCCCCTCTATCAGCAAAACATATAACTACCCCAAAATAAAAGAGCAGCTAAGCTTCTGTAGAACGTGACATATTATATCAGCATAGATTTCAGTATTTCAAATTATTCCCTGGAATTAATTCACTAAATAACCCAGGCAGTCAAAGCACAGATCCATTAGGCTCAGTAGAACACATTCTTTAAATGTTAGTACCATACAATGAATATTTGATAAGTATGTCATTAATAAACCTTGGAGTGACATAATTGATATGTGGATGTTTAATGACAATTCCAAATGATGTAGCACATGGCATCCACTCGTCCCTCAATCATCACGCAGGTTGCTCCTGTACCATGCGATGGGCACAATTGGAAAGGCAAAGTCTGATCTTCATTAGTGGCTACCCATAAAAGGTTTTCATTACAAGATAAATGATTATAGCCTGGCTTTATTAATTAAGCATGCAATTCTGCAGACCAAAGTAATTGAATAAAATGGCCAGTAGCTTTAAACTACACAAAATCTTAACGTCTTAAGGTAGAATCTTCAGTCTGTGCCTTTAACCCTCTATTACTTGAGAATATATGGCAACTGAATTTAAAGTGTTGCCAAATACTGACTTAAATTTCATGTACAAGATTTTTTTCCTCTAACATCTTGTTCTATGACTGTCATGATAAATGGATTTGTCTTTCCTCTCATCTGATAACCTCAAATTCATCCTGCCCCTATTCTCAGCCTTGAGGAACATAACCCCAGAATATGTACGGGTTAACTGTAGAAGCATTGGTGCTTACAGAAATGAAATGACTTGTTGCATCTTTAAAGAGAATTAGTGACTGAAGAACAGGTCACTAGAAATCCTTTATTCAGGTGTCACTAAATCACACCTAGGAAATTAACTAATCATCCATGCTCAAGTCCTTCTTTATTTTGGGGTCAGGAATGATGCTTCAAACATGATATATCCATGTAACAACTCCCTTTCTATCTCTGACTGCTTCCGTGAGAAAAATACGACTTCTTAGAATATCAAATTTAAAGTAAAAAAATATATACACCAGGGAAGACATTTTTTGCTGTAATATTTTTACATGTACAGTATTTTGGAACAAAAGAGCTCTAAAACAAATGCAACAAATTTTGCAAAATAAATATGTTTCTGATTGCTTGATACATAGGAACTGGTGACAGCAAACATTAAAATTCATTTTTACTCAGTGAGAACACACATGACTTAGTGCCCACAAAAAAATCCCTCAGAATAACTTTTTCAAGTAGAGCAAAATGTATATGTATGATATGTTCTACCATGAAGTATCTACAATTAATTTTATAAGATCAGAGAATATTCTGGCAATGAGACAACTTTTTCCCCCAATTCTGCTTTGAACTACTTTTTTTTTGTATGATCACTACCAGAAATAATTACATTGTTAAATTATTTAGTGACTGTGGTCACTAAAGAGTTCATCAGCTCACTGTATTAGCGTAAAATAGGAAGCTTGACCCTCACCTTGTCGAAAATACTTTTATTTGTAGTGTTTTTACTTGAATTTATTGGTAATTACTTTTATCCTTTATGAGTATGCTATTGATTCTTTTGCATGCCTTTCAGTAGAAGCATTAACAAACATTTAGCTTGGAAAGTGACATTTTAATTTCATTTCTAACATTTTTAAGGACCTGGACACTAACTCCCACTATAATATTTTCAATCCCATGAAGAACGAAACATTTCTGTAGTTTATTGTCTACATTTCCATTGTAATGGCCAGGTGGCTGTTATTAGAGTAGCATGGCACACAACTTCTGTATGAACTGAGAATACCACTACACTATTCAAATGATTCATTTTGCATTAGTGCAATTGTTTCCAAGTGTGTTTCATAATGTTTTATTCATCCTAGTTTCTTCTTGTTGTAGCATTAATCCTTAAACTATATATTATGAATGTAATGTATATAGTAAAGTTAAAAATTACTTTTATGAAGTTATTGTCATCATAATTCTTATGTTTATTTTTAATCATTTTTAAACCTAAGATTACTAGCACAGATTTAGAGATAATTTTGATTTAAACCTAAGATTACTAGCACAGATTTAGAGATAATTTTGATTTAATTTTATTTATTTATTTGTTTTGTTTTCAAATATGAGAACCTTCATCATCATGTTTCAATGAGTCTCCTGAAATAATAAATTCAAAGGGAATTTATTTTCTCTTATTTCAGCTGAGCTCTCTTTGCTACAGGTCTTTTATTTACTCCATCCATTTTTCATCCTTGATTATTCAGAATCACCAGAGAACCATCTTACTTCTGAACCATGAGGTTGTTATTCAAGACCTACTACTCTGCTGAAGAATTCTTCTCTCTTCTTTGTCCCAACCAGATCTGACTCTGTCACTCACCAGCTACTTGACCTGGAACAATGGTTTCTGCATGTGTAACATAGGAAAGCTTGTTGAGGACTCCATGATCCTCAGAGAATCAAATTTGGCCAGTGGCCTCTAATTCCATGTGTTATGGCAAGACTCAGGTACAAGTCAAAACCTTTAGAGGGGCAGTTAAGCATGGCCTGGTTGGAGTTCCAGTTTCTCTACTTAGTAGCACTGTGATCCTAGGCAGCTTATTTAAACTCTATGTGCCAGTGTTTCCTCAACTGTAAAATGGTTTTATTAGTTATTATTTCATAGATTTTATTATAAAAACCAAATATAGCAAGTACTGTATATCTGAGGTGCTAAAAACAGTGCTTGGTGCATGGTAAGCATTCAATGAATGTTAGCAAAGGATTAAATGTTCCTAAGGAATAAAAAGATTATGGCACTCTCCATCCCTACCCTACATCTGTATGTAAGTCAAAATCAAAATTCTGATATCGCCATATGGTGACTTTTGGAAGCTTTAGTTGAAATATGAAACAAACAAACAAGGCTAACTCTTGGTTTTCCTGCCTTAGCTTTGCTGGTGCTCTAAGCCAGAACATCCTGTAGTACGTGCTACATCGTATCACGATATAAAAGAGAACTATCACTCCCTTCCTGGTCCTCTATTGAAAACAGATTTCTGTTTTATATTTATTTAAATATATTGTAGGTGTCCATTTATGAAAATAATATTTATCTAAGGATGAAACTTTAAATATTTCTGGAGGTCTTATCCTTATGAATCAAGTTTCAGTTTTATAGTAATTATTATTGCTATTGTTACTACTATAATTGTGGTTTCAAGTAATAAATAGACATTATATTGCATTTGTCATCATATCACACAAACACGTATCCAGGTATATATTAATGAAATTCCCTCTTGCTTTCGTGAGTGCCTTGTTTTCTAGAGTAGTAATGATGGAAAGTAGCCTCTTTCCCAGCACACATTTAAGATATAGTAAAGGTTATTCAAATGTCAGATATTTTAATGATAACTTTGTCAGTGTACCAATTTTATTATATGTTAGGTAACATGTTTATACAATATAGTTTAAATATATCTAATGATATTAAGGTTTAAAAAATAAATTTGACTTTCATATTTTATTTTTGGTAGGCCCAATATATGACATGATTTTAAACTTATCCTTATTTGAAGATACAAATATTTGGGCAAGTAAGAGGATATGGAAGACAAATTGCTTAAAGCTGATGATGGTGTTTTGAATTACGCATAGAATACCTGTGGAGAGACCCTAACTTGACTCGAGCTATCTGGTCTGACCCCTTATTTTGTAGCTAAGCCACTTCAAAAAGTGTAAGTAATCGGCCACAAATCGCAAAGCTGGAAACAGAATTCCCTGTTTTTTGACACCAAGTCTGAGGTCTTTCCGGTGTAAAGCACTGCTTCCCAAGGTACTATTTATCTAGTATTTTCATTTTTCATACTTTTTTTAAAAAAATAGGATTTCCACTCTGATTTGTATTGAAGTGAATAGAATCCCTATTATACTTCACTTTATGGAAATGCAACACATGAAGAGCTTTTTGTACGAGCTTTTCATTTCTGGTTCTCTTTGTCACAAAGGGCTCTTCACTTTTGTAGCTGAAATCATTTGTAATTATGAATTGTGCTTTTAAAAAATTCATCAATGAAATCTTTGATTTTGAAATGAGGTGCCAGAAGAAAGGCAGAAGTGGGATGAGTGGAATTTAGTGCAATATGATAGAGAAATAGAGAAATAACAAAGGAGAGGCATCTCACCTAGAGCAGTGTCTCAAAAAGCAGCAGGAAAATGAAGATAATGCATTTGGTCATGTTTTGGAGTTTGTTATTCAGTGTTATTTGAGGTAGGAGTACACAGAAAATATCTTTATGTCACATATTAAATATTTTTCATATATCAAATATATCTACTATACAAGATTTAGAGATGATGGGCACAGGGGGGTCACCAACATAGTGATGGAAGACACACATTTTTAAATACTCAGCTGTGTTTAATTATTTTTTATTTTGTTGTCTGACCTGCTATATGGGGTTTTATGTCAGTATCATAAACGTGCAGATATCTGTTAATAACATCCTTAAGGTATATGTTAGTAAACAGCCAAAGAAAGAGGACTGAATTAAGTATATGCTTAAGATGGTGAGAGTGAGAAGAAATTGAACAAATATTTTTTAAATGTGGATTTCAATAAATGTACTTCCTTATACAATACCTGCAATTAATTACAACTAACATGACCCATTTCACCAACTAACAAGTAAATATGATCATATGCACTTATTTAATATTACACTATCACTCAAATTCCCATTGACTTGGGAAATCCAAGTTATCCTCTCAAAGATCGTGCCCACCCCCGAGAGTCTCAACTGGTTAAAACGAACAAACAAACAAACAACAAACAGAAAGAACTCAGAGCAAAGTGGGTCTGTCCTGGCTCCAAAAGCTAATCTCTGAGAGTGCTGGAGTCTGATCTGTTCACTTCAACTGCAGGCGTGGGTGCAGCCACATGGTTTCACCGACTGACACAAGCCCAGCATTGGCACACAGAAACCTATCCCTGATGTCCTTAGTGGTCCACATTTTGATCAAACCTTGGTACTCTCCACAGCAAGTCCCAGGGTTTCATTCTGCTTCATACCTCACGTTAGCGGAGATCCTAGTCCCAGTCACAGGGCTGCAGGGGCTGCTCCTGGGGCACCTCCACCACCAGCCTGGTCCTGACAGTGGTTTCTCCCAAGATCCTCCAGCCTTTTGATTGAGCCAGGGTCACTAACCTCGTGTCTTTCATATACATTATTTCAGGAGACTCATTGTCCCCTCCTGACTGCGTTTCTTAGGGGTACTGGTTGCACTACTCTATGTCGTTCAATCTTCAGCAGCAGAGGTTGGATTTCCTTCTTCCCACAGCTATCAGGTTTTGTTATCAAAACATAACTTTCTTATCCCTTCTGAGCACTTTGAAAATCAGAGAAACAGAGAATGCCTATGAGTTCCTCTCTTACACCCATTTTCTTTTTCTTCCCCCATCCTACTCCCAACAAGGGGTTTCTTTTGACCCAAATTTGCGTAATTTAAGAATACAGCACCACAGATTCATTCAGAATAAGGAATATGTGCTTCAATGCAACAGCCTGACTATATTCCTTATCTAGAAGATGCTAGCATAAAAGTCTATATTACCTCTACTCAATATTTAATATTTTCTATAACAGCCATTGTGCTACATACAGTTTTTAAAAATTCTCTTTTAAGAAATAACAAAAAAACTCCTTTAGAGTTAGATTAGCCTAGTCAACTCTTATTTTTGAAAGTGAGGAGAGTTAAAAAATAAAAACATTGAATTGTCTTTTATTATTGGTTTTGACTACAATAATTATGTTGCTTGAGTCTTAAACATGGAAAGGGGAAGCTCAAACCTAACAATGTCTATACTAGGCCATGTGATTTGCATACCAATGAACGTGCTTTAAACTCTAGCCCTGAAGCAGTCCATAAATTAGTTCTTTTTTTTTTTTTTTTTTTTTTTTTTTTTTGCCCTGTGGGTACGAAAGGTTCATAACATCAAAACCTTATGCCACCTTTTCTACCCATAGAATTCTCTGATTACTCTCACATCATCAACTTACTATTCATACTAGATCACTGTCATTTCTTTAGAATTTTTTTTAACTTTTATTTTAGGTTCAGGGGTACATGTACAGGTTTGTCATATAAGTAAACTTGTTTCATGTGGGTTTGTTGTACAGATTATTTTGTCACCCAAGAACTAAGTCTAGTACCCAACAGTTATTTTTTTCTGATCCTCTTCCTCCTCCCACCCTCCACCCTCAAGTAGGTACCAGTGTCTGTTGTTTCCCTCTTTGTGTCTGTATGTTCTCATTATTTAGCTCCCATTTATAAGTAAGAACATGCAGTATTCTTTTGTTTGTTTGTTTGTTTGTTTGTTTGTTTGTTTTGAGACAGAGTCTCGCTCTGTCGCCCAGGCTGGAGTGTAGTGGCCCGAACTCAGCTCACTGCAAGCTCCACCTCCTGGGTTCACGCCATTCTCCTGCCTCAGCCTCCCAAGCAACTGGAACTATAGGTGCCCACCACCATGCCCAGCTAATTTTTTTGTATTTTTTAGTAGAGATGGGGTTTCACCGTGTTAGCCACGATGGTCTCGATCTCCTGACTTCGTGATCTGCCCATCTCGGCCTCCCAAAGTGCTGGGATTACAGGCATGAGCCACGGCGCCTGGCCCAGTATTTGGTTTCCTCTTCCTGCATTAGTTTGTTAAGGATGATGGCCTCTAGCTCCATCCATGTTCCTGCAAAAGACATGATCTCATTGTTTTTTATGGCTGCATAATATTCATATATATGTGTGTGTGTGTATATGTGTATATATATGTATATATATGTGTGTGCCTATATATATGTATATATACACCACATTTTCTTTAGTCTACCATTGATGGACATTTAGGTAGATTCCATGTCTTTACTATTGTGAATAGTGCTGCAATGAACTTACGTGTGCATGTGTCTTTATGGTAGAACTTACTGTAATTCTTTTACTTTATAAACTTTTAATTTTTTTAACTCTTTGACTGTTTATAATAACACTTATATTAAAGCACAAACACATTGTACAAAAGTATTTTTATTCCTTTGGATCTTTGTTCTATGAGCTTTTCTCTATTTTAAAAACTTTGTATTCCTTTATTTTTGTTTTTTTAGAAGAAGACACAAACACATACATTAGGCTAGGCCTACTCAGGGTCAGGGTCATTCATGCCCCTGTCTTTCACTTTCACATCTCTCCCCATTGGAAGGTCTTCAGGGTCAACAGCAGTCATGGAACTGTCCTCTCCTGAGATAATATTACTTCTTTGGGAATACCTCCTGAAGGACTTGCCTGAGGCTGTTTTCCAGTTCATTTTTCTTTTTTTTTTTTTTTTTTTTTAACAAGTAGAAAGCGTGCACTCTAAAATAATGACAAAAGGTATAATATAGTAAATACATAAACCAGTAATGTAGTCATTTATTATCATTATCGAGTAGTACATATTATACATAATTGTATGTGTTAGATTTTATATGACTGGCAGCACAATAGGTTTGTTTGCAACAGCATCACCACAAGCACATGAGTAATACATTGTGCTATGACATTATGACAGCTACAACCTCACTAGGCCATAGGAATTTTTCAGTCCACTATAACCTTGTGGGACCACTGTTGCATACGTCTGTGATTAGCTGAAATGTCATTATGCAAAGCATGACTATAGCTCAGGACTCAGCCTTGGACCTCTTCTCTATAAAGATTTATTATTGGTGATCTCCTCCAGTATCGTGGCTTTAAATACGCTTAAGATACTCTGATTTTTACCTCTAGCTCAGACGTCTCCCTCAAACTACTGTCTTTTTTTCGACTGTGCACTGGAAAGTCTAATTGACACATCAAATGAAACCTGTCCAAAACCCAACGCCTTATCTTCTTTCCTGAAACTGCTCCTCCCGCAACCTTCTCTGAGTTAGAGGAAACTCAATCCTTTCAATTGTTTCGGCCACAACTTTGGTACCATTCTTGACTCTTCTCTTTTTTTCACACCCTACATCTAATCCATTAGTAAATCCTTTGGCCACACCTTCAATTTATATCCAGAATTCAACTACTTGTCAGGATTTGTCCCACCAAGGCAGGAAATTATTGCCATAAGTACAATAAGAAGTGATGGTGTACTTATGGCAATAACTTCATATGTTGTCTCTTGGCTTCTACCTTTGGCCCACTACATCATACACAGCAGAGCAGACAGGGTTACCCTGTGAACCTTTATGCAAAGTCCCATCATTTCCTCGTTCAGAACCCTCCAGTGACTTCCCACCTCAGTCAAAATAAACATCAAAGTCCTTCCAATGCCCTAAAGACGTCATACAATCTGTGCCCCCATTTTATCTCCCATCTCGCATCCTGTAATTCTCATCCTAACTCATTCTGTTCATTTCATTGCCTCATTTCAGCCCCAGGACTAGGTACTTACTCTCTTTTTGCCCATAACGCTCCTTCCCCTTGTATTGCCTCACAGTGCAATATGCAACCTCTTTTAAGTCTTTGCTCAACTGTCACTTTCTCCGTGAGGCTGTCCCTGAGCTCCCTTTTCAAAACTATAATCTTCTCCCAGATAAATCTCTACCTTCATTCCCTGATTTTTCTCCACAGGACTCACTACCATCTCATACACCGTCTGTTTGTTTATGTATTATTACTCCTTGCCTACTTCGCTACACTAAAATGTAAGCTCCATGACATAGGGATTTGTGTCAGTTTTGTTACTTGCTCCAGCCCAGGTGCCTGGAACAGTCGCTGGCACAGAGTGAGTACTCTGAATTATGTATTGAATGAATGAATGAATGAATTACAGAAATGTCCTCTCCAATTTCTCCTGGCCATTTCTGACAGTTCCTAACTGTAGCCCTGCAGAAGGCTTTGGGCTACTTTTTCTTCTCTGCTGCCTGATAATGGATCCATAGATTCTCAGGAAACCCAGGCCTCTCCACTGCGATGGCTGCCATGTTCTTTTATATGCTCAGCGTGCAGTAATTGTAGGCATAGCGTACTCACAGGAATAGCTGCATTTACTGGGTGTTAACTGTGCCCTAAGTGCTACATTAGGTTTTATATGTATTATCTGTTTTAATTTGAGCCTCACAACCCAGGAACAAAAGTAGCAAGGTTTGGTTTCTTGCTCGTGTGATCCTTTCTTATTTTTTATTGTGACTTCATGAGTACCATATTATCGAGTAGCTTCAAGTTAAGCCACAGTGGCCTTTTCCTGATGACTTTTTGAACTCTACCCTTCTCGACTGCACTGGACACCTCTCTGGAGTGGGTGATTGGGAACAATAAGACCAGAGATAAGGAGTCTAGAAGGATCATTTGGTCATGTTGGTTGATGCTGTGTTTTGGGACGTAACCATAATAATTGTAGGTATGTATTAAGCACATACTAAGAGTTAGAGGCTGTGCTAAGAACTGTTATCTTATATTTAAATGCTATTCCTATCTCAGTGAAGGAAGTGAGGCTTAAGAAGGTAAAACAATTGGCTGAAGGGTGTACAACTGACTAGTAAGTACTGGTTTTAGGATTTAGACCCTGGTCATTCAAACTCAGAGCCTTTGATCATAAGCACCATGGTCTTAGGTGGAGGTAACTGCGGGAGAATTAATTGGACTGGCATTTTTCAAATGCACACTCTGTTCCAGTCACTGTACTAGGTGCTAAGGATATAACAAAAACAGAGGAAGGACAGATTCTTTTCTCATTAAGCCTGCTGTCTAGACCAGCTGGACAATATTCATTATGTAATCATAAGTAAAGATATAAACATTGATCACCTACATTTTTAAGAGTTTTAATATCTATAAATATGAGTCATCAGAAGCCTTGGGCATCTAGTTTTGGAAGAGTGCCTTACAATCCTTCAGCATTATAGTCTTTATAGAGTCTCTTTACAATAGCTCATCAGGCTTGTGTAGTGGGTCCTCTTCAGCACTCATACCTTTAATTTCTATTACATGGTTAACATTTCATTGGTAACTTTGTATTTTTATGTGCATGTGTTTGGCTTGCTTCACCATACTGTATTATCAGCCTATTGAGTGCAAGGATGTTCTATTTATTTCCGTATTCCCCTAAGATTGTTAGTTCTTTTATCTTCAAATAGAATGTTCTCAGTATATGCTTACTAAATTCATCCTAGTTCGGGAAATACTTTCTTATATATACTCCTTTTGAATGAGAAGATGAAAGTATCAGTGGGTAATTTATCAAAAGCCATGTAGCTGGGGGTGGAATTAGAACACCCAAACATCAGTGCTTAGGATATAAAGTATGTGGTTTAGTTCCCTGCATCCTTAAGAAATATATTCATATGTCAGCAGTAGATAAATGTTAATAGAATAGATATAACTAAGCTGTCTGTATAAAGAGCTGTGTTTTAGAAAATTAGGCAAGCATATTCATTAGGTACTAAGGATTGGTGACTTGCCCATCATATCTGCAGTGAGGATAGGGAGCAATGCAAAGTGGTGATTTTAAGATTTGCAATTATCTACTTTACACATTCAACAGGTGAAAATGCATATTCCCCAGCATCAACAGGTGCTCAGAGCTGTACTGGCATTTCTGAAACTTTGAATGCAAAACATTCCTTTCAACTTGAGTTGGAAAGAGTAGGCAGCGAGAAACCACAGGGAGACTTTATGCAGGCAGTTGGTACTACTTGTTATGTTTTTTTTTTTTTTTTCTCCCCCATGGGAAATTTCTTTTATTATACTTACATTTGCCATGTAAAGTGACTTTTTCCAGGAGCAACAGAAAACCTGCCTGTGCCATAGCTGACATTTTTGGAGAGAACCATGATAGAAGGAGAGTGATATCTGTACTGGTATCTCTCCTTCCTTAGTCAGTTCAGGTAGATATATAGAAATAGGTAGTTTTTTAAAAGAGGCCAAACCAAAGATATTTGGTCTAAGCATTAATTTGTCAACAAGGCATTATTCTTTAGGGTTAGGGGGAACAATTGTCCCAGTTTTCCTAGGACAGAGAAGTGTTCTGGGACTGCCAGAGCTCTAAATTAACTACAGAAGTGATGGGTATGTCAGAAAAAGCTGGTCATGCTATTTAGGTAGCTCTTCTAAACTTTTAATAACTTCATTCTACTAATTAGGAGGGACCACCTGCCTAGCAAAGTACTAGAACTTGCTAAATATTTAGAATTAATCTGCCTTTGAGGGGCAATGTATTCTCCAAAAGCTGGTGATAAGGTGGGGATTAACAAATATTGGGGAACTGGCATAAGTAACTCTCGGCCAAAGAATGCATATTTATCTGTTGCTGAGTTTTTTTTCTCCCTGTTTCTCTTGGGTAAATTTCCCCTTCAGGCATCAGAGCTGAAAGAACAGTGTCACAGCAAGTGTGCTCAGCTCACCATGGACTTTTATTTCCTGAGTCTCACAGTTATTATAGGCACAGTAGCCACTTCATGCCACTGAATGCCTAAAGTTTTGTGGAGACGCCCTCAGGGACTTGGACTTGGGCTTCACAATAGATCCCCAAAGAGGCTGCAGTCCCTTGTCCTGACAAAGGAGCATCTGTTGAAGGCCTTTTGCCTGAAGTCATTCAATTCAGTGCTAGACCACTAGCTTGGCTCCTTTATATAGCCAGCTCCATTGTTCAAGGCATTTCTTGAAAGAGGAGTACACACGTTCTCTAACTTCCCTCATTTAGTTAATGCTGAAAATGTCTGGCCTAGAGTCTGTCACTATAAGATGGGTCACAATAACAAGAGAAACCTTATCTCTCACTTAAATTTGTATAGCTCTTCCTGGCTTTCTCTGTACTTGCCACAGAAGTAATTTCTTCTAATTCTTATCCAGATATAGGGAAAACAGCTATGATTATACATCGTGCTCATTGTATACATGATAAAATGTGCTTATTTCTCCAAGTCCATATGAGCTGGGTTATGATAAAAATTAGTTCAATGCTGGTTGATAAATTGGGTTATGATAAACTGGGTTATGATAAAAATTAGTTCAATGCTGGTTAATAAATTACAAGAATGGATTATTGAATGGTGTTTTCTTACTATTTGATATTCAGGTGGTTTCATAGTTGAAGTCAATAAAAATAGTGCTTGAGAAGGCAGATGAGTGGCTTGTTGCAAGTCTCTCAGCTCCAAGCCCTTTATAGAACAACACTACTTTATAGACCTTTTGTCTGGTCTAGTTCCATGCTCCTCAAAAAGGGATATGTGGCAGGGGACCATGAAGACACTGAAAAATATGTCGATGGTGGGTCTAACATAAAAAGGGTGGTGTTTCCTAATAACCGCATTATTGTTATGTTAAATCAACCAAGCACAGCTATGAAATAAAATGAAAGTTCACATGACATCATAATGTAGCATGGGAAACTCAAAGAACATTTAGCCTTATAGGGGCCTCTCTGCTTACCCATTCTACTTTCTCTGTTGTTTGGAGGTGGGGACTACTTCAGGGGATATTTTTTGGAGGATAGTTTAAAGGAACAGTTTAAGAATCATTGGTTCTAGTCTAATTCTGCCTCTTCCACTTGAATGCCACATTCTATACCTCTCAAAAGATGTCCTGACCTTGATTGAGCTCATAGTATTTATCTTGTCTGTAATAGCAATATTGGCTGTTCGACCAAAATAAAATAATTCAGTGATGACTTTTCTTCTTTATAGCTTAGGCTGAAATGAGACTACATTTAATCTTCCGCAGGTTTCAAATTAGAACACACTGCATAGTTAGCCTTCTGAGTTTCCATGATAAAAAGAAAATGTATCTAATGTTTACTGAATGCTCACTCTATGCCAAACACTTAGCTAAGCATTTCATATGCACTTCTTACAACTGCTATAATTTGCCTTTATTATTATCTAAATTTTGAAGATGAGCAAATCATAACCAAATTGCCCAAGATTACACAGGTAGTCAATGGCAGAACCGGGATTTCAAATCTGGGTAGCCTGAGTTTGAGCCCATGTTCCAGATCACTCTTTGTGTGGTTCTTCTTGCTGTTAAAGTTTATATATATGTATGTGTGTGTGTGTGTGTGTGTGTGTGTGTGTGTGTGTATATATATATTACTTTACGTTCTGGGATACATGTGCAGAATGTGCAGGTTTGTTACATAGGTACACATGTGCCCATGGTGGTTTGCTGCACCCATCAACTTGTCATCTACATTAGGTATTTCTCCTAATGCTATCCCTCCCCTAGTCCCCCACCCCCCAACAGGCCCTGTTGTGAGATGTTCCCCTCCCTGTGTTCTCATTGTTCAACTCCCACTTATGAGTGAGAACGTAGGCTGTTTGGTTTTCTGTTCCTGTGTTAGTTTGTTGAGAATGAAGGTTTCCAGCTTCATCCATGTCCCTGCAAAGGACATGAACTCATCCTTTTTTTATGACTGCATAGTATTCCATGGTGTATGTGTGTCACATTTTCTTTATCCTGTCTATCATTGATGGACATTTGGTTTGGTTCCAAGTCTTTGCTATTTTGAACAATGCTGCAATAAACATATGTGTGCATGTGTCTTTATAGTAAAATGATTTATAATCCTTTGAGTATATACCCAATAATGAGATTTCTGGGTCATATGGTATTTCTGATTATAGATCCTTGAGTAATCACCATACTGTCTTCCACAATGGTTGAACTAATTTACACACCCACCAACAGTGTAAAAGCATTCCTATCTCTCCACATTCTCTCCAGTATCTGTTGTTTCCTAACTTTTTAATAATCTCCATTCTAACTGGCATGAGATGGTATCTCACTGTGGTTTCGACTTGCATGTCTCTAATGACCAGTGATGATGAGCTTTTTTTCATATGTTCGTTGGCCACGTAAATGTCTCTTTTGAGAAGTGTCTGTTCAGATCTTTTGTCCACTTTTTGATGGGATGTTTTCTTTTTTCTTGTAAATTTGTTTAAGTTCCTTGTAGATTCTGGATATTAGCCCTTTGTCAGATGGATAGATTGCAACAGTTGCTATAGAGTGGTGTTTGACTGATGAGCCCTATTACTCTGATGGAAATTTTATGTGCATATACATTCACTGTAAATCAACTAAGTAATAGTTATGTTCATTCATTCAAAGGTTTTAGAACCCTAACTATGTGCCAGGTTGCAGGGGTACAGATATGAGGAAGAAAAGCTCTCTTAGAGCAGCTCATAGTCTAGTGGTACAAATGGACATATAAGCAAAATATGAAACAACCAAATAATGTCAATATTTGACATTTATTTGACAATAAAACAGAATACAGTGCAGGAATACTTTACCACATGGACTTAGAATTTATATGGGGAATCGAGATGGTATAGTAACCGCAAAAAATTGTCCATCAAAACAGATTGATGTTGGTAGAGCACAACGAGCAGAGATAAGGATGAAAGTAGGATAAGTCCCAAGTGAATCTTTCAAACTCACTAGATAATTTTACTGGGCTCTTTGGAAACATTTAATTGCTAATTCCTATTAGTTTCTGAAATCAATTTCATTGACCAACCTCATCCCATGCCTCCAAGCAAAACTTCAAGTTAACGGTAGCATTTGTTTCTCATTAATTTATTTGGTTTTCTTAATGGCCAATTTGAAGGCTTATTAATAGTTAATATGTTTAGCAATGTAAACATTTGCATTAATAAAACAGATGCAAAATTACTGCCCCAGCCAACCACTGCCATGCTAAAGAGCCAGGAGACATAAACACTAGAAGAGTTGAAGTGAGCTTATCCTCAGAGGACGAATAATGTCCTTCCAGATTGTCTGATTCTCACATGATTGCTATCTACACATCTATTTCAAAACTCATAGAAGATGTTGCAACACTAAGTTTGTGTTAGCTTTTTTTTCTTAAGATACAATTTTAAAACTGAAGTGTGTTCTTGTTTAACTGCTCCTCCCCTTATTTCAGGAATAGACTTACAACCACAAGTAGTCTATGACTTTCTTATGCTTACCTTTGGACAACTGACATTTGTGTAAACTGGCAACAATAAGCTACCTAATACATGCTGAATTTAGACTTTTACTCATCATTGGGAAACCATTTATTTATTTATTTATTTGGAGACAGAGTCTTGCTCTGTCATCCAGGCTGGAGTGCAGCTCACTGAGAACTCTGCCTCCTAGGATCAGGCAGTTCTCCTGCCTCAGCCTCCTGAGTGGCTGGGACTACAGGCATCTGTGAGCATGTGCGATTAATTTTTTATATTTTAGTAGAGATGATGTTTCACCATGTTACCCAGGGTAGTCTCAAAGCCCTGAGCTCAGGCCATCCGCCCACCTCAACCTCCTAAAATGCTAAGATTACAGCCAGGAACCACTGTGGCCTGCTGGAAAACCATTTTCAAGCTATCTCCTAATGGTGTTGCTATTAGCCAACAGTTTATTTTAGGCAATATAACCTTCTTAGCCTATAGAAAGCCATTTATATATACTGTTTGAATATTTGAATATACTTATAAGAATGAGTGGAAAATGGGAGGCTAGTGCTTATACTAATGATAAAAAAGAAATGCAGTCTAATAAACATTGTTAATCACAGAAATAATTACATTTTACAAAAAATTGTAAAATTTTAATTTAATTGGGTGCCCATCTGACTTAGGTTGGTATATTAATCAGGATATGCTGTCGTAACAAGTGCAATCTCAATGAAGCTTTTTAATTGCTCATGTTACAGTAAAATGTGAGTCAGTAAGTATCTCTCTTTGTTCCATCTAGTGATTCAGAGATCCAGGCATCCTTCTCCTAGTGGCCCTGCATTACTGGGGCCTCACAGTCCTCTAGCAAATCCCCTGCCTCCAGATGCCAGATGAGTAAAACACCAGTTGGAGGAAGGAGAGCACACAGGAGATTTGAGGAGAAAGGCCTGGAAGTGGCACACATCATTTTTGATCATATTCTTTGGACAGATTTTACTCACATGGCAGAAGTACCTAGGAAGCATAGCTTGGTCTTATGCTCAAGAGAGGTAATACATGGGGTTTGTTGATTATAGGACATTGCCTGTGGCACAGTCAGTCAAATGTGTATTTGATTGTGAAGAAACAGATAAAAATAATATTTAGAAATGTATAAAATGCTGGAAATAGATGGGAAAAATTATCTTTAAGAGGAGAATATAACCAGGGATTTGACGGACTTTGGCACTTTAGGAATAGTCCTGATTCTCCTCCCACTGCTCCCTGGCTCAGTTAGATGTAGGTTTATTATGAGCTTATGCAAATATGCACAAAAGAACATTTTTAGTAGGACTGTAAATGCCTCCCCTTTTGCAGAAATTGGGTTCCAGAGAATTTAAAGAAGAGATATACATTGTGAACATTTTCCCTGCAAGACCTAGAATGTACCTGACAGCATTCAGCTTTCTGGTTCAATATCCTAGATTATTCAGGGTGACTTTTAGATCTCTTGTAACATTGAGGAAGAGATCTGAGTCTTTTCACTTAGTCTGTATACTCTGGGATCCATCAGATAAGTAGTCATGTCAGAGTAATGCCCACAGAGAGGCAGAAGTGGATTACAGAAGGATGACAGAAAACATTTTATTTGAGGGATTTCTAAGAACGTGGCCAATGGATGACTTTCAAATACATAAGTCAGGAGACCCAGTGACTTCTTATACAAGTGTCCCATACAAGATTTTGTTTGCTAAATCTCCACACACAAAATAAACATTCCCCAGTGGGAGACAAAGTATCACATTTTCTGAGAGGTTTAAAACAATATTAAGCTGTGAATCATCTGTTGATCTGTTTAACACACTTATTGTCTCTAGAATTAAATGCTGAGGGCAGGGACTATAACTTTCAAATCAAATTTTGTATCACAAACACACTAAACATTAAAGAACTGCCCATTTGCAGTAACAGATAGGCGTAATCTGCTATAAGGCACTGAAAAAGAAGAAACTCCACTAATGCTGACCTCAAAGTACTGAGGCAATCCTCAGTCTTCTTTTGGGGCAATAGATTATGTGAGTTCTAGTCTAATAACTATTCACACCCTGAGAATAGAATATCAACTCTTGGCTGGGCATGGTGGTTCATACCTGTAATGCTAGCACTTTGGGAGACTGAGGCAGAAGGATCACTTGAGGCAAGGAATTCAAGATTAGTCTGGGCAGCATAGCAATGCCCCATCTCTACATAACAAAAATTTAGGAAGGCATGGTGATACACACCTGTAGTCTCAGTTGCTCAGGAGGCTGAGGTGGGAGGATTGCTTAAGCCCAGGAGGCTAGGCTGCAGTGAGCTTCCAGCCTGGGCAACAGAGCAAGACTGTTTCTCAAAAAATATAAGTACATAAAACTCACTCGGCTGGCTGATTTCGTCTTTGATGTGCAAAAGAGAACACGTGTAGACCTTCTTCATCAGTGTGTATCATTATGGAGGGTTATCATTTACGCTTCAGCATTTTGATTAGACTAAACAAATCATCTAAGAAAGATTACATTCTTTCGACCTAGGTAAATGTAAATGAAAACAACAACAGAAATTATTCTTCTTAAGAAATTTATTTCAGCAGCACCTAACTCTGGGTTATGGTGATAACTTGAAATATATTTCTAAGCTGAAATCCCTGCATGAGGGACAAGAAATTATACAGAGCTAAAGGAAGCAAACCTGTAGTAAATATACATCAGAGTAATGATGAAGAATGCAGCTTTCTCTCACAGGTACTTCTAAGTCCTGCGATCAGATAAGCCTTGCAGAGGCTTTTATAATCATGGACAAGACTAATAAAGAATGGGCATTCTCAATGGTTTTGGAATACTTTGTGTAACCTTGCTGAACCTTGAATTCTCATTATTGTTTCCCTCATAGAAAAATGATATTCTGTCTTATGTGAAGGGTGGAAAACTGAAAAGGAGTCTCCAACACTGAAGTCAGTTTTCGCTGCCGAAGAATGACCTCATTGCTTCATGAGGCTGTGAGAACGGAGGGCGGAATCTTCTTGAAGTCCTCCTGAAGTTGCACCTAGTGGGGTTACATAAAGTATCCTGGCGTCTTTATTAACTAAATTTTCATGCATACCATTTCCTAATTTCATGCTATGCTGCCTGGGTGCAACTTTGTACAAGAATGGATTTGGAGCAAGGTGTGATAGTCTCATAGGGCTCTTCCAGTCCAGTGAAATGAGTCAGAAGTGAGCTTCCTTTTACCCTTAATAGACAAAACCTCCTATCGTCCTCTCCCCTTCCCCTTATGGTTCCTACTCCTGGGAGCCCCTGTCTCCCCCACAACCCAGCTTCCTTCCCTTTTCAGGCCCACCATCTGTGCTCACCTGACTTCTTTTATCCCATCAAAAGCAGTTAGTCTTAGCTCATTTACTGTCAGTGATCTGCTTGACTGACCAAAGCTAATCTGATGGAGGAATATGCAGTGTTACTGTTGGAGTACATTTGTCTTTGCCATTTATTTCACTAATTCTTATTGCAGACTTACTCTGTGCTATTTTCAATGGGGTATCAAAATGAATAAGGAATAATTTATTTCCAAAATGCATTTTGTCCTCTAGAACTTAATATATGTTCTCTCTCTGTTAACACATTTGTATATTCAAGGCCCTTAAGGCCAGCAGCAGTGGCTCATGCCTGCTATCTCAGCTACTCCAGAGGCTGAGGCAGGATGATCACTTGAGACCAGGAGTTCAAGACCAGCTTGGACAACAAACGTAACTGTGTCTCTACAAAAACCATTTAAAAATTAGCTGGGTAAGGTGGCATGAGCCTGTAGTCCCAGCTACTTGGGAGTCTATGAGGTGGGAGGATCCCTTGAGCCAAAGAGTTGAGGCTACAGTCAACTATTATTGTGCCACTATACTCCAGCCTGGGTGTCAGAGCAAGGCTTTGCCTCTAAAATAAAATAAATTAAAGACCCTTAATTTCATAGAGCCTTAAACAAAAGGAACAAAGAGTATTTCGAATTTCAGACAGAGCTAATATTTCTGAAAATTTTATTTAGGAACGTTCATTACTGGTAGGCAAACAAAGGTTTGGAAAAACACAAAGTTTGTTTTCAAAATTACCTGTTGATTGAAATCCACTCAATGTTTTTATTATTTTTAAAAGCTGATTTCTGCTTGCTCATGGTTTAGCGGAAAGGACACCGAAGTAGGGGTCAAAACAGGCAGTCTCTGGTCTCTGCTGCCAGGTTTGTGGCTGCCAAAGCTCCCAGCCATTCATTCATTCTAAAACCTCACATCTTACAGGAAAAGCAGGACAAAGTGGCCTTCTATGTTGCTTCTCCAGTTAAAACTCTAGGATTCTAAACAATTGTTTGATGGCACTGGTCTCTCAAGTCAATTGGCATCTCCAATGATCTGTTACCTTCCTCCATTTCTAACTCAAGGTCACCATATTAATCTGTTCTCATGCTGCTAATAAAAACATACCAGAGACTGGGTAATTTACAAAGGAAAGAGGTTTAATTGACTCAAAGTTCTGCAGGACTGGGAAGGCCTCAGGAAACTTACAATCATAGTGGAAGGGGAAGCAAATACATCCTTCTTCACATGGCAGGAAGAAGGAGCAGATTGAGTGCCCAAAGGGAAGCCCCTTATGAAACCATCAGATCTCGTAAGAACTAACTCATGATCATGAGAACCAGGTGGGGGAAACTGCCCCCATGATTCGATTATCTCCACCTGGTCCCTCCCATAACATGTGGGGATTATGGGAACTACAATTCAAGATGAGATTTGGGTTGGGACACAGCCAAAACATATTAGTCACTTTACTTTCCCTCAAGACCTTTGTTTTATTTCTCAGCAGAGTCATTGATTGTGGTCCTCGACTCAATTCTTCCTATCAGTGACTCTTGAAATGGTGATAATGGAAACTTCACCAAAGCCCCTTCTACCTTCCTCTTCTGACATCCCCAGTAGCATCAGTGACCCTGAACTCCACTTATTGGTCACTTTTTTTTTTTTTTTTTTTTACTGTTCCTTCTTCCAAGGCAAACTTTTTTTTTTTTAATTAATCAAGTGATATAATGCTGCTGAAAACTGCAATGTCTGTAAGGTTTTTAAGGATAAATCATATTGAACCTTCAGAGTGGCTGACAACTGAACCCTACCTCAAGCTACATGAACAACTTAAGCGGGAAAGAAATCTCTTCAGTTTTCCATACATAACTGTAACAGGCTTATCAGAGAGAGAGAGAGAGAGAAAGAGAGAGAGGAAGAAGAAGAAGAAGAAGGAGAAGGAGAAGAAAAGTAGAAAAGAAGAAAAGAAGAAGGAGAAGGAGAAAGAGAAGAGGAAGAGAAAAGCAATTCATACACCATTACCACACTGGTTTAAAGGTGGAGGGGAAGTCGGGGGAGAAGGAGACTGTTATTGGTGGCAGAGACGTTAGAGGCCTTATAAGACTCATTAAAAGAGGGATAAAGGAAAAAAATCCAGGATTCCAAATTAGCCAACTTTTCATGCTTCCCCTCTGCCTTCTCCAAGTCTCATTTGCTGATTTCAAGCCTGTCAGAGGCATCAGTTGAAGGCTTTAAGCTTGAGATAATAATGGATTTAAAATGGCAGGCTATGTGGTCTTTCTGCCTGCTGATGAAAGCAGAAACTTCTGTCATGGACTGAACTCATTGAGGTTGTGACTTCATCTGTCCCTGCAACTGCAGGAGGCCACAGCCTCCATTCTGAACAGTGATTCCTGTAGAGTTGCAGGATTTTATAGGTGAGAAAATGGAGGACTGGAAAAGTAAGGAAAATTTTCCAAGATTATAGAACTTGTTAGAGACAGACCCAGGAAAAGAATTCAGATCTCTTCCCCTCCATCTGGTTCCTTCTGTATCAGAATGGTTTTCTGTCTCAGAGAGTCCAGGGGAAAGACTTTCTCCTTTATGGAGGACAGTGAAATGGGGCCCCCAACACTGGTTATCTTTAGACCATTGTTTAGTGGACTTCACCATTTAATCTTTAACATCTCATTCCCTAAATTGTCTAAAGTTTTGGAAAGTAAATCACTCCTCTGATATTAGTTTTTCTTTGGGGCTTCTTCAATTTGTGTAAGAAAACACAGATAAGTTATGTGAGCACTGATCATAATTTCAGTCATCATGATCTCAACTTCCTACCCCCACATTGACAAGTGAAGAGTCTGACATCTAATCATTGAAATTCTGAGTAGAAACCCAGGAAATGTTTCATCTATCAGCCTTTTACTTTCTTCATGTCTAGAGATAGATAATACTTAAGCAACTTTATGGGGATTTTTAAAGCTCTTTCTACTAACTTCCAGATAGAAAATAGAATGTTTTTTAAAAACACTCAAATTCAGTAGGCACTGTCAGGGTAAAGCTAATATGAAAATAACTACTTGTAAGAAAATAAACACGGAGCTCCAATAGTGGCAGAAAATAATGTGTACAATGTGGATAATAAATAATACCATTAAATTCTTGTATCATTGCCGCTTTCTGTCAAGATAAAAAATGTGATATTTATTGCTTGGCCCATAATTACTTTTATGCTTGAAACAGGAAGGAATGGAGTTGATGATACAGGAAGGTATTAGTCAAGTGTCTTTTTCTATGGGGATGGGGGACGGGGAGCATTTTTATTTAAAGGCAAAGTGAGTTCTTCTCATCAGCGTCTCCTTTCTACCAACCACCCAAGACAGAAAGGGTTTTTTGCCATTTCAGCTATTAGAAGTGATTGATTCTCTGTCATACCTTTCTGAGCTGTGCGGTTGTGGTGAATATAAAAGAGGAAAGGGGGAAGGAGAGGGGGACCAATATTAAGGACAGGCATGAAGAACAAGGGATAGATTATTAGCTTACAGTAATAACGATGAGTTTCTCAAAACAATGCTTTTTGCCTGGTTATATAGATTATTTGCTATTACCCCAGAAACTCAGATCTTGATTTCAATCAGAATTTCAACCTCCACCTGCTCCCATTCCAACTCTACTCCATCTTCTTAACCTTATATGCTTTGAAGAAAATCTTTTGAAATAATTTCACCAAGAAGATTAGTTCTTTTCCAGATAACAGCTGCATGCACTATTTTGGAAAGAACTTTGATACCATCTTCAAACATTTGAATCCTGAAACAACTGAAGCAAAGCTCCAGAGGTAGATACAGCCAGCAGTCTCACTAAAGTCAGCTTCTTTACCTACAGCACAGGCTCAATGAAAATCAAAATCTGTCCTCCGTGAATTTCAAGGCTAAAAATAAGGTACTTGTAGCTTCAGCACCTGAGGGCTTAAATCACATTTTATATTCCATAAATGTGGCCACATTGTCTCTTTTCCCTTTTGTTCTTTTTCATTTCTGACAGAAAGCATTTGAAGTTTTATTTCAAATCACCTGGCTGTCGGCATAATGAACCTTAGATTTAGATTTGCGATTGTTTAGGGGCATGTGTGTGTTTGTGTGTGCATTCGTGTGAGCGTTTAATTAAACGGATGTGAAATGCTGTCTGAGCCGAAGGCAGTAATTTTTCTTCTACTCATTTAATGTTGCACAGATTATGGCAAGCTTTTTTTGTATAATCTGTCATATAATACCACTGCCTTTTAAGCATGCTGGTCTAGTCAAAGCATTCATTTAGATGGGAATAAAAGTTTAATTACTTTCTTTCACCTTTACACATTTGTTACAAATTAATGTGGTGTCTCTAAGATACTGCCTTGAATGAACAAGATTCCCATTCTAGTGAGAGGTCTAGTTCTAAGGAGCTGTGTGTGACTCTGGAGAAGTCACTGTCTGCAATAGTCAGGATAGGCTAACTGCTACCAAAAAAAATCTTGCAATTGAATTCTATTTATTGTTCAAGTAAGACTTAAATTTGGATTGTAAGATGAGACGCAAGGGAATTTTATTGGGCATCACTTATGAGTGCTTTGGTAAAACAATAGGGGAGTTAAGCTGAAAGTGTAGTATTAGAAGATTGGCTCCTCTGTCTTAGTTGTATGCAACGCAAATGCAATTTAACAGGGAGCTTATAAAGCAATGATATGCAAGGCAGCCAGTGCAACACCGAGCCATGGGAAAGACCACCAGCATCTTGGCCTCAAAAACCAGAACCAGGCATTTGTGTGACATTAGGGTTTTCATCCTCTGGCTGCTCCCTCTGCAGGACAGATTCATTTTCTCTCACTGTGGGTCAGCTTTTTCTACCATGTTATTATGTAGAGACATGGTAGTGATGGCTTGATTTATGTATCATCAATCTCTATCTTCTGGGAAAGAATGGACTTGAGTGTGGGAGCCGCCATTCCCTGCATCATGTGAAGAGATTGGATTCTGATATGGTTGAGTGTGGTGCACCAAAGCCATCAACACGAGCCAAGACACAGGGTTGCCCTATAGTCACATAAGGGATGATTTAGGAGGTATGTGAGTGGAGGGGAGGGTAGCATCATTTTATTCTTTCCCATCTGAATTACCATCTTCCTGACAGAATGCCAAAGGTAAACAGTGTGAAAATTGTCAGAAGCAAAATGAAGTCACTTGTGTCAAACTCTGACAAAATAGGGTCAGAGAAGGCCATGAAGTGAGTGTTCTCATGCATGATTTGCCTGGTAACAGGAACTTCTACAAGAAATTTTCCCAAACCATAGCTTTCTACAGGAGTCACACAAGGGCTGCAGGCCCCACAAGGACAGACAGCTGCATATGCAGAACACTCACCGGACACCCGTTCTCACAAACTCATTTCCAAACTGCAGGGGCCTAACCCTCACTCTAAGACCACAGGTTCTATTGAGCAACTCCTAATGCTCGACAATCACTACTCTTCAGCTCTTGCGAGACACTGTGAGTACCAATAAGTTTGATTTCAAAACAGCTTACATAACCTCCTCTTTCCCCAATAAATCCTAACTTTTTACTTTGTTCTCCTGATATACCAGAGGCCATGCTAATCTCTCTCTCTATATATGTATGTATGTGTGTATATATATATGTGTGTGTATATATATATATTTTTTGAGACAGAGTCTTTCTCTGTCACTCAGGTGGGCAGTGTCACAAACGTGGCTCACTGCAGCCTCAAACTCCTGAGCTCAAGTGATCCTCCTGCCTCAGCTTCCTTTGTAGCTGGGACTACATGCATGCACCACCATACCCCACTAATTTTTTCATGTTTAGTAGAGATGAAGTCTCCCTTTGTTCCCCAGGCTGCTGTCGAACTTCTGGGCTCAAGCGATCCTCCTACCTTGGCCTCATAAAGTATTGGAATTATAAGAGTGAGCCACCATGCCCGGTCCCTGGTCTATATGTATGTCCTGGGTTACAATCTTACTTTGTATATATTATTTTTAAATGAAATGTTTTACTTAGAGATTCATTTCTATTTTTTATGTTGACACCAGTACCCTATGGTTGTGCCCTCAATAGGAATTATCCTATACTATCAACATTATCTTTCTCCCTCTCTTATATCAAATGTGTCTTTTCGTGTATTTTCTTTGACCTAGCTCCTCATATCTATGTTCTCTGCTAGGTTGATCTGATAAACGAATCCCTGCTGAAGGGTTTACGAGTAATTGTGATTTAAGGAGTTAATCTTCTCATGGGTGCATTTCACACAAGTCTCCAATATCTGTAATTGTAAAGGAATGTTCAGTGTTTACTGGGCACTTATTACATGCAAAGATTAGGCTATTCTGTCATTTCTATAAAGAAATATCTGAGACTGAGTGAATTATAAAGAAAAAAGGCTTTAGTGGCTCGTGAGTCTGCAGGCTGTACAGGAAGCATGGTGTCGGCATCTACTCAACTTCCGGGAAGCCTCAGGAAACTTACAATCCTGGCAGAAAGTCATGGGGGAGCAGGTGCATAACATAGCCACAGCAGGAGCAGGAGATCTCATCAGGGGAGATGTCACACACTTTTAAATGACCAGATGTCAAGAAAACTCACTCATTATCATGAGGAGAGCATGAAAGGGATGGGGCTAAAACACTGATGAGAAATCCATCTCCATGATCCAGTCACTTCGCACCAGGTCCCACCTCCAACATTGGGGATTACCATTCAACAAGAGATTTGGGTGGGGACACAGATTCAAACCATATCAGGCATTGTGCTAGATGATATGGGTAATACCATGTCAATTGAGAAATGGCTCTGCCAGCATGGGAATGAAACTTGTTGCCTTTGGCATTCAATTGCTAAAATGTTCACCTTTTCCAGCTGAGAGGTGTTATCTTTGGACAAGTTAGTTACATTGTTTAGAAAGGTGGGTATAATAGTAACTACCTCATAGAGTTGTTTGTGAAAGTTAAATGATATGTAGAGATATGTACAGTGCATATTAGTACAGCAACTGGCTCATTGTAAAGGGCCATTGCTTCTTATCTTTTAAATACTTAAGCACATATACATTTTCTCTTCTTAAGAGGATGAATTTAAACTATCTTTTTAAGCCATATTTCTAAAGTGACCTTTTGTGTTACTGCCTGTTAGAAAAATCACTTACCACTAAAGACATATTTCACTAGCTTGAAGAATTTAACTTAGCACTGTGGAAACATTTTGTTCATATTCCCTTGGTCGTTAATTTGAAGTTTTCATCTGTAGCCTGTAGTTGGTTTATGAATGGTTTGGGAATGTCTTTGGACAATTAAAGCTACTAGGACATCTATAAAATGTATGTACCAGTGTCCCTGGTCTCTCTCTCTCTCTCTCTCTCTTTTCCTTCTCTCTCTCTGTCTTCTCTCTCTCTCTCTCTCTCTCATATCCCTTCCTCCATCCCTCCCTCCCTGTCTCCCTTCCTCTCACTCTCTAAGTTCTAAGTTCTATTTCAAATGGTGCTCTTTTCCTTACACACTAATTCTGTACTAACATGGCTAGAATAAAAAGAAAATCAATAAGGAAAATGAAGACTTCCCACAGTAAATCTCAGAAGACAATTTATTTTTTTCTGTCTCTTGGGTTGTGAGCTCTGTTTTAACCATACTAAGAGAAGTATTTTATAGAGGACTTCTGCTCTCAGTCCCATGCTATATTTTGATTGGTAGCAAACTATATCCTGACAGTAGACCCTCCTACTAGTCCTAAGTAAATGATAACATTTATAGAGCATCAATCCTATGTACACCCTCTATATAGTTCTCTTCACAACACAGTCATATTTATTATTAACCCCTAAGACTCAGAATGATGAAGGAATTTGCACAAAGTTTCACAGTCTGTGAGTATAAGAACTGACATTTGGAACTGGGTTAGCTTAAATCTAAAGGACTTTCTCTTTCTCTTCCACCATTTTTACTATTCAAGATTATATTAGCCTAATATTCCAGAAAGAAAAAACAAACATACTGCTAAATAATTCATTAAATAAGATCAGGGGATAGATCTACATACTTTGGTTATCTACTTATTTTTAAAAAGTTTTGGCTTAAAGTGAGGATTATTTTCTTGTTTCTGGACATTATTAAAGTGAGATAAGCAATAAAACTGAACTGTGAATGGCCATGTATACTCCCTTGAACATGCATTTTCTTCAATGAGAAAGATCTTCTTATGAGGTCTGAATTCTCACATTTATAAGCAAACCTGTTCCTTAGAAGTGCGTTGGTAGAGAACCAGGGCACTGGATCTATCAACACAGGTCTCCCTTTGCGTTTCTCCATGCCACTTTGTATAAAAACAGTGGTAAAATTAATAGCACCAATCTCATAAGCTTGTAAGAAACAAATGAGTGAATGCATTTGCAGAGCAATTAGAACAGTACCTTGTTAAATACTCATAAAATAGTAACTGTTTCAATTATTAGAAATGCAAGAAAGGTACCTTTGAGTTTTCTGGCTGAATTTGCCCTTTTGGCAGCCGTAGATCTAAAGGATCTATAGTTTTTGAAGCTGCAATAATTTAATGTTATTTGGATCTCTTCCCTGTCATCCAAATTAGCCAATTCCCTATGGTATTTGAGATTTGAATGTACCCCTCAATTTTTTTAAACAATCAAATTCTAAACTCTAGGCCTCTTTTTCATTTGCCTGTTTTGAGAAGTCCAAGTATTTAGGAACATCTCTTTAAAATTACTAAGAGTAATTTATTTCCCTTTCCAACATTTCTTTCACAATGTACATCTTAGAGATTAAATGAAAAAATCTATTACTTTTAACAAAGATGTCCTTGAATACCTCATCTGCTCATTTCATTTATAATGGAGATAATTTTTATGTATAAACTCAGGCACAACTAAAGAAAGCAAACATACTTATTGAGGTTTAAATATTTTACTTCATTTTTCATGCAAATTAATTTCTTCAAATTCTTAAACTTTCTTAGGCTTAAACAAGTGTTGGTTCAACCCATGGGAGTGAAGTGTTGACACAAGAATGCAAATATTGTAGAGTTGCGTGCCAGCCTGGCGCATGTGGCTGCAAGGCTGTATTCCTTTTCCTTTTGGGCTCACACAGTTGGCCACCTTCTGGCTGTCACCTGCAGTCCTGGGAGTGGTGCTTTCCACCTTACAACATTTGCTATTTAGTCTACCAAGGGTAGGTGAGACTGCGATTTTACCTGGCCAGGGAAACTTACGTTCCCTCTATTGCTGTACTACCCACCAACCCCCGCCCTACTCACAGATTTACTCTGATTTTGAGGCAAAGACTCAACACCAAAAAAACTGCATAGATACAACTTTCATCTTCTGATGGAGTATTTCCAGCAGTTTTTTTATTTTTTTATTTTTTTTTTAACCAAGGTTATGTGCATACGTAAAGCGTCTACTAGTTCTACAGGTTTGTTAAACAGTCTGTCCAGATTCCCTTCCTGATGTTTTCTAAGAAATGCTGAGGTTAATGTTGGAACTCTAACAGTGATGACTTAGGTTCCAGATCTGGCTCTGACACTGTCTGTTGTGTACATTGCCTCAATGTCCTCATCAGCAAAATGGGGATAATAACAACTCCCCATGAGATCGTTTTGAAGAAAAATAAATGAGTAAATTATCAAAAAGATCCAAAATGTACTATCATGTATTACTAAAATTAAACTTTAAATTTACATTTATTTTATTAAATATTAAGTACGTTATTAAATTATTAAAAAATATATTGTTACTTTCCAGAAGATCCATTTGATATTTCCTACCATATCACTAACATGCTTAGTGTTTTAGTCAACTTTCAGTGTTAGGGATTTAGTTTTATGAAAAAGGAGGCTTTTGCTCATTCCCCACTTTTGCCCTGCCGTATCTACCCACCCACCCATATGCAACACATATTACCCACCCAGCTGCACACCACACAACCACCTGCACTTGCACACACACTCACTTCCACCCCAATCCTCCTAATAGAGTTGTATCATAATTTTGATTAGAACAATACTCACTATTTACATTACTATGCCTCTGTACTAATATTTATTTACTTTTTCATTCTAAATTGTATTTGCTTAATTACCTATGTACCTCACCCCAAATTATTTGCCAGTTCCCTAAATCTCCTTTCGCAACATCAATTGTCACCAGGTAGGAGTCTACTAATGTCATAGTCTTAGCTCAGGCTACAACAAATTACCAAATACTGTATGGTATAAACAACAAACATGTACTTCTCTAAGTTCTCCTGTCTGTGAAGTCCAAGATCAAAGTGCTGGCAGATACAGTGTCTGATGAGGGCCGTTTCTGTTTTTGCAGATGGCCTTCTCCTTGTATCCTCACATGGTAGAGAGGGAGCAAGACAGCTCTCCGGGGTCCCTTTTATAAAGTCCTTTTTATAAGGACACTAATTCCATTTATGAGGTTTCCACCTTCACAACTTAGTGACCTCTCAAAGGCTCTACCTCTTAATCCTATCACATTTGGGGTTAGAATTTCAATATATGAATTTTGGAACTACATAGATATTCAGTCCAAAACAGTCATCTTGAAGATTTATCTTCCAGAGCCAATTCCTAACTTGCTGAAGTTATCATCTTGTGATCTCTCTTCACCTCCATCCTAATGATTCTCTTTACCCCTTTCCTATGTTGGATGTCTCATTTTCCATATCCCCTTGTATTAGGGCTACTGCCCTAGGGCTGCTTTAACAGATTATGATAAGCTTGGGTACTAAAAACCATTAAAATTTATTCATTTTCAGCCATGGAGACCAGCAGCCTCAAATGGAGGTGATAGCATGCTCTCCCCATGAAGGCTCTGGGGATAATCCTCCTTTGCCTCTTGCAGCTTTTGGTGACTCCAGACATGCTGTGGCTTGCTGTTATATAACTCTAACTTCTAGCTCCCTCTTCCTATGGTCTTCTCTCCTGTATCTCTGTGAAATCTGCCTCTGTCTTCCTCTAATGAGGACACGTGTCATTGGATTTAGGGTAACACCTAAATCCAGGATGACCTCATCGCAAGCCTCTTAATTACATATGCAATGACTCTTTTCCAAATAAGGTCACTTTCTCAGGTCTAGGGTGGACATAGCTGTTGGAGGGTCATGCAGCCCACTATATCTTTATCTTCTATTCTCATTTTACTTCTTCAGTTTGGTAGAACACTTTCTCCAGTAGCTGGATAAAAATTTAGCTTCCACCTTTTTAATGGAAAAAAATGCAAGGTAAATTTTCTGAAACATCACGTGTCCAAAATGTCTTTATTCTATTTATAAATATTATTAACAATTTGTCTTGAAATAGACTTCTAGGTTGGAAATAATACTTCTTGAACGTTTTGAAGGCATTACATTCTTGTCTAGCTTAAACTAGTCTAAAGCAATTTTCATGTCATATCCTTTTTATGTGATCTTTTCCCTCTCTGAAGTCTTGTAAATTCTTTCTGCCTCAGTTCGTCAGTGTTTTTAGAATCATGTAAGTGCTTTCAAACTAATTGTACTAGGCTTTTCCTGGGTTTCTCAATCTGGAAAATCATACTTCTCAGTTCTGTGAAATTTTTTTTTCAATTAATTTGTTGATGACTTTCTCTGTTGTTCTGGTCTCTCTTTCTGGAGCTCCTATGCTTCAAATATTGGGTTTTCTAGTATGGTTCTGCTTTTATAATCTTTTTCTCATCTGTTTACTATTCTTTGATCTTTGTGAACTATTTTCTGAGAGATCTCTTAGGTTTTTTTCTAGCTATTTCTGTTACCATATGTTTTTCATATCTAAGAGCTCTTTTTGTCCTCTGAGTATTCCATTTTTATAGCATTATGCTCTGGGAAAAAATAATACTGATTTTAATTTTATTTTGCTTTGACTTTTCCTCCCCACCTTAAACTTATGTGAATGGGCTAGGAAATAGGAATCAAACAACCTTATGACCATGTACCTCCTGGCAATGGGACATTTTCTTTTTGTTTAAAACTGCATTCTATTTTCACCATCCTGCTCAAAGGTGATTTATCAAGACCATCCTACTCAGTCTGCTCATTCTTGGAGTATGGTAGAACTTTGCCTGAGTCTCATTGAGGTTCAGGGCAGAGAGATATTTACTTTTGGTTGGTCGTATCTCCTCTGGCCATGATTTTCCATTTTATCATATCTGTTTTGCCTGAAGGGAGAGGCGGAAACTGTCATAAGCCCCAATCCCTACTTCAGGAGGAACTCTATCATTCTTACTATTTTCCCATTCAGCATGCCTTGGTCAGCTTCTGATTTTGTACAGTTTAGTAGAAAAATCAATGAACTGTGAATCAGACACATAGAAATTGGTCAAATTCTGTTATTAATAATCTTTGAGGTTGGAGTGCAAACTCCTCTAGGTGTCAGTTTTCCTCATCTGTAAGATGGAAGGAGTAGTACTAAACTGGAAGTGTCTGAGCTCAGCTAGGTACCAGTTCTTCTATAGAAGTGCCTAAACAGATTGCTACCAAGAGCAAAAAGAAATTGAGTGGCTTGCTGCACCTATCAAACCACCATGGCACAAGAATACCTATGTATCAAACCTGCATATGTCTCCCAGAACCTATAGTAAAATTTTTTAAAAAGGAAAAAAAAAAAAATAGAAATTGAGTGACTCTCACTCCCTTCTCTCTCCAGCCACAGAAGGACACTTTTATCCGTTTCTACCTAAGGACCTAAAACCTTTGTTGTCTGATTAATACTTTTCTGGAGACCAGGCTTTCCTGTCCAAGAAAACTGTTTTAAAAGTATCTGGTCTCAGTGGCTTCAATGTTTCTGTCCCTAAATTCTGTGATTTGATATGATACTTTTGTCTTCTTGCCTTTAAGACTTGGAGCATCAAGGACCCACATGATGACTGCTGATCCATAGCATTTATGAGTACACCAACAATCTCTTTCATAACATGACATGTGGTTTCTTCTGTAGTTCTGGAACTGGACTGTGTATGGTGCTGCAGAGTCTTGACAATCGGCTTAAATTAATAAAGAAATATGGTAACAGCCAGGAGGTCCCACATTGAAGGCTTCAAAAAGATTATAATGGTTCCAACAGCATAGAAATTGTTCTTAACTTCTTAAAAACCATAGTATACCTCAGCAGGCAGATACTTGCAGATTAATAATCACTTTACAGCACTGTTGGAGATCAGTTATCCATCATCGCAATATGGACTATATTGCCGGAGAGAATTTTAGGAGGTTTGAATGCAGAATGCACTGCAAATGCAGCACTAAAAGAGTTATTTCTTCCATCTTATGAAATGTATTTTTGTCTAGCAGATAAATTGTATCATTAGACATTTTTATGCACTGTCTGGCTGTGTACTGGCATCAACAGCTTTTACCTGCTCCCCATCCCATTTACAAAATACAAGAAAGCAAATGGCAACTCTTCTTGAGTACCAGGAGACCTGTTGTACAAGTATTATGACTGTTGCATTTGGTATATTTTATTATATTCCAGTGTAATTTCCAGAATAAATTAAGGTGTTAACAAATAACTAGAGTTCAAAGGGTAGAAAACATTGTTTCAATGACAGAAAGAGAATATAGTTAAACATGCAAAGCAACCTCTTTTAAATTCAAAGAATAATTCAACAGTGGAATATGATCTGTGAAATTAATCAAAAATAAAATAGATAATTTTTATTTGAAAAATATTTTTAGATTATAAATGTCATATAATTTTATGATAAAAAGCAAGCATGGAAAAAGGAAAACAAAGACACTAGTATGTTGCTATCCTTTCGCAGCTGATATTTATTTATTTTATTTTATTTTATTTTGAGAGACAGGGTGTCATTCTGTCACCCAGGCTTGACAGCATTGGTACAATCATAGCTCACTGTAACCTTGAACTCCTAGTCTCAAGAGAGTCTCCCACCACAGCCTCCCGAGTAACGATATTTATTTTATCACCTTATTTTTCAAGATTATAGATACAGTTTAGATCAGAATATTTTAATCTTTAGCAAGCATCAGTATCACCTGCAAGACTTCCTAAAGCCAGATGAAGAGCATTTGATGGTTCCTGATTCAGAACCCTGGCCAGGGTTTAGAATCAGGTCTTCAAGATGGTCCAGTTTACAACATGATCCAGCTAATACCGTCATGTCTACTGACCAGTCATTTGAGTAGTAGGGATAGAGTTCAGGGACATAGATTCCTGAACGGCTAGACTTGATAAACACCTTATATCCTCCAACTGATTTCACAAAATAGAAAGCAGCTTATTTATACCAACTAGTCAAATGAATTCATATTACTTGCTGTAACAGATTGTGTGATAGCAAAGAAACAAACGATCACTGAAGAGATTTGTTTCTCTTCTGATCAACAAAGATGGATAACCTATTATGCTGCCATACAAACCAGGAAGAACACTTATAGCCCAGGAAAATTCCTCCCTGGCTCATTTTCTTTCATCGCCATGTTTTACTCATCGTAAAGATAGAGTATGAACCACAAATCTGTGAGTCTTATATCTGTTAATTATTGACTAAGAGAAAGCTTTATGGCAAATGGTGGGTTTCAGCTTTAATAAATAATGGGGTTGATTCTGCCCAATGACAGATGTGTGTAATTCTCATTAAAATCAGTGGCAGCTACACAAGTGAATCAAAGCAAAATGGTGTCTTTTACAGAATGTTCTGATTTTGTAAATTATTCACTCTCTCTCAAACATATGAGACATATGCTATTGTTCTCTGTAGGGAATAAGAAAAAATCTTTTAGGCAGGATGTGGTTTCAAATTTTAGACTTAGAATGTGCAACTAAGAAAAGATATAAAATGTTTTTTACCCACAGTCTTTAAATAAAACTGAGTTAATAATCGTTTTTGAAGATGCTTCTAGATACTGTGGAATGGGAAGTGTTGAAAATGCTTCCAGTGCTGTGGACGGGGAGGGTTGGCGGATGACTGTATAGATACCTGCTTGTCTCTGGATTTTCCAAATATCAGGTTAGTCTAGCAGTCTTTGCCAAACTGTGGCAACAATCAATAGTATCACAACCAGTGACTAAGAAATATAAAGGGCATCTCATTATTGTAAAACACAGATTCAACCAGAAGGGCTCAAAGGTGTTAAAAATTAAGCAATGAGTTAGGAGACTGTTAAGCTGAACTCGGGTCTTTGTTCTGTCATTGAGATACTCAGTACCTACAAGGGCTTCAGTTAACACATCTATAAAATAGAGAAAATACTATCTGTTCATTCTGCCTGCCTGGGATGCTGTAATTAACAATAATGAAAAACTGTTGAAATAACGAAAAGCACTAAATTAATTAGAAGAATAAACATCAGAGGAAGTAGACTGGGCACGGTGGCTCATGCCTGTAATCCCAGCATTTTGGGAGGCTGAGGTGGGCAGACCACCTGAGGTCAGGAGTTCAAGACTAGCCTGGCCAACATGGTGAAACCCTCATCTCTACTAAATACAAAAATTAGCCAGGTGTGGTAGCTCACGGCCTGTAGTCCCAGCTACTGGGGAGGCTGAGGCACAAGAATCGCTTGAACCCAGGAGGCAGAGGTTGCAATGAGCTGAGATTGTGCCACTGCACTCCAGCCTAGGCGATAGAGTGAGTCTCCATCTCAAAAAGAAAAAAAAAAAAAATGTTGGAGGAAGCATGCTAATCCCCACTGCAGCAGCTCTTTGACAAATACACCTGGACTCTCTGATCACCAGGATAATTGGAATGAGTCTCCTTCAAGATATTCAATCTTTTGGTGCCTGAGATCTTTCCTAACCCACAGATTTAAGATGGCAAAGCATGTCATATGATCAATTGTCCCCATCCCAACCAAATGTTCCCCTAATTCTTGGTCAGCAATGCATCTACATAGGTTTGGGAGAAAGAGAAAGAAGCACTTTAAAAGGAAAGAAATGAAAGGATGTTTTGTGTTTATTCTTGGTTGTTTCGTTCCACCACCGTTTTGTTTTCCCAGAATTATTCCTCATTTTTTGCAGACTCTTCTTTGATTAGCTACATATCTTAAGATGCTCCAATAGTCTTTAATTATCTGCAGTTCCAAATATAAATTTTAACTGAAAATTGTTGATTAAATACAATTTAATGATTAAAAAAAAAAAAAACTTCCAACGTTAATGAATTTATAGCACTTGAGAAGAATGTGGAAACAAAGTAACTGGGTTTCTTCCTCCAATACTAATGTGCTTGGGTATACCATTAGGATACTGTCTGAGGTAGGAATGTATGATGGGGAAATAGAATATTCAGTGGCTTGAGCACTTGTGTTGGTGTAGGAAAACCTATAGGTAGAAAGGAGAGAGAAAATGCATAAATGAAACTAGATCTGACTGCTGCCTTGTCATTTCTCTAGAGATCTTCTTGTGAACATTGACTACTGTTTAATCTGTAGGACCTTCCAAGCTTTTCTAAAATGTGTAAAAGTCTCCCCCTGTAGACACCAAGACCTGATTATTTAAATGCAATGTTTCAAGCTACATCGCAACCACCTGCCACATCTTGCTGTTTCTAGGCAGGAGGCATCTATAAGACTGTTTCATTAGAGCAAGAGACTTGGGATCAAATAAGTTCATTGTGTTCTCTGCATGCCCTAAATGTGAAAAGAATATCCACCATAAATTTGATGTCAGAGATTTGGTTCCATATAGAGCAAATTTGGAAAAGAGGAGTTTTGTAACATAACTTCAACAAACCACCTTTCCCCACCTCTTCCCCCTTCTTCTCTTCACTCTTTTTCTTCATCATCTTTTTTAGAGTTATGGTCCTTGTGGTATCATGATTAAAGTTTCCTGATACACACATAGATCGCCTCCTCTCTGTCAACTCTTTATTAAAATGTTTCTCAAACATTAATGTGAGCATGAATCCTCTATTCAGTGTGTACTGAATCTGAAATTGCAAATTCTGATTCAGTAGGTTTGAGGCAGGAAGAGAACCTGCATGCAAACTGGCTCCTAGATGATACTGGTGATGCTGGTCCAGGAAAGTCAACTTTAGGAAAAGTATAGATTTAGATTCCTACCAACTTTCTGTCTACATGATTGTCTCAAAAAGATCTGAAGTCAAAGATTCACATTCTAACCTGACATCAGTTTTCTACAATTATGATTACACATTATGGAGGTTTTGCTGCATAATGAAGTATGATTTTGATAGTAAACCTAGAGGACTGAGAGATTGCTAAAGGCAAAATAAAACCAAACACACAGAGGGAGATAGAAATAAATGTTATATGCTGAGATCTCAAAAACGTGAGAAGTAAATCTTTCTGTTGAATTAGAAAGATTGATTCTCAATAGCCTGTGGCTTGGAGAGGGGAAGCAATAATTCCTGGCCTTGATTCTACTCTCTGCTGCCAGGGGACCTTTGCTTTGTAGCTATTTTATCCACAGTGGACAGATATTTTTGTTAAGTCCCCACACTATTTCAAATGCAAAAGATGGTGCTTCCTACACTTTCCCCCAGGTGAAGATCAGATTCACCTGTCACCCTCCTAAACAGGACTCACAAAACATAGAAGCTTCACCTGGGAGTGAAATCTCTTTCATCTGAATTTGCTAGGTTGACAAGTCTAAGACCCGACACCACTCATCACCCTGATGTGACCTCATCTGAGCCCATTATCTTTAATTTTATATGCAGCTTCTATAATAAATATGAAGTGGAATTTTCCTCTTTTTACAAACATTTGTTGTGAGTAGCATAAACATTTTGACTCTGTATTATTTTATAAGTTTTCTGATGCATACAATTAGTGTGGATATAAATCAAAATGATGGCAGTCCTTCTACGGTTTTTTGAAGTTCCCAGGAGAGCTGTTGGGGTCTTTAATTGCTTACTAATGTAAAAATATCATTGTTAGTAAAGCATAAATCACAGCAATTTTGCCCACTAGAGGCTAAAAGCAGCACAAGATGTGGTAATTAAGATATACTAATAGACCTGGCAATTTCTATAATAGGAGCTTTTAACAACGTAAGAAAAGAATGTCATCTCTTATGCTACAGTTAGGCAACAAATAAAATAGGAAGTTTTCCTCTTGCAAAAGAGATCACCCTGCTTAAGAAATAATAGCCAGAAAGCAGGTGAGAAAGTGTTTTTTCTTTCTTATTCTGTTGTTTTCCTAGTCACATGGCAGCTTATGAGTATAACCTTAGCGTGCGAATTAGCTTCATAAATTTTAAAGATGAGGAGGATCTTTGGAACCTAATTTCTTTGTTTTCATGACTGGGAAACTGAGACTAAGACAAATAAAATAGCTGGTGTTAGCTAATTGGGAGCAGAGCTGGGACTAGAAACAGGCACTTGCTTCCCAGTGAAGGGCCCTTTCTATTTTTTTAGTTTTGTATGTCACCAAAGACCTTCAAAAGTTTTCAAACCTTGAATATTCTTTTTCCTAGTTTATATTCCCCTCCTTTTTCCATGATGTTTGGTGTATCTCCTTTGAAGAATCCTTGAAGCTGGGCATCATTGGTAACATTTGGATTGCATAGTAGGAAATTATTTGTTTTGGGCTACTAGGAACAGCAAAGACCCCACCTCTTTTGAGGGATAGGAAAAAGAATGTGTCTCCAGATCAAAGCTAAAGCTTACCTATGGCTTCTAAAGTGAAATGAGAGTCTGTGTTAAAATAAGGAGTTGTGCTTTTCAGACATGATGTTCAGGAGCTGTATGCAACAACAACAAAAACAATCGATTTCTTCTTTCACACAAGTTAAACCCAATTAGCATTAATTAGAATTAAATTCACACAGGAGGGGAGCCACATTGAAAAGGCAAGCAACATCAATTCCATTTAACACCTCTTCACTCTTATATGGAGCCTTCCATCAAAGGCTCTCAAGATGTTTTCAGACCTAGAATGTTCTTTTCTTATTTTACTAAGTTTTTTCCTCTTTTCTCTCTATCTTACCCCATTTATTAATTGATCCATTAAGCTGGAACACCTGCAATACGTTGTATGTCATGCTGTGTGTACTAGGTAATAGGGATAGAAGATGATCAAAACCTCCTATTTTACCCTCCCTGATGGAATTTGCAGTCAAATAGAGGAGAAATACAGGAATCAAACATGCAAACAAGCACATATATAATTGCAAATTGTAGTGTGATACGTAAAAGTAAAGTCGGTTGCTTAATTATTTATGGGGTGACCTGGGCATAATATGTGAGCTAGGGAAGGATTATCTTAGGAGATAGAGAGAAGAGCATGTGAAAACATGTGAGTGATGAGCAAGGTCAGTGTCTTTATTTTATTTTTCAAAATAAAAATTTTTGAAAAATAGATTTCTCCAGATACTCCCAGAGAATGGATTATCATGGCGTGAGCTCAGAGATCATTGAAGAAAGCGTTTCAATAGTGCTGGTGAAAGAGGGTAGTGGCCAGAATTTTGGTGGTGACAATGAAGACAGAAAAATGGATGGAGAGGAGATGTATTTTGTAGGTACAATTGATAGGACTTAGCTGAAACATTTGATGTATGCAATATGGGAGAAGGGAAACTCAGGAATGCTTAGGAAGTTTACTTGAGTACCTGGTTAGTTTACAGTGTTGATGAGTATTAATTTAAGTATGGCCAGGGAAGAATGGGTTAGTGGAAACTGGGATGTTTGGGGTATACCTGAGGTACTTAGGTGATGATTCCTGTCTGGAGCACAGAGGAGTGGTCTTCTAGGGGTGCTGTGACATAAATTGAGTAATAGACAGGATATGATGAGAGAAAAAAGATGTATGCCTAATACCATGTCCTGGGGAAATCAGTGATTAGATGTTAGGGGAAGTAGGGCCATGGACATAGCTTGAAGACCAGGAAAGAACTTCAAGTGGGGGAAGTAATTTCACAAATGAGAAGGTGGTGAAATATACAAATATTTCTGAGAGTTTAGCAACTCATCAGATTTAGCAACACAACATCTTGACTGCCTTAATAAGAAGCTTGGTGGGTAGTGGGGCTGGTGAAATTTTGAGAGAAAACATTAGGTAGATAATTCCTGAGAAGGAAACAGGGAAAGATAGTCACAACTGGAGATAGATGTAGAATTAAAATGGTTATTTTAAGAAAACCAGGGTACTTTACAACATTGATAGGAGTGGTCAATGAAGGCATGGGAGACATGATGGAGAGACAAGATCACTAAAGGAACAAGGTGCTTGCGAGAAAAAGATGACATGTGGAGTGAGTGACCTTAAATAGAAGCAGAGGTGGTTTCTTCATTGAGACAGGAGAGAGCAGAGGGATGTTTTTGCAGGTAGGTGTGAGTTTTGTTGGTAGGAAGATGAAATGATTTGAGTTTCATGATTTCTCCTCACTGAAGTGTGAAAGGAGCTATAAGAAAAACAGGGAAGTGGATATGGGGAAAGTTTAACAGGAAGAAAAAACAGACATAATACTTTGCCATAAGAACTGAGAAACGGAGACTTCCCCAACGAGAAAGTTGTGCTGCCACATAGTGTGTGTGATTTTCTCCAGAAATGTTCAGCTACTCAGGTGAGACTCTTTTTTTTTTTTTTTTTTTGAGACGGAGTCTAGCTCTGTCGCCCAGGCTGGAGTGCAGTGGCCGGATCTCAGCTCACTGCAAGCTCCTCCTCCCGGGTTTACGCCATTCTCCTGCCTCAGCCTCCGGAGTAGCTGGGACTACAGGCGCCCGCCACCTCGCCCGGCTAGTTTTTTGTATTTTTTAGTAGAGACGGGGTTTCACCGTGTTAGCCAGGATGGTCTCGATCTCCTGATCTCGTGATCCGCCCGTCTCGGCCTCCCAAAGTGCTGGGATTACAGGCTTGAGCCACCGCGCCCGGCAGTGAGACTCATTAACGAAGGTACATGGTAGAGTATGTACACCCAGGATTTGGCTTTTGCCAAACGGATTTTTACATGGATTTCTGTAAAAGAAGAGAGGAACATGACAGTTGATGGTATTTGCAAAGTTGTCACTATCATAGCCAATCATATGATAGCGGACAGTCAGGGTTCACTTAAGACCAGAACATGAAGGGGCATGTTGAGATAAAGTTGAAGACATAGGCTCACTTGCTGCCTATCCAGTGGCAATTGCAGAGCACTCAGAAGAAGGGTGTGAAAGGGGAAAAGAAAGGAGGGAGATATAGATAAATGTATCAGATTAGAAGATAAACCAAACCATAGGGGATGGGCAAGGAAAGTATAACTTCCAGCAAACGACTGAGATACACAAAAATCCTGATGGGTTTTTGGAGAAGGATGTGTACGTTTTCCAGAGTGTGATGGAAATTCCAGAAGGGCTGCTCCTCCCAGACTTCAGGGCTAGTATCTTATATTTACATGAGCTCACAGGAAAATTAGAGGATTGAATCTCTCAAGTATCATGACCAGAGTCAAAGAAGTCTGCAGGACGATTGTTTTGTAAACTCATCTTTTTTTCAATAAAAAGCACCAGTCCACAAAATACAAGAAATTTTTTTTTTTTTTTTTTTTTTTTTGAGACAGAGTCTCGCTCTGTCTCCCAGGCTGGGGTGCAGTGGCCGGATCTCAGCTCACTGCAAGCTCCGCCTCCCGGGTTCCCGCCATTCTCCTGCCTCAGCCTCCCGAGTAGCTGGGACTACAGGCGCCCGCCACCTCGCCCGGCTAGTTTTTTGCACTTTTTAGTAGAGACGGGGTTTCACCATGTTAGCCAGGATGGTCTCGATCTCCTGACCTCGTGATCCGCCCGTCTCGGCCTCCCAAAGTGCTGAGATTACAGGCTTGAGCCACCGCGCCCGGCCAAGAAAAATTTTAAAACTCAAAGAAACAATTGAATTCTCTTTTCTAGATTGACTTATATTCCTGGAAACTCTTCAAACAGACGAGTGAAAGTTCTGATACTATTATACTCATAATAGTTTATGTTGGTGGTATTTGCATGGTAAATCATTTTCAACCCATTTCAAAATGCCCAAGTTTCTGTGTCCTTAATGCTTATTAAGTCTGATAATATTCCGTTGGAATATTTGGTCAATTGGAATTTAATTATTGATATATTGGGGTTCATATATATTATTTTATTTGTTTTCTATTTGCCTCAATGATTTCAGTACTCCCATTTCATTTCATACCTTTTTAAAATTAATCATTTTATAACTTCAAGTTTTCTCCCTATTAACTTGTTAGTGACACATTCATTTATGATTTTTTTGTGGATACCTTAGAGATATCAACATGGGACTTTGATTTATTACAATCACATTCAAATTATTACTGTCAGTAATGGTAGGATCTGAGAATACTTTACTGCATTTACCCTTTTTTGTCCTCTGATAGGTGTTATGTATTTTAATTCTAAATATACTTTAAAGGCCATAAAACATTAATTTCCCTTGAATATAATCACATATTTACTCTTTCTGTTTCTCATCATTCCATCTGGCATTTTCTTGTTTCCTTCTGCTTAAAGAACTGCTTTTAGAATTTCCTTCAGTGAGGTTTGTTAATAATACATTCACTTGATTTCTGTTTTTGTTAAAATGGTTCATTTTGCCTTCACTTTTGATGGCTATTTTTGCTGGGTGTAGAATTCTAAGTTGGAACTTATTTTCTTTGATTTTCCTCATTTCTGTTGAGAGGTCAACTATTATTTCTCCTTTGAGAAAAATGCCTGTTTTCTCTGTTTTTAATATGGTTTTCTTGGTTTTTAGATTTTAGCAGTTTGACTATGATATGGTATGGTTTGTGATGTGTGTGTATATGTGTGTGTGTGTCTGTGTGTGTGTGCGTCTGTGCCTGTGTGCATAGGTGTGTGTTGGTGTTTATCTTGCCTGGAGTTCACTTAGATTCTTGAATATGAGAGTTGATGTCATTAATCAGTTTGGAAAGTCCTCAGCCATTGTGTCTTCAAATATTGCTTTTGCCTCATTTTCTTTCTCCTAATGGTATTCTAATTACCTGTCTATTAGATATTTATACTGTATTCCAACATCTTTTTGGACTTTCTGATATTTTTCATTTTTAATTAATGCCTGGGCTTTTTTATTGACTTCCTTCATTTTACTAATCCTGTTTTATGCAATGTCTAATTGTCTGATAAGCTTATATATTATGTTCTTAATGTTAGTTATTATGTTTTAGAGCTCTAGCATTATCATTGGATTCTTTTTATAAGTTCCAGTTCTCTGATGAAATTATTCATTCTTTGCATCTGTTTGCTCCAGCTTGCTTTTCTTGTATGTAGTTGATAGACCCCTTGTCTTCTAATTAAAATACCCAGCTCACTGTGGATCTGTCTGTGTTTGTGTTGTTTTTATTTTAAAAATTGCATATTAGTCATATCCTGTCTTGTCATACCTAGTAACTTTTTATTGAATTTATTTACTGTGTATAAAACTTTAGATTATTGAGCATCCATTATCTTCCTTCACTCTTTTTCTCTACTAGGAAGATGAAGTAGTAGCTCACCAACTTAACCCAATCAGGGACTGAGCTGAATCAAAGCTGGATTATACTTCTCTCATTTACCTTTGTTTCCAGGATGGAGTCCTCCATAGATCTCAACCAATAGCCTACTCTACTATCAACTGGGTCCCTCCTGTGATGGGTCTTGCACTTTAATCCTTGTCTCTGTCATCAAAGGACTGTCAGAAAACTCCATTCTACTTCTCAGAGGTTTTGTAATTAGCTTTTTATCCTCCATGTAGCTTGAGAATCTGGCATGTGTGTTGAGAAAACTGGCAGTGTTTTGGTTTTTGTTTCCCTCTTTTAAGTGGGATCCTGACAGCTCAAGTCTTTGTTTTTGTCTCTGCAGGGCCACACAAATATTTCTTCTTGTTTCTCTATCCCCACCTGTAGTTTCTGCCCAAGTGAAAGTTGGATTGTTAAGTTCATTTCATGCACCAAGAATTGGCAAATGCCCCGAGAGGAAAGCTTTTTTAGAATATCACCCCAGCTTTATGAAGTTGTTCCTTTCTCTGAAATCTTCACCTCTTAGTTCTCACTGCTTCAGCAAAAATCTGTCTTTAAACAAATTTTGGCGAGCATTTCGTGCTTTTCTAGTTCAACTTGGCAGAAACCATGGTTTGCTATCGGCTACTCCATCTTGCCCGAAACAGCAGAAATTTCCAACAATGTCATTTTGTAAAGTAAATCATCCTAAGGGTGTTTGCCCTTCAATTGAGTGAGCTTGAGAAGCTGTAAAGTCTTTGAATTCTGGCTGCATTTATTGATTGATTGATTGATTGTAATTTGGAGTGTTGTGATGCATTGTTCTGAGACAATATTATTAGCAGCTAAGAATGGTGGGTTTGACATCAGGGAATTCTCACCCTGACTGTGCCTATGTTTAGCCAAAGAATTAGATTTCCGTAGACTTCATTTTTACCATCTATCAAATGGGGAAGAAAACCCTGCTTTCTATGTTTATAAGGAGGATTAGATGATAACATATTTATTGATTGCTTATTTTAGCTATACTAAATGCCTTACATATATTATCTCATTTTAATATACTATGTACTGTAGTACATACTAAGGATTCCATAAGGGATAGCAGCATTATTACTTATCCCGATTACAACACAGACCTTACTTTGGCTTCAGGTAAAATCACAAATCACTCCATGGTTCATTTCTCATTCCCTGCCCTTTTAACTACAGAATATAGAGAAGATAAATACAGGCCCAAGATAATTCTCTAGCTTACAATATTCACATTCATATTTTTGTGCTGCATTTAGCACTCAAAAGTATGTACATCAATAAAAACAACAAAAATAAAGCTTAATTATTAATAACCATGAGCATCAAGACAGTGTAGAAATATGAAACATGTTTTCCCATGTACTTTTAAAAATAGCATAGCTAGTTTTATATGTGGGTTGAATATAGTCAACACATCAGAAAAGTTATTCAGGATAAAGCCTTAAAATGCCAGGTGTTACTTTTTGGTGAAAATGACATGTTGGACTGCTGCCTGATGAATTTAAACCTAGACAGTTGCACATGTATAGTTCACAAGTAGGGGAGCCTGTAGCTTTGGGTCTCAGTTGCTACTGGGGTGATATTTGCACTTCATTTCGGGCCCTGTATATCTGATTTGATGACATCTGTTAAGGAGACAGTGGAGGGAAGACATGCATATGAAATCTCAGTGAATACAGCCTGCATTTCAATGATCTGAGGCTGCTGTTACCTTGTCATTTATTTTGTAGCCTTTGGGACTTTGACAGGCAATACCCAATCTGTTTCTCATCAGTTTAAATCTCAATATTTACTTTTAGATATTTTACTTTAAAATCTTTACAAAATAGAAGATTGTGCTTGTCCATATCATACAGAATTTGCTTCTTTCACCTAACAAAAAAAGATTTGAATAGAACATAATAAAGTAGAAAAGAGCCACTTTACATATAATGAAAAAAATTATGACCAGGCATGGTGTTTCACACCTGTAAATCACAGAACTTTGGGAAGTTAAGTCAGGAGGGTCCCTCAAGCCCAGAAGTTCACCACCAGCCTGGGCAACATGGCAAGACCTCATCCCTTACAGAAAATAAAAAATAAAAAATTAGCCAGGCCTGGTGTTGCACATCTGTAGCACCAGATGCTCAGGAGGCTGAGGCAGGAGGAGCTCTTGAGCCCAGGAATTTGAGGCTGCAGGTAACTATGATGGTGCCACTGCTCTCCACCAGCCTGGGTGACAGAGTGAGACCCTGTCTTTCTCTCTCTCTCTCTCTCTATATATATATATATACACACACACACACACACACACACGCACACACACACATACACACACACATACATACATATAAAGAGGAACAACACAAGTTAAAAAAAAAAAAAACAGAACTATTAACAAGCTATAAATGCTCAGTTTTGCTTGATACATTTTTCTTTCCACAGTGGTTTGCAACTGCCACACCTAAACTGGAGGGTCCTTTTCTTTTTTATTCTAACAATCTCCTAACAAGTGATTTTTAAATTTTAGGATGAATCCCAAGAGAATTACTATTAGTAGTAGGTGCTGCTTATGTAATTGACAAGATCATTAAGGTAGATATTCCTCTAAATGGAAGTCTAGATCTTATATAACATAGATCTTGAAACCTCCCTCATCAAGGGGTGGTCTATACACAGTAGCAGCAGTATCACGGGGAGCTTGATAGAAATGCACAGTCGAAAACTCCAACCCAGATATAAGGCAGCAGAATCTGCATTGTAACAAGATCTCCAGGTGATCCATATGCTCATGAAGTTTTGAGAAGCTTACCAGTCTAGACCAGGGATTGACATATTTTTTGCTACAGAGGGTCAGATAGTAAACATTTTAGGTTTTATATGCTATTCAGTCTATCTTACAATTACTCAGTTGTTATTGTGCAAATAGCACCAGAGACAATACAAAAAGGAATAAGTGTGGCTGTGCTACAATAAAACTTTACTTATGGACATTGATATTTGAATTTTGTATAACTTTTATCTGTCACAAAATCTTCCTATTTTCCTCAATTATTTAAAAATGTAAAAACCATTCTTAAAAGCCCATACAAAAAGAGGTGGTGGACTAGATAGACCTAGTTTGCTGACTCCTAATCAAGATTCTATCATTTTCTTGACCTTGACCTTTCTTGGGTTGCTCCCTGCCCTTGGTGCCTGTCTTAGCCTGCTTGGGCTGCCATAAGAAAATGCCATAAACTCAGTGACTAAAATAATGGATATCAGCTGGGCATGGTGGCTCATGCCCGTAATCCCGCACTTTGGGGGGCCAAGGTGGGTGGATCACTTGAGGTCATGAATTTGAGACCAGCCTGGCCAACATAGGGAATACCTGTCTCTACTAAAAATACAAAAATTAGCCATGCGTGGTGGCAGGAGCCTGTAATCCCAGCTACTCAGGAGGCTAAGGTAGGAGAATCACTTGAGCCCAGGAGGCAGAAGTTGCAGTGAACTGAGATCATGCCACTGCACTCCAGCCTGGGACACAGAGCGAAACTCTGTCTCAAAAAAACAAAAAATAACATATAATAAAATAAAAAATGAACAACTATTTTCTCAGAGTTTTGGAGACCAGTAGTCTCAGATTCAGGTGCAAGCATGGTCTGGTTCTGATTTCTTTTCCTGGCTTGAAAAGGTGGCTTTCTTGCTGTGTCCTCACAGGATATAGAGAGAAACCTCTGATGTCTCTTCCTCTTATAATAAAGCCACCAGATTTATAGGATTAGAGACCTACTCTCATGACCTGTTTAACCTTAATCACTTGCATTACTTATGTAAGGACCTTATCTCTTGTTACCTTGAGAATTAGGGCTTTAACACATGAATTGGAGGGTGAGGAGGCCCAGCACAGTCCATAGCAGCGCTCACATCTCTCTGACATCTTCTCTGACCGTACCACCCGAAATCATTTTCCTGTCCATGATGTCCCATTGTCACTGTTAACTGCCTGTCATCCTTGCTGCTTAAATTTGGCCTTATACATTTATGACAGCACATTCTTTTCCTTCACTGAAACTGCAAGCTCCCTGAGTGCAGAGGGTGCTGATCAAAGATCTAGGGATTCAAACAACTTCAAATGACTGGGTTGAGCTTAGAAGTTAATTATTGACTGCTAGCATTGACACAGCCTGATTTTTTCTGCTCTTGAGTCTCCCAGTTGGCTGAATGGTTACAGGTTCCTTATGCATCCTTTTGGGCTATTTTCTCATCTCTAAAATGGGGGGAAATGTGGATGTGAAGATACATCCAGCTTCTCTATGGAGGGATGAAAATTACTCATTAGAGGCCTGTTTTGAAGACCCAGTCCTCTGTAGAATCAGGCACTTGGAAGTGGTGGCCTTATCTTCACTGTTTCATCTACTTTTTTGATGCAATAATATCAACTACTTCATTTCCTGATCTTCTGATGGAATGTCCTTTCTTCCCTTCCATATGCTTTCTCCCATCATATTTCTATTTGGCAGCCATCGTTAACATGAGGTCCTTGCTTAACAAAGACCTCTCAGTACATTTTATTTACCTTTAATGTTTTAACATTATTCACTATCCATCTTAGATATTAGGTCACTGTGAGTTGATTCCCTAGAGAGCCATTCTATTATTCCTCCCATCTGTATATTTTCTAGTGTTTTTCCTAGCCCCTTTTTAATGACTACCCACGTAGAGCTTCCTTCATTTGCTTTGGAACTGTTTGCATTAGTGACTCATGGTGCAAACAGATGGGGACTCGGGTAAGGTCCTCATAAATCATTCTCAAGGGTTATCTATGTCACAATCACAATTTAAAGCTTTAGGAGAGACTGAATGAATTAGGGATAAACCCTATATATCATCTCATATGCTTTGCAGACCTTTGACTGAAGTCAGCATGTCACCTTTCCCAGCCTCCATTCTTCTGTACCCTTAATATTTTTAGCTGGGACCAGTGTCCCTGATTTCATTATGGTTTTAGACATACAGTGCTGTTCTGGAAACGTTATTTTCACTAGGTTTTTTTGCTCACACAAAGGAGAAGTGCAGGTGACAGGACACAAGTGTTCTTGATGTGTTACAGACATTCGCCACAAAGTGGTTGCACCCTATATTTCCTGGTTGAGGTGAGCTCTTGTCAAATGCCTGCAAACAATGCACCTCAAGTCAGGGGAGCAAGGACGCGTGTAAAGGATTCATGAATGGCAAATGAAGACTGAACAGAAACACTTTGAGCAGAGCTGTTTATTAGCATCCTGAAGGAGTGATCTCGTAGGAAGGAATTCACCTCTTGGTATTTCATTCACTCTGGACTTATGTGGGGAAGCAGGCAGTCCTGTAGGATTTAATTGGAATAAGTGAAAAAGAAACAATTAGAACCATTGTAATCCTTGTTGCAGGGAATGCCAAACAAGCTTCCTTTGTTGTACAATTATTTTGGCGCTAATAAGTATGTCTTTATGCCCTCTAGATTGTTGTCTTGGATATTTCTCTCCCTACCTTGTCTTTCCATGTAAAAACTTTAGATGAATACAATTTTCTATTAAAAATTAACTTGTGTCATTTGAAATTAGCATACATTAACATTTCTTTAAAACTAGAGCTCTGAAAAGCTTTTTCAAAATGTCTCTCTCATGAGTGTGAAATGATTTTTTTAATCCAGCTGCAAGGAGACAGGGTAACAACATTTCTGCATTTCTGAGTTGTGTGACTTAGCCTTTTTGATTTTTAATTTCCTCAGCTGCAAAATAGGGATAAAATATTTACTCCCTAAGGTATTGAAATCCTTAAGCAATGTATGCAAAGCATTTGACCAAGTAATTGACCCATGCACATATAAGATGGTCAATATTTTTTCTTCGTTATTATTTTGAATATTTGAAGTATGCACATTAAAATTATAGTAATGTCCACTGGTTATAAAATGCCACACATTCCCTCAAATCACTGTGTAACATTGAGAGGAAGGAAAAAATCATCTCTTAGTGAGAGCATCTTTATTTGAAATCTTTGCACATTGATAATTTTGTATTAGAGATTTTCCACATCAGTTTTTGTACAGCCAAGTACATGACTTTACACATTGTTGCTGAAATGACAAGCAGCCACCCTCTTATTCCTAAAGACTCTCAGCACACTTTTATTAAAGATGGCTCAGGTATCTGGCACAGAATTGGAGTATAGTAAATCGTGCAACAAATGGTATGCCAGAATCAATTTACTGCAGCCCCCCAATACAGTCACTTTCTCCTTACCGGTTTCCATCATAAACCTCTATGCATGCCTTTTATGTATGTACCACAAGTAACTAAATGCCTTTATGTTGTTTCTCTAAGCAGAAGTTTATGCCACAAAGGTAATGTGATAAGTAGAGAATAACTAACAAGTTTCAGTCTTCCTGAATTGTATTCAGAAAAGGGGAAGAAGAGGGAATCACAGGATATCAGTGTTGGATCAGTGCTTGGTTATTGCTGTTGACTTTTCACCGATGAGGAAACTGAGTCACAGAGTATGGAAGTGGCATGTTGGAGAATGCTCCCTGGTAATGAAAGAGTCAGAATTTAAGCCCATGTCTGTCACCTCTGAGGCCCCTTTCTCTTTTCTGTATAATAAATTGCTGTCAAAATTTCTGAGTGGATATTTTTTCTAATTAGTTGTTGCTTAACGCACATATACTTTCTTCTCCTGTAGCACATGATAGAAAACAGACTAAGGTATCTTCATCTACTATGTGCCATTTGCTTTGTATACAGTTTCTCATTATCTATGGGCATTCCCTGGTATCCTGATTACACGGATAGTATAGTCAAAAATAAAAATGTTAATGCTATCTCTCCAGGGCCCACAGTTCGTAAATGAGAAGGGGGCTTAAAACTTGTCTCAGATCCACTGATTCTTGGGATAAAGTTAATGGATAAATAGAAGTTCTAAATATGAGAAGCTGTGAAATCCTGCCTTCTAGCTCTGCATTTTCTTGCATGGTTAAAAGACACAGCACCTCCGAAACTTGAATTTATACTTCATAGTGTATATAAGGTTATATTATAGATATATATTCCAATGGAGAACTTGGTTTTAAGCCTTTTTGTTTTGGTAAATTAGAATTAAAGAAATTATAAACTGGAAGAGGAATAATAGAGTAAATAAAGAAAAAAAAATATTCAATTAACCTCTGCAGAAACAAGAATATTGACTATATCTCAAAGATTATCAGTTATAAATAAGAATATCTTAACTATTTTTGTTTCCTTGAGGTGGCTGTTCATTGCTACCACCCTTTCCCACGAAACTATGCATCTTGAAATATCTTTGATTCTCAACACTATTTAATATTTTTTCCAAATATGTACATTTTCAGGAAAGAGACTGGGTGATATCCTTTCCTGTTGGGTGGGACTCTATTTTAGATTTTCTGATTGTTATAATAAGATATACTGGGCCACTGAACATCTAGAATTGATCCTTCCATCCATTACACAGGAGTAAAGGATGCTTGCATCATGCCTATAGAAATAGCAGGATTGCAAATAGCCAATTCATTGCTGGTTCCAATTTGGAAGCTGACAAATACTTGCTTTATTGCCCTGCCACATGCGAAGTCTATCTTTCTGCCTACACAGCACAAGTCAGTAACATACATAATTCTTCCAGGATATTCTAAAAGCCCTGAGGCGAGAGTTCATACTCTATATATTTGGTATTTGGAATCTCATATGGAAGTGCATTCAGTGATATCCTGGGAGAATTTCCAAATATACCAAAACTTTTTTTTTGCAGTTCTTCCTATTTGCACTATTTAACTTGTGCTGTCTTGCTAATATTTGCCTTTGTCATATATTTGTCATATTATACATTTGCCATTTAAAAATTTGATGCAGCAATACAAACGTAATTAAGCCACTATGCTGCTCAGAGGGGCCTATTACATATCAGGAGTCTGAAGAGTCAAATCAAATCACAGAGGATCTTCTTTTATACTCTTACTTATTTTACTGAGATTTTTCAACGTAAACAACCGTAGCATCATCTTAAAGTCATATCTCTTTGATTCCAAAGTGAAAGACTCCATTAGTAAGACAATGAGGAGAAAAAGATAATTAGAAGCTGAATGACTATACAAGTCATTGTTAAACTAGGACACTCTAGAGAGTAAAAGGGGGCTAGTAGTCATCACACTGCATGTGTTTTAGGCAAATTGGGACTCAGAGTCATCCTTGTTAGAGATGTGTTATATTGCTGATCTGAACTGAGCTCTCAAAAAGAAGCCCAAGCAAAATAGTGTATTTGTTGTGCTCAATCTAAGCCCCTCTCTACTCAAAAATCGTCAAAATACAATATATTTATACATAGATAAGTAAACATTTACCTATGAAAAAATATACAGTAGGAAAATCATGCAATTGTGCTCAGAGTTTATGTTCCTGAGTTCAGCATATTCCGTGTTCTCTGTAGTTCTGGTGACAGAATTCTCTCCTTGTTCCAGTCTGCTGAGATGACCATGAGTCCATCTCTTCTTGGCTTTGTCACTGCCACATGGTAACATCCTCTGAGGTGGTCTTGTGCTCATCTAAATTTTAACTAGCCAGTCCATTCCTCTTGATTGCAGGGTCCTCCATTATAACCAAGAGGACCCTCTTGGTTCACCCAGGTTGGGTGTCTCATTTATGTCACTTATGGTTATTTGAAGAAGATATTTGGCTGCTTCCCGAGCCCTGATGGGATATTCAGTCTACTCAGGGAAACTGTGTTAGATGTATCTACCTGACCATCCTACACAGGTGACTCTACTGCACCCTTCTCTGCCATGGGAACATAGCTCTTTAGGGATATGTGTGCCATAAATGCTTCAAGTGGGAAGCAGAATAAAAACACCCTCTACTCTCAACACTATAAACATAAATGAAGCATTTCTGCCAGTAAGATCCCACCACTCCTTTCAGTCTTAGAGATACTAACCAGGATCTCACTGACTCTTCCTTGTTTCCCACTCCTCCCAACTTCCAGTTCAAAGAGGATGCATAGGGGAGGGGGGCTGGTGGGGATGATTGCTGGGTAGCCTGGATCATGTATTCTCTTAATACTCTACCCTATATCTGTATCATGGCCTTCCCTCACCAATAAAAGTCAACAATTTGACAGAGTTATTCTCTGTTTCTACTTTTAGCATCATGGAGGCCTCGAGTCTAGCAGTGTCAATGGGAGAAGGCCACAGCAAAGTAAGAGGATGGGGATGGCAGGGAACATACTGGTAACTAGTGACTGGCTAGTACTTCCTGTCCTTCCACCCCTCTGAGTTTCTTGAGGGAGCAGGAAGAAAGTTCGTTCAGTTTTGAACGAAAGCTGGCAGCTCACAAAAGACTGCACAGATTAGGGCCTCCTTAGACTGATGATAAACCACAGGTAAAGTACAGCAGCTCTGGGGTCTTTCCTTTGAGTCATATTGGCTTGGTTAGGATCCCTGGACCCTGCCAGCTTGGGGTGACTGTATTTTATAGGTCAAAATTTATTGGAAGATAGAGCAAAATGAATTAAGTGATAGTCAGAAGTGGGATATCTCAAAACTATGAAAAGTTTATCTGCTCGGGTGTTACCACACTCTCTCCTCCTGCTTCCCCTCCCAACTTCTTCCCATTCTCTACCTTTGCACCCCCCGCAACCTCAGTATAAAAGCTACCAACCTCAGCCTGCTTCTCCAGCTCTCACAACTTAAATCCCATGCACTGTCCACAGCAATCTGACAATTCTCGTTTTGGAAAAACCATCAATGTCTATCTTGACATACAGTGAGCACCTATGAATAGCTACTGGATATCTCTCAAACTTTTTGTATATTTCAAAAAACATTTGAAATGATCCTAGAAATGCTCAGAATAAAGCAATCCTATTTGTTTTTCTTTCTAAAGACACAGCTGAAAGCCTCAAGAGTTTTAACAGAGCACCTATTAATAATTTCAGGGCAATTAGAAGGGAGGGGAAAGATCAGAGAATGTATCAACTTACTGTAAGAGGCAAACATGAGCAAATTAAGTTTGTTGAAATTATCAGCCAACAGTTGGTTTCTGTCTGCCCCTAGCTGGATTTCAGCAGCATTTTATTCAGTTTCCACCTCATAGTATTTTCATCTAATGCTCTATGCTTTTCAAATAATATTCATATATAATTTTATTTTTAGAAAATCCCGTGAGTTAAGGAAGATGATTCCTATTTCCACAATTTTACTCTCAAGGAAACTAAGACAGAGAGAGAAGGTAATAGAATTGCCCAGTTTACATGACTACAGAATAGTTAAGATTTCAATGCAGTTCTTCTCCTTTGGTCTCTGATTCTTCTCCAACACATTTAATTTTTAGAAGAAAATATGTATTTAAAGAAAATATTGAATCTTCACTAAAGGGCACAAGAGAAGTTATATATATATACACACACATATATACACATATATACATATATATAACCTTCCACATATACTATGCTTATATATATATACACACACAATATCAGAGGAATTTAGATTATGTAATCACTTTCTAATTACTAGAACAATCATCTTCTTAGCCATTATAATTAAAGAAAAACTGGTAGTGAGGCAGGCTTTTGGTGAAGAAATAAGCCTATAATCCAGCACTTTGGGAGGCCGAGAGATGGTGGATCACGAGGTCCAGAGAGAGGAATCGAGACCATCTGGCCAACATGGTGGAGAAAGCCATCTCTCTACTAAAAGCTCATAAAAACTAGCTGGAGCAGGTGTGTGGAGGCATGTGCTGTGATCCCAGCTACTTGGGAGCTGAGGCGGAGAATGAAGCCAAAAGCCCGGGCGGGGCACGGTGAGCTGAGATCCATTTTCCATCCAGCCTGGGCGACAGGCTGAGATCGATCAAAAAGCTGGTAGAATCACCATACCGCCCTTTTTCTTTTAAAAGTCCACTCCATCAAAGAATTGAGGTTATTCAAAGCTGGAAAAAGTACACACACATGAACTTTCTGTGTATTCTGCCTATCTTGTGGACATATTACATGCCATAGGAGGGGTTCACTTTGGAAATTAAAATTGTAAAAATAATAAAATGAAAATTAGAAGAATGGCCGCCCATCATGGGCACATCTGATTCTGTCAGAATATCATTGTTTTCATCAAAGAAATTCTGAAACAGCTGTAATATTTTTGAAATACTTGTTAGTGTATATCAGTTGTGCTAAAAAAGGTCATTTATAAAAATCTGCTAATTTTATGGAAATATTTCCTTTGGTTGTGAGAAAACACATTTCCACATGTCACCGTGTTCACAGAGCTGGCTGACAGGGTTAAGAAAAGTGTGAATTTATTAATGTGATCATAGCATCATCCTTTTATATTACCTATGCAATGCCAAATTCCCATAGGAAAAGTATTAGGGTAATAGTTGTTTTCCTCTTTGTTTTACAGCTGGATATTTTAATTTTCTATAATTATAATTTGGTGGATAAATTATTTGCATGATCCCATACTATGTCATATATTTTTAAAAGGCTTATTGACAAAGCTAAAATTTGGAAATATTCAGCTATAATAGAATACCTTTTTAATGTTCATGATTCAATATAAAATCCTTCATGTGATGCATACGATTTAAAATCTATTAGATTTTTTAAAACTATTTAAGGTTGACCTGTGAAAACCCATATAAACACGAGTTATGATATAATAGGGATTAGCTGGATGGAATACAGTAATAAATAAAAGATACACAAACACCATTTAAAATGCATATCCATATAAATGGTTAGGTTGTATTATGATATTGTCTTTGTAGATTCTGGTTGTATGTGCTCGGGACAAATAAAGCAATATCTATTTTCTGATAAAAGAAAATTATTAAACCAAAGGTGTATGCCTATGTTACTTCAATATGAGTCACTCTGATTAATGTTATATGGTATTTTTCTTTGAAAATCTATTTTTATGTCTATAAATCCTCTCTTTCCTCACTCTGGAAATAGTGTCTTTCTACCAAGAAATAGATATTCAGCATTGCTATTAATGAAACAATGATTACCGATTATTGTTATTTTATCATCTCTACTGTCACTGCTGGTCATAGATATAATTATTTCTTCATTTCATTAAAATGTTTGAATAATGATTTTAACAATGTAGTATATGGGGAATTTAAAGTGACAGTTGTTATAGATATTATGTATGATCGATAGTGGTAACATTGATATTTTAAATAATATAGTTCAAATTTAAATAATATAGTTCAATTTAAAGTTCAAATTGGTGATGGATTCTATTGATTAAAGGGAGAAAGGTGAACCTTAAAAAAGTTTCTAAAAAAGAGCTTTGGAATGAATCCAAAGATGACATATTGCAAAATGCAAAATGGGCACCAAATAGTTAAAAAAGGACTAAGAGAATGAGGCTGTTTGTTAACTCAAGATAAGATGCTAATCCTTCATAGTCTAATAGGAATCTCATATCCTTCACTATGAGTCTTATTTTCTGTTGAGCTTTAGTATTTGGTTCCTCGTTATTATTATTATTGTGAGCCAATCAGGTTGAACTAATTAATTTCTGTCAAATGAATCAAAGTCTGGTGAATAGGACTAAGATGTTATTTTTTCTAATCATTTCAAATTTCTCAGAGTCAAATATATTAACACGGTGCTTGTAAGTGTATTAGTATAAAACTGATTGCACTGAAGGTTGGTGTATAAAAAGCTTTGACCAGGAAGAGATTAAGCATTTGCATTCTTAATATGTAAATCATAGATAAGAGATGGAATAGTATAATAGCTAAAACCAAATCAGAGATAGTCCTGTAAGAAAACTTCCAACAAAACAGCAGTTTCTTTTGCTGAATTCAACAATTAACCTGTCCTTTGCCAAACTGTACATTTACATGAGAAGTAAAATATTGTATCTCCTGTGTTCCCAGCAAGGGCCACAAAAGTGAAGCCAGTCCAAGAAGTTTCTCTTTTGTCTGTCAATGTGTCCCCAGCTAGATCTTTTCTTTTGCTTTCTCATATAGATCAAAATCTACCCTTTCTAGAGTGATTGAATCCTTAGAGCATCTTTTGGTACCAAACTTTTTTTTCCTGGTTTCCCACTGCTATTAGAAAATAAAATAATAATTTCAGGCTGGGCACAGTGGCTTATGCCTGTAGTCCCAGCTCTTTGGGAGGCCGAGGCAGGTGGATCACCTGAGGTCAGGAGTTCAAGACCAGCCTGATCAATATGGTGAAACCCCGTCTCAGGTAAAAATACAAAAATTAGCCGTGTGTGGTGGCAGGCAGCTGTATTACCAGCTACTCTGGAGGCTGAGACAGGAGAATTGCTTGAATCCGAAAGCAGACATTGCAGTGAGCCGAGTTTACACCACTGCACTACAGCCTGGGTGACAGAGCAAGGCTCTGTCTCAAAAATATAATAACTATCATTATTATTTCACCCTAATCTATGGGAATCAGTATTTGTAAATGACTCTACTCAATTAGAGAAGAAAGATGTCTGCTTTTCCATTATGTCTAGTTCTGTTTAGGGCAGTGTTTCACCTACTAACAGTTTGTGCTCAGTTGAGGATCTCCTTGTTTTAGTTTAGTTACAAATGTATTGGGTGGAGTAGAGAATCATCTTTATACATTTTATCGTTAACACAAATGTACCTAATTCTCCACAAAAGCTGAGAAGATTCAGAGTTCCAATCTAAAGAAAGAAAACTAAATTCTTTCTATAGATACATATAATTTCAGATTACACAGCATGTCTTTATATTAAATAGATGTTGAACCACACCTATAATATTATTTTCAAATTTATCACTGAGCTGCATAAAAGATATGAAAAAAGCTGGAGAAGTTTCAGAGAACAATAACCCAATTGACTGGGGCTGTAAAGTGATTCCATACGGCATTGACTTTAAAAGATTGGGGATTTATATTCAGGAAGTGTTCAGATTTAGAAATGATATAATTGAAAACTTTGAAAGCATTCCTAAAGAGGAAAAAAAGTTACTTAATCCTGGAATACTAGTGCAGGAAATTTCTTCTTAACATTTGAGAGGAGAAATATTCAAACAAATAAGATGCTACTTTACACATAAGTTATGAAAGAGACTTAACAAGGCAGTGTTCTGATTTACACAATTTATAGATGAAAAAAAAGTTAGAAGAGGGAAGAAGACAATGACAGAGTTCACATGTTGCTTGAGCAGAGATGCAGCCTAGATTTGCACTACCAAGCGCAGTAGCCACTGGCCACGTGTGCCTGAAATGCAACTGGTGTGACTGAGAAGCAGGTCTTCAATTTTATTTCACTTTAGTTAATTTTAATTTTATTTAAGAATTAACAGTTTAATTATTGGAAAGAAGTTTTTGAAGTAAGTTTGGAAGAACTTGAATATGTAAACCTATTTTTTCAACTGTAAATTTTATAAAATCTAAAAACAGATAAAATATTTCCAATGAAAATTTTGCATTCGAATTGAGAAGTGTTATAAATGTAAAAATATAGTAGTATGAACAACTAATTTATTTGTAATATGGTATTACTATTTTAGCTCATTGGCAAGTGTTTAATATTGATAGACTTTGAACTGATAATATTTTGATAATTTAGGTTAAAATAAAACATTTTCAGTTAAAACAGATTAGTGAAAATATTTTCACTTGTTTCTCTTTACTTTTTTCATGTGGCAGCTCCAAAATTTAAAATTACTTCTGTGGCTCATATTACATCTTATATTGCCACTGGACAGCACTGATCTGACCAGGAATTGATTTAAGTGATTACACCAATTAACAAAGTGTTTAGACAAGCCTATCCTACATTTACCCATAAAACTGAGGGAAGATTCCCTTTTTGAGTTGAATGTCAGCCCACAGCCCACTTCCTTCTTCCATCTCTTCCAGAACCTCAGGCTACATAAACTAATGTCCTACAACAGCTGGTTCACTCCAATTTCTTCTCCTATCCGCATTGACTGTCACAGCCTGCACCCATTTACCTGAAGACAATTACTGTGATTTAGGATCTAGTGGCCTTATGTTTCTCCAAATTACTTTGAAGGCAGCAAGACTTGAGATGCTACATCCTCACGGATGAACCAAGTTGCCCCTCTCTTGATTAAGTCTAGTCAGCATGGGCTGGGCACGGTGGCTCATGCCTGTAATCCCAGCACTTTGGAAGGCCGAGGCAGGTGGATCACATGAGGTCAGGGGTTCGAGACCAGCCTGGCCAACATGGTGAAACCCTGTCTCTACTAAAAATACAAAAAATTAGCTGGGCATGGTGGCGGACACCTGTTATCCCAGCTACTCCGGAGGCTGAGGCAGGAGAATCGCTTGAAACCAGGAAGCGGAGGTTGCAGTGAGCTGAGATCGCACCACTGCACTCCAGCCTGGGCAATGAGAGGGAAACTCTGTCCCCACCGCCGCCCCCAACACCAAAAAAAAAAAAAAAAAAAAAAAAAGTCTAGTTAGCATGACTGGGCTTCTGACTTAGGGCTACTCCTTTGTCCTTTCAGCTTAGCTCGTCTTGTAACTCAGGGCCCTTTGAAGACATAAACCCTTCTCTGAATGTGGCCTGCTGTCTAAAGTATGTGCATCCTGTCATTCACTGGCTAGCACTCTCCCAATGGCTAGAAGTGGCCTCACTTCTCTGCATTCCAGCTGCGGGTTCAGGTCCTTATAGACGTCAATGCCTGTAGGATCCGTGGCAGGCTGCCTGTCTCCTCTGCAGATTTGTGACCTTGGATTCCCCATGAAACTGCTTCCCTTGCCTGACTTAACTGATACTGAAGACATTTGGGCTTAATAAACACTGGGTTGCCCCTTAGAGCTTGATGCTTTAATGCTCTATTTTCCTGAAGAAAGCCTCCTTACCTATCACCCCACTCACTCTGATGCCCTTATTTCCACTCATTTCTAACTCTGATCCATCTTCCTTCTTGAGCCATAGACAGTGGACTGAAGAAACCTCTAGTTAAGTCAGCTAATATGGATTGTTAACAATATATTTTTGGTGAAACATCTTTTTGTGTCCTTATCATAGGGAGTGTACTCTACTAGAAATATCATCAGTCTTCCCTGGAATACTACTTCTGAGCATGAAAGGGTCTTCCCAGAATCTCTGAAGGTGCCCCACAGAGATAATCACCTACTGTATGTTTCTGTATGGTTAACTCAGCTTCTCTCTTAAATGATCCCCGAGAGAGTTATCATTACAGTGTCCTGATTTACAAAACTTACAGATGAAAAAACGCTAGAAGAGGGAAGAAGACAGTGAAGGAGTTCACTTTCCTCACACAGCTGTAGGCTAAACTATAAACAACTAATTTGTTTCTTAAGTTTTTCAAGGTGAATACAACAGACCAGGTCTTTAACAAGAGTCTAGAAGGATCAGGAGATCGAGACTATCCTGGCCAAGATGGTGAAAGACCATCTCTACTAAAATATGACAAAATTAGCTAGGCATGGTGGCACATGCCTTTGTCCCAGCTACTTGGAAGACTGAGGCAGGGGAATGGCTTGAACCTGGGAGGCAGACTTGCAGTGAGTTGAGATCGCCCCACTGCACTCCAGCCTGGGCGACAGGGCAAGACTCCGTCTCAAAAAACAAAAAAAAAACAGAAAAACAAAAACAAACAACAGAAAAGTCTAGGAGACCTTAAAGTCTGGTTTGATATGGGGAAATTACGTAGATAAAAGCCCTGGAAAATAATTTGAAAGAAGAGAAGAAAAACATTCTCTCATTTAGTATTAATGCATGCACCTCTTCCATGTGGAAAGAAAACAAGGTACCCAAAGTGTGCAGCAATGGCTTTCAAACTGGGGAGGATTGAGGTTGTACTCTCCAGGGACAGTTGGCTATTTCTACAGATATTTTTGAATGAGGACCTGGGGGACAGAGGAATCCTACTGGTGTCTAATAAGTAGAGCAGAGAGTTGCTGCTAAACCTCCTACAATGCACAAGACAGCCCCTATAATAAACAATCATCCAGCCCCAAATGTCAATAGCTCCAAGGCTGGGAATTCCCGCGTTGAAGTTCACCTACATTTTAATCTCACAACATTTTAATCCCACATACAAATAGACTGAAGCTCACAGATATTAAACAATGTATTTAAAGTATTAGGACTAATTAGAAATGTGATTGGACCAGAACACAGAGAGTTTCCTTTTCAGGACTGGCTTTTTCGTGCTAACATGCTGTCTCCCATTATTCAAATGTTCTTCTGAATTTCTTAAAAACAGTTTCATGAAACTTTTCAAGTTTGATGAAGCTGTTGAAAGGGTGTGGCTGTGTTTATATGATGTGTAAAGCCTGCCTTTCCTGAAACTGAATAAATAACACAAAGACAGCTCCCATTTGACAATGCTGGCCATTAAGCAGGATACAGGAAGTCTAAGTTATTATTCTTACTTTACCTGAAAGAAGCTAATGATCTCAGTGAGGAGACTGAGGTCAGCATTATGAGAATGTGTGTAATAGATTAGGAACTTAGGACTCACTGACCCAACTATAAAAGAGTTGCACAATTTTATTATTAGATTGGTTCATCTTAGACTTGTGCAGTTGCCTCTACCATTCCTGTGGCCAAGTCCTCCATCTACATTTCCTCCTTAGCTGCTGCTTTTTATCAAGAGAATTATTTAATATTAGTGTTACTAACAAATTTGGCCATTACTTTATGCCTTCCTCTTCCACATAATCACATGATTACATCTTACTAGAAGGGTTGAGTTCAGTATCCTGGACAACTGCTTTTTAACTTCTCACCTACTGAAGTTCTTTCTTTTCTGGATTTAGCTAGTTTTTAGGCCATAAGAAAACATTTTTGGCTTTATATTTCAATTACATTTGATAATGGATTTTCTATTGGATTTTAATTTTTTCATGGTGACATGTACTCAAAATCCATTCTTGAACACCTACTATGTGCCAGATAAAAATTATGAGCACTTAGTATTCAGTCATACATACCATAGGCAGAAGCCCTGTCTTGATGGAGCTTCCATTTTAGAGAAGGATACAGATGATGAACTAGTAAATATATAGTAGAGCATCAAGGTATGATAAATGCTGGTGAAAAAAGAAAGCAGTGTAAAGGGATAGGGATTGACAGTGGTTACTCTTTTGAATGAGATGGTCCACATCTCTTAGATGTGGTATCTGGAGGAAAAGTGCTAAGGATGATGAACAATAATATAAAAATCCCTGAAACAGAATGTTTTTTATTCATTCAAGAAATATTAGGAAGGCCTGTGTGACCTCAGGGTGGAGTGAAGAAATGAAGATGGCTTATACCATTGGAGAGGGAGTTAGGAGTAGAAAATACAGATCCCTGTGGGCCTGTGATCCTGATCCTGTGATCCCTAGAAAGAACTGCTGTTTCTCCTCTGAGTTGAAAAACTACACGTGGAACAAGATGGGAGCAGGAAAACCAGTGAAGAGTCCGTTATGGTTCTCCTAGGAAGAAATGATAGTAGCTTGGAAAGAAGGGAAAGTAATAGACACTTTGCTTGTTTTGTTTTGCTCTTTTTCTAAGGATGCTCATAATACAAACACCTTACATTTACCATTTGCTTTTGTATTTGGCAATGTACCATTCTAAACCATGAGACACAGCTTACTGAGTTTCCATCCTGGATCCATCACTTGTTAGCAGCATGATCTTAGATCTATAACGTAATCTCTCTGATTCTTTTCCTCCTCTGTAAAACGAAGTTAATACTGGTACCCACTTCAAAGGGCTGTGCGAGTTGAAATCTGTACAAAGCTCTTAGAATTATTACTGGCTTATGTTAAGCATTGTATTATTATTATTATTATTATTATTATTATTATTATTATTATTTGTTCTTCAAACAAACCTATGAGATTCGTATTTCTTTTCCTTCTGGAAAGCAGATCAGTATTATTTAAAATAAATTTACTTATTTACTTTATAGATGAAGAAACGTAATCAACACCTAATAGATGACTCAGAATGCAAACCAAGGTCTTCTGACACTAAAACTAGGTCCCTTTCCTCCATACTACATGGTGGTCAGGTTGTCAGATGCTACCCAAAGCTGTGTATGGGCCTGCACTCCTCAGTCTACTGTTAAATATCTCAATCACGTTCAACAGGTGTCCAGCAAAAGTTCTTTGAGGTTTGTTTCATTTCAATTAACAGAGAAGTGCTGCAGCAGGGATGAGGATGGTGAGAAGTAACCTAGAAGCCACAATTCTGTCATGCCATTTTTTCCCCATTATTTTACCTTCACAATCTGTAGTTATCATCTGTTCCTATTGCTTTCTTTATTTTTGGCTGTCTCAGAGTAACTTATTACTTCCACAAGATAGTTTGGACTTTAAAAGCATTTTTAATCTTTAAAGAAATTTTTCTTAAGAGTTGCACTCTTGACAATATAGGGTAATTATTTAATTATTCTTTGATAAAATCCTCTCTCTATATATATATATATATGTATGCATATATATAGTGCATGTGTGTATATATAGTGTATATATGTACACAAGTGCATATATGTGTATACATGTATATGTGTGTATATGTATATGATATAGAGAGACATAAAGTTACATTTGGGAATTTACTGAAAGATTCAGGATTGCTGCTTAGACGTGGTTTTTTAATCTCAGGATTATTGATATTTGAGTCCAGATAATGCTTTCCTTTGAGGTGATATCTTGTGCATTGTAGGATGTTTAACAGCATCCCTGGCCTCTACCCTCTACTGGATACCAGTAACACAGATTCCCCCTCCCCTAGTTCTCAAACAACCAAAAATTGTCTCCAGACATTACCAAATATCCCCTATGGGGAATAAAAATTGCCTTCAGATGACAACCAGTGGGTTAGAGACTTGGAAATGTGATTGGTTATATTTGTATGCATGAGACTGTTGATTTGTCTCCTTAAAATGTGAGCTCTGTGCCTTTTTTAAAAAGTCTGTGCTGCTTATTATCAAATGGGTATGTTATCAACTGAGTATAATTTTCCATATGCCTTTCGAATTTTCCAAACATAAGAATAGAAATACAAATGTGATTGGCTCATTACCATTCAAATGGGAAATGAGAAGATCAAAGCTGTATAAAATAAGTAGCTTGATCAAAAATAAGTGGAAATATTGCCATATTTAGATCTAAATTTTAGAGACATTGTACCCTATCAGTAAAAATGTTTGAACATGAACCCCTTATCTATGTATATTTATTAGAAAACAAATACTCAGTCTTTCCCAGCAATCAGAAGAGGAGAGAATATTCCCCAACTCATTCTATGAGGCTAGTATTGCCACCATAGCAAATCCAGACAAATGCAGTAAATAAACACTACAGTTCAATATCTCTCATGGAATTATTTGCAAAAATACTCAGTCAAGACAATACGCTATTAGCAGAAGGATAGACATATGGAACAATGGAACAGAATAGAAGGCTCAGAAATAAACCCACATGAATATGCTCACTAATTTTTGACAAAGGCTCAAAGCCAACTCAATGGAGAAAAGATGGCCTTTTCAACAAAGGGTGCTAGAGAGATTGTGTATCCATAGTCAAATATGTAAGAAATAAAAAATTAACCTCCACCTATATCTTATACTTTATACAAAAGTGAACATAAAAATAGATCATAGACCGCTGGGCACGGTGGCTCACGCCTGTAATCCCAGTACTTTAGGAGGCTGAGGCGGGTGGATCATGAGGTCAGGAGATCAAGACCATCCTGGCTAATACGATGAAACCCCATCTCTACTAAAAATACAAAAAATTAGCTGGGCATGGTGGCGGGCGCCTGTAGCCCCAGCTACTCATGAGGCTGAGGCAGGAGAATGGTGTGAACCCAGGAGGCAGAGCCTGCAGTGAGCCGACATCACACCACTGCACTCTAGCCTGGGCGACAGAGCGAAACTCTGTCTCACAAAAAAAAAAAAAGGCTCATAGACTTACAGGTAAAATGTAAAAGAATAAAAAGAAAAAAAATTTAGGATAAAGTCTCTGAGATCTAGGGCTAGGCCAAGAGTCCTCACACTCCAAAAGAACAATGCATAAAAGGAAAAATTGAGTCACTGGATAACATCAAAATTAAAAACTGTTGCTTTGTAAAACACCCTTTGAAGAAGTTGAAAAGACAAGCTACAGACTGGGAGAAAGTGTTTTCAAACCACATCTCTGATAAAGAACGAGTAGGTAGACTATATAAGGAACTCTCAAAACTAAGTAATAGAAAAAAAAATCCAGTTAGAAAATGGGCAAAAGAAATTAAGAGGATACCCAGATGGCAAGTAAACACATGAAAGATTTTCAGCATTGTTAGTCATTGGGGAAATACCAATGGAAGCCACAATACAATGTCACTATACACCTAACAGAATAAAAAATAGTGATGACTCCAAATGCTTGTGAGGGTAAGGAAAAACTGGATCACCCCTACATTGCTGGTGGCATGTAAAATGGTACAGCCACTCTGGAAAACAGTTTGATAGGTTTTTTATTTTAAAAAAATTCAAATGTCATACAGCCTAGCAATTGTACTCCTGGGCATTTATTTCAGAGAAATGAAAACTCATGTTCACACAAATATATGTGTGTGTGTGTGTGTGTGTTGTGTGTGTGTTTATATCAGTTTTATTTCTAACAGACAGATGTTTAAATAGGCTATGTGTTGTTCAGCGGGTAAGCGGTTAAGCAAATTGTGGTTTGTATTGTGGAATACTACTCAGCAATAAAAAGGAGAACTCTGAATATGATTGGTGGGCCATACCAAAGTCAATATTTGGGTGTGATACTTTATTATAGTTTTGCTAAATTTTACCATTAAGAGAAACTGAACAAACTGTACTAGATCTTCTTTATAGTATTTCTTACAACTGCATGTGAATCTACAATTATTTAAACAAAAATACATTAAATAAAAATGAAAAAAGATAAGGTAAAGGTGAAATAAACCATGTTATGTAGTATTAATAAATAGCTTAATACTGTCATATACTTCAAAGTCCATTAAATACCTGAAAAGGTCATTATTGCCATATTAGATATAGCTTCATAGCTCAAATAGTCTTCTTAATAACCTTTATTTTTTTCCTGACATCACATCAGATCTGATTATATTGTCATTCAAGAAGTTACCTTGTTAAGAATTCATTCTACAAAGATTGGAAATGTTATTCTTCTATTTTCCTATTTGCTTAGACCTGCATATTACAATAATTATTTTCCACCTGCCATTTATTTGCAGGAGTCTTTTTGAGGCACTTGTCCATTTTAAGAGGGATTTTTAACATAAGATATTCTGCGTCTGTGTAACCAGGCACATGTAAGCTACCAGACACTGCAGCATGCCGAAAACAGTAAACTAACCAGTAAGGGCTCCACGGGCTTCCCTTGGTGTCTTAGGACTCTACACTCATTTCAGGAAGCTTTACACGTGGACCATAAGTGACACCCAACTTCTGACTTTCAATAGAGGAAGGGTGCCAGAAACCATCTGTGTTGTAAACATTAATAGAGTTAAGTGTCTTTCGTATCTGTTCTAGATGAAATTATTATTAGAAAAAGAATTCCAACATTTTCATCTTGAACACTAAATGATCTTTCTTGATAGCTCCAGTGGTATTTACCAGTTCAGAGACCACCAGTTTAAAGAATAAAGCCATGTGTGGATCAAAAAGACTGGATACACTGCATTGCAGGTAGAGAGAACCAGGCAGTGAGAAAACCAGCAAGGCGCTGAGTAGAATTTAGGTTAACTGGATGCTGCCAGCCTTCTGTATCTTGCTTACTATGACCCAGTTACGAGCTAATTGAGAAAGCCCTAGAAATGAAGACAGCATCATATCTAAACTCCCAAGTTTTGCCAGATAACAACTCCTTAGGTCCAATTTATCCTTTTCCTTTTTATTAAGTAAACATTTTCTTAAAGTATAACACACAGATGGAAAAGTGCATATGTCATAAATAAGCAGCTCAATGAAATTACAAAAAAGGAAAACATTGGCATAAACGGTCCCCAGATCAAGATATAGAATGTTACTAGCACATGTAGGGTCCTCTTGTTCTCACTTTTCTAATTCTATTCCATGGAGAACTACTATCCTGACTTCTGATACCATAAATTAATGCTTATTTGGGGATTTTATTTTAAAGGGATTAGGAAATACATAGTGTTCTGGGTCTGGTTTTATCCATGCTGTTGATTATGCTTGTAGTTCATTCATTCTCATTGCTACATATTATTCTTTTAAATTATTACACCACAATTTATTTTATTGTTGATGGACATTTTTTCCTTCACTTTTGACTGTTACAATAGTGCTGTTAAGTACATTCTTACATTCTCCTCTATTCTTATTCCAGATTGTGGCATTGTTTTCCTGTAAACTGTGGTACTAATTTCCTTAAAAAATCTTTGACACCTTATATTGCAAAAAGAAAAAGCAATCCTCCTAGAAATAATTAGCTTTCTTTTCTATACAGTAATACAAATAATTCCTGACCATCTATAGAGTTTGAGTCCAAAGGCTATGACAGCAGGAGGCTGAGTAAACAAGGGATGTTGAATGAGCCCTCTAGGTCTGAGATTCCATAAGACAAAGTCATTGCTATGTGCTGGGAGGGGTCAGGGTAGAGTTCCCAAGGAAAGGTGGAATCGAGAATTTGGACATTGCATATTGCAATATGTATTTTCAAGGAAGAGTAGTGTGTTCAAAGCAAGGAAAATGTAAAAAGGCATGGAATGAAAATATTATTGCTCAGGTTGAACAGATTAGAATAGGATAAACTGTCAATTACTCCTTGTGTTGTTTCCTGTTTGATTCTCCAATTTACAGATAGGTAGTCATAGAATAACACTGAAATCCTTCTGCCTTGGTGTATCTTGGAAAATAAAACAAAACTGTGCTAGTCTTAGAAAAGGGGCAGTGCAGAAAGTAGATCTGAATACACGTGAAATGAGCCGGCGTGATGAATATGTGTCTGTTCTCACTTTCTCTTCTCTTGTTCTCGTGTGTATGTGCCCACTTGCAAAGTGAACAGTGCTGGCAATTATTAAAACTATTCTTTGCTCATAAACTGAGAATGTTTGAAAACAGAGGCAGAGAGACAAAATGACTGGACCCCTGGTGCATTTTTGTTTTATTTGCTTTTCAGAAAATATCTATCTGCCCCTACATACTGGGTTGAGGCTCCTTCTCTCCTTACCTTTCTCTCAGACAGATTAACCACCTGTCTAAGCATTTGAGGTACTGATTCATTTGTGACCCTAAATGAAGGCCAGAGAATGCTAACCATGTCCCTTGAGTTGAAACAGTTTTCAGTAGGTGGATGAAAACCCATCTTGCTAATTATAGTTTTGGATAACAGATTAAAATATGTAGAAAGTTTCCTGCTTAGATGATTAGATCTTTCTGAATGACAACTTTTCTATTTATTAGCTCTGCATGTCTTAGAAAAAAATGTGCTTGTGTGGGAGAGCTCCAGAATGTACCTGCCAGATTGGGAGCAGACCTTGTATTCACTTGTGCCTTTCTGCAGCTCAGTTTACAGCTTTCCTAGGTTTCTGTGTTCTGCGCCTGGGTTTTGCTTGTGAAGTAAGGTCTTGCATGCCTCAAGAAGTGGACTTTGTTAAGTGTGATCTGCTGTGCAGTGGGGACTTTTTTCTTTATATAAATTTTTAAAAAGAAGCTGATGGGAGAAGTAAGAGCCCCAGGGAACGGATGCTTATGTGCAGATTTTGCTGATATAGGAGAAGAAAAGATAACTGTGTTTTGAAAAGACATGTGCAATAGTTTAATCATTTCCACTAGCTTTGCTATTTAGGATAGCTGGATAAGTTGCAATGAGGGACAGGCAATGGTATGGGAGAAAGTAAGAGAGGAACAGGTAAAGCAAAGTTAAAAGAAAAAGATAGAAATGGAGAGAATTTGGTTATGTTTGCCTCTTTGTGTTGAATCTTTTTGCTCTAAATCAGGGTTTTTGCACATTTATAAAGTGGAGCCCAGGAGGGATCCACCTCAGCTGTTATCAGGCCATGACTATGAAATGTGGAACTGAGGATGGAAATAATAGGATGGCTGACATCTGGCTAATTGCCATTGTAATTGAAAGCTGCCTGACAGTTGTGTGAAAATTGCTTGGAGATGAAGAACTTTCAATGAACCGTGATGGACACAAGTATCTGAGCAAAGAGTGGGCAATGAAAGAGATGGCCTGGAGGACAGGGAGGAAACTGCCTGTTATATTCTCTCCTCTCTTGTATTCTCTTCCCATTGTATCTCAAGAGTAAAGCTTACTCAGTTAATGGCAAGTTATTTTCAAAGAGAAAACAGAAAGCAGAGGTTTGCAAGTCTGGAGTTACATTAATTTGCCTAAATTTGCCTTCACCCAAAGACTACCGAAGCACCAGTCATCCAAGGGTATCTTCCTAAACCAGTGCTTCCAAGCTGCTCAGTACCCAAGCCCTCAAAACATGAGCCCCCAGTGCTGCCCTCCACAGTGACAACTCTGTGGTCCTCCTCCAAGCACCTAGTGCTGAGAAGTGACTTCAGAATTGTCAAGATATTTCCTGTGAATGGTCACTCCCAGAACAGGCTTGCTGAACCCTGTAGCATAAGTGGTTACTACTATAATCAATAAATCCAAGTTAACCTACCTAATCAACATTGTTTCCTTCATCTTTTACATTTTAATTTTGTATACATTTTAATTTTGGCTGTGTGGAAATCATTATTGATCATTAAATGGAGTAATATTAATGGTAGGGTTTTCTGGAGATGTCCAAGATTGTGGATAATGGTCCTGAAGAAGAAATTTGCAGGGAGGCTTTGCTTTATGAAACCCTTCACACCACCCCTGACTTGTGAGGACAGAATAGCTGCCTACTGCCTGATCCAGTTCTTTTTATGTCCCTGTAAATACAGTCTTTCAGATTGGGTTTTAAATACTTTTTGTTATATTATGATGCTTTTTTTTTTTAAGAATTTAGGCAATGATATTTTTAAATTTATAATTTCCTAATAATGTTAAGGGTCAGAGAATCAAAGTATTCTTTCCATTTTATAACATTGGTTAAAAGTGCCTTACAATAACAGTTTGTGTTTTGCTGTTTTAGTTAGTGTTGTTTTCATGCATGAGTTACATTGCTGTGGTCAAAACTTGTAAACAAACGTTTTGGCCTTACAAACCATATTGGAAATTGCCATATACTTTCCTAACAAGTAATTTTATTTTTTGTTTAATTATGCAAACTTAAGGGGACTGTTGAAGAAAAATAGTGTATTTTTCAGACCAAAAATGTATATGGTGGTATATTTTAAGCCAAAAATTCTGTTAAGGGAGTTCATTTTGTCTAGCAGACATTCTTCTTCTTTTTCTTGCTTTGCATGTGAACATTCAGACTATGATGCTCAGGATTTGAAAAAATGCATACTTGAATTGTAAATTTTTTTGAGGTTTAACTAAGTTAATTTTTGGAATGAGAAGAAATTAATAAAATATTTTAGAAGAAACTTAACTTTATATGTCAACTTCTGGGTCAAAGAGATTCATTTGAGGTTCACATTAAAACTTCCATCATGTTCATTGAATAATTTTAAGGCCATCTTAATCATCTTGGGCTGCCATAACAAAACACCATGGACTGTTTGCTTTAAACAACAAAAATTTATTGTCTCAGTTCCGGAGGCTGGGAAGTCCAAGATCAAGGCCTGGTACAGTTCAGTTTTCAGTGAGGGTTTTGTTTCTGGCTTGCAGATGGCCACCTTCTTACTGTGTGCCTACATGGCTCCATCACCAAATGCCATCACTTTGGGAGTTAGAGGTTCAGTATATTCATGGCAGGGTGGGGCGGGGGATATCAACATTCAGTCCACAAAAAAGATCTTAGAACTCTGCTGATAAACTCTATATTTGTCTTCAGTTTGGGAAAGGCATACAGGAATCTGGGTTACACTAGTTTGAAGAGGTTATCATAATTTTAAAACTAAACTGGAAAATGTGAATGGTTTGCTCCATGGATTGTTTATTAATAAACAGCAGCTTTCTCTTCTATGTTGATTAAAGGTGACATAAAACTTAATACTGATTAGTAGCTGAGTTTCTATCCATCATCCTAGTACTGCCTCTCCAGCCAAAGCAAATTGCAGAGTTAAGATGGCACTCAATAAATATTTGTTGGAAGGATTAATGAATAAATGAATAATTTAGGCAAAATCTATCAAGCCTAAAAAAATAGTCCTCAATCTTATTCAGTAAATATTGTCTGCAAGCTGACTTTGAAAAAGAAAAACAGAATAGAAATGCCCAAATTTTAAGAAGGTGATGACTTAGTTGAAAAACTGAGAGATAGAATAACATGACTAAATAATCATACGTCAATAACAGATTAAGACATAGTTTTGGGTTACTCATGGATGATTACATGGTCCAGGGATAATTATCTATAGATACATCCATGGTAGTATCTACATGTACATGGTTTTACCATTTCTATAGCATAATTTTTATTTGAATTAAAATAAAATCAAATTTTACAGACCTTTTGTCTAGATCTAGATTCCATGGAAATACTGGACACGCCCATCATTAGACACAATAACCATGTTGAGAGATGCCTCCTCTTGTTCTCTTCCAGGTGTAGTATCTTAGTGCCGTCCAAGGACTACACCAAATTCTCAGTGAGACCCCCAGATCCAGAACTGACAACAATCTCCCAAAAATCTCTCTATTTTAGTTCTTCTAATTTCAGATTGCCAGATAAAATATAGGACACCCAGTTAAATTTTAGAAAACAAGTACTGCATGTGGAATTATTTACTTATATCAAAAGTATCCTATTTTTATTTGCCAAATTGGCAACCTTTCTCTAAGCCCGTCCCAAGTGCTACTTTATCATTGCATTGCAATTTTAATTACCCTTCAAAACACAGTCTATTTGAAAAAAAGGATTACACTCACGTATAAATGTCTCATAGCTAGATTAATGTATAGTCATTAAACTAAGTATATTTATATATTTATATTTATCCAGAAGATCAGTCTTCTGGAGGTTAATTTTGAATAGAAATATTTTATAGTATTCCACCTCAACAGAGAATTGATACTTTCTTCTCAAGTTTGAATGGTCAAGAAGAGGTTGGGTGTGACATTCATTGTGGATCTGTAAGAGTGGTAATTCTAGCACCACAGTTTCAGAACAGGATCTAGCTATAGAAAGCATGTGATAGTCATCACCACAGGCTAAAAATATTCTGGTAACATTGGTATGAAATTATTGTTTGTTCTGATGGGCAGAAACATTTATCATTTTTATTTATTTACTGTCCTCTGAAATGTGGACAAAGAACACTGGGTTAGGAGTAAGGAAACCTAGATCTTATTTCCAGATCTGCCATTGGTTTTTAGGTGGTCTCAAGTGTACTGGGCCTGAGTTTCTCACTTGCAGATTCTACATGATTGCGTCTCAACTTTATGTAAGAAGCAGCTGAGGTGTCTAGAGGAACATGTAGATTTCTGGGTTTCCCATCAGACATTTTGATTCTGGCACCCTAGGAGTGGGCCAGGATGATGAATATTTTTAACAAGCACACAAGTTGATAAAATGCAAGTAGTTCTGTACCACAGGTTGGCAAACTTAGAGTAGATGACCTCTCAGTCCCTTTCTATTTAGTTTTACAAATGTAGACATCTGTGATTCAAAGAAATAAACAAACTTGTTTATCTAGAAGTGTATTCTCACTTTCTAGAAATAAACTGTTTATTTTGGAAAAATTGAAAAATATAGAAACATAAAAAAGTGTCCATTAGAAGTTAAAGTTATAACAATCCTACAAAATGCACAAAAGCTAATTTCAAAAGCTGTATTAACTCTACATTGTGAATGCCTCTGGTTACTTGTTTATTGGGCAACTTAATCTAAAAAGGTTCTTTCATGAATTTTCATCAATTTTGCAACAAAGCCCTGTTGCAAATTGTGAATTATGCATTAACATATGTTCATGCTAATTTATACACTGGTGACAGGTTTTTGGCATGGGATCAATAACTTACAATTATAATTTTTAAAGTTTGTTTATTAATACCATCAGGGAATTGGGATTATCATTTAGTTAACAATGTGTCATTTGAACCCAATTTTTTAAAAAGAGCAAGTTCTGCAGTTGTCTTAAATCAGTACATTTGTCCAAGGAACAACAAATGAATCTGAAACTAACAAGATAAATGCTTCCTGCTTTTCTCAATTAATAACTTTTATAGCTCTGTAAGATTGCCTGATGTTGGTGTCTTGTCATCAGATGTAAATGCAGGGTGTTGTTACACCAAGTTTCTCTAATATCTAAATAATTATAGGCAAGTCTATTTAGGTTACAATACTTAAAGATAAAAATTATAATTTCAACTAGGTGCTTCTGAAAATTTAATGTGATGCTTCATTTCTTTATGCATATTCTTTAAAGTTAAGACAAAAAATTTCTAAAAAGAAATCAGAATAATCTTAAGAAGCTTCAATAGTATGTTTCTCTCTCTCTAGTATGCTTTTATTTAAGCACATTGGTTTGTAAATAAACCTTCTTTTGAAAAGCCCTGGTATACAAAAAATAATCTAACAAAACAAGTAAATTAGAGGTTGATTATTTGCAATGCTTCAAACATTTTCTGCCTTAAAAATATGACTGTATGACTGCATTTGAAGAAGCTCTGTTTATTACACTGAAATGGGATTTGTCTGAAATAATTTTATACCAACTTTTTGGAAGCACATTGTTATGTAAGTGGAAGCTCAGTTTTTCTATACACAGCAAGTATTTGATCAATCACTATTACTAATTTGTAGAGAGGTTTTAGCTACCACATCTGATAATTATATTTCAATACTTATTTTGAAAAAATGAAGTTACTAAAAATAAATCAGTTATAGGTTCACTTTATCCCTCTGGTGATGAACAGTGGAGCCAAAGGGAGTGCATGAGCTTTGAGTATGCCTGCTGTTCATCCTTATTAACACCTTTGCAGGTGCGCCTTGCTGGTGGTGGGAGAGGTAGGAAAGAAAAGAGCACATTTTTCTAATTAGCAGTTCTATATCAAATAGCATATGATAGAAGGCCAAGGGTAATTATTCCTATGCCCACAATAGGAATTTTTAGGGTTTTAGATTTTTTTATTTATGATCATAGAAGGAATACAATTTTGAAAAGCAAAGAGCTGATTTTAAATCTTGGTTCTCTCCATTGTTAATAGTGTCAAGGTATGCATCTTCTCTGAGATTTTGCTTATCTTTAAAATAAACATGATAATGCTCTGTTTAGTGGGTTCTTATAAGGATAAACTAAAATTATCTTCATATATATATATCCTTACCCTTCTCTGGTATTTAGGTGGTAATTAATCAACATTTAAATGTGCATTTCCATCCACTCTGAAATAATGAAGCTGTCCCTGTGGTCCTGATTTGAAACCAAAGCTTTCTATGTCCCCTATAGCCACTAGGATGTCTAGTCTATATGATATCATTCTACATCTGTTGGTAGGTTTCTTTACATTTGTTAGTAAACCTATGTGATCATCCAAACTAGTCTGGTAGACCCTTTAGCCCCTTTCATGCCCATCTTCCACCCTCTGCACCACCAACCTCCCTACTCTACCCATCTGTAGCAATCTGTCACAACGATTGTCAAACTGTGATCTGTGGGCCAAATCCAGTCACTCACATGCTTTTGTAAATAAAAATTGATCTAGATATAGTCATCTCCATTCATTTACACAAAGTGGATGGCAGCTTTTGAACTGCAATGGTTGGGATGAGTAGTTGTAAGAAATCTGACTGAACAAAGCCTAAATTATTCACTATTTAGCCATTTGCAAAAAATGTCTGTAGACTCTGGTCTATTACCTAATAGAGTATAACTAGAGTTTTTAAATGTGGTTGATTAAAAATTAAATACTTGTTGACAAATAGATGCCGATTAAGTGGAGAACAGAAAAATGTGAGAGTTCTTGTCATAAACATATCTTAACTCTCCTACTAAGAATGATGACAATAAGGACAGAAAAACAAAGTAATTTAAGAGAAATAATGGAAAGATGGAATTCAAAGATGATGAATCCTCCATTAAGTGCTATTGCACCTTATTTGGGTTATGTTATCTTTGTTAGCCTCAGTTTTCTTATCTGCCAAGTGAAAATAATAATTTCTGCTCGACCTAACACCCTAAGGTCCAAATGCACATTGCACAAACTAACGATATTCTTATGTTATGTAACCTTTATTTTCTTTATATAATTATAACTCCTAACCTAAATTTAGAATTCATTCTTCTTTTCTAAAAGTTTCATAAAAAATGGTGGTTGTTCTTGTAGGGTGGGAGTTGAGCAAAGATAAAGAAGTATCTTTAGACAGTATTTGAGGATTTAGTAAACCTTATTTGACATGGACAAAATTTCTGGCAGGCCCAATGGAGAGAAAGAAGGGAGAGTGTGTGTCAGATAAAAGAAAGCAGAGCTTGGAGAAAGAGGAACTAAGGGGAGGAGACAGATGGCCAATGACCTTGCAATGAGAATATTGAGTATAGCAAATTATTAGCTGTTCAGTGTTCCCAACAAAATCAGTGACAGCAGCCCCTAATATATAGGCAATCCAAGGCGAGGTCTTCAGGCACTGCAAGGGCCTAGAAGACCTGGTAGTTGGCAAACAACAATTAAGAACATTTCATCTTTAAGAGGCTTCTGAGGGCCATGACATGGGCACTGATCTAGAATGTAGAAGCCCTTAGATTTAAGGCCAGACATTTCTATCTCATGTCGTCATGAGTAAGTCTCAGTTTCTTCATTTGTAGATTTAGAATATCTTCCTTGTGTACTTTATGAGGCTTCAAAGAATTTAATGAGGTAATTTGTGTAAACATGTTTTGAAAACTCTTCAATTATAGGACCATATTATTATTTTATTAAATATAATAGCTGAAAAACCACAGAAGGACATGGGCTTTTAGTATATTTCTAGAAAAGTTGATAGATTTTCTGCCTGCATAGACACAGTTACACACACATACATGTCCAGACTTATTTCATAGATCCATCTATTTAGGTGATATGGAAGTAGGGATACAGTAAAATACTCTCTCGGCAGGGCTTGGTGGCTCAAGCCTGTAATCCCAGCACTTTGGGAGGCCGAGACGGGCAGATCACGAGGTCAGGAGATTGAGACCATCCTCACTAACACGGTGAAACCCTGTCTCTACTAAACACACACACACACACACACACATTAGCCGGGCATGGTGGCAGGCGCCTTTAGTCCCAGCTACTCTGGAGGCTGAGGCAGGAGAATGACGTGAACCCGGGAGGCAAAGCTTGCAGTGAGCTGAGATCGCGCCACTGCACTCCAGCCTGGGTGACAGAGCAAGACTGTCTCAAAAAAAAAAAAAAAAGCTCTCTCTTGTGTTAGTCTCATGGGTAATTATTTTCCTCTCATCAGGTTACAGGTATTCCCCAGAAATCTTCAGAATACAATCTACAGGTGGTGTTTAAATATCCAAAGTCATACGCCAATGCTTTCTTATCCAGTGAGCAAAAAGAAAGCTCAATGGGAAGCTTTTTGTAAAACTGGTGCACAGGGATGACATTATTCTTACAGGTGTGTAACCTAAAGCTTTTACTGGGTTCCATCTATCTGGATTAACAAAGAACCACGTTACAAATGATTCTTTCTGTGATAAAAGAAAAATTACTGAGAGGGGATATCATGTCATAAGACTAGAATACTAAGTTTAGAGCAATTTGTTCTTCTTTTTTTCAACTATGCAGTAATAGTATCCACATACTATATTCAGTCTATGGGCAATGTGATTAGAAAGAAACAAACATAGTCTTGTTTGAAACAAAGAGATGTTATGCATTAATACATGAAGTTATGGTTCTTTTGCTATAATAAATGCATAGTTGGTGATTCCACCAATGAGCAATTGGTTGGAAATGTTTTATTGGTCATGATTTATGGATGACAAGTTCGAGTAATTGTTAAGCTTAATTGCACTTAAATGATGGATTTTTTCCTCAATTATTTACCTTTAGGGCATGGATCAAAGCAAATGTGTTAGAAAAATGCAGAGTTCAGTGGTTGCTAAATGAGCTTATTAGTGTTTACATATGTAACAATTTAGGCCATTAATATGTATATGTTGGAATGAGATGACCATCGTATCTCTCAGTCTGCAGAAATTCCTGCACAGACTATCACTGTTTTATTTTTGAATAAACATACAGCTGTTCTATTTCAATTACAAATTCAAGTTGTCCTGAGATTAATTTTGTTCTATTTGTGGCTGGTAAAAGTATTTACAAGAAGAAAATGAAATTACTATACCTATTTGGCATGCACGAGGGCATTAGGTCAAGAGCATCTAGCCTCTGACAACTCTGGGGAGGGAGGGCAACTGGTCAGATCCCCAAAGGCTTGGCCTTATTTCCACAGAACGATTTTCTAGGCAGCCCATTTTACCTTTAATACAGTGGGTCAGCAAGGCAAATTTGCCTGCCTTTCCAAAGACCAGAATGAAACATCGACTTTCTAAGCTCTAAAATATTCTTGTTGCCCTTTATTACAGCTAAATATGATATAGAATCTTGTTATGGACTTTATGGCTGAGGGCACACTGTTTTAAAATTCTCAGATAAGAATCCTTGTATAATGGATGGAGCATGAGTTAGGTTGACCTCTTGCAAAAAAAAAAAAAAAAAAAAAAAAAAAAACAAACTTTTTTTCCTCTCATTTTCCAATATCTCATTAGTTTTTCAATAAATATTGTTGCATGAGTTATAACATTCTTCAAAAATAAGGCTGATACATATGTACATATATATATGTGTGTGTGTGTATATATATATATTCCAAGATATATTTTGAATATAATGTGCCAGATGCTTTTTGTTGCTAGGAACAGAAATTCACTCAGTTGAACTAAGAAATGAGAGATTTATTATAAATATACATATGAAAATAAGGAAGTAAGGAATTTTGACCATATTTCTGAGTTTTATACAAGAGTCTAGAAAAATCGGCACTACTAGGTTTCCAAGAAGAGCAGGTACTCTGTTACTGCCAGGTTCTCAAAGACTGGAGCCTGGATTAAAAGCTGGACCTCAGGAACTGGGCAGACAGCCTTTTAAGATCCACCAGCCCTGGTGACCTGATTATCACATTACCCCTCAAGAGCAGGGCTTATCCTCACCCTAAGATTTCATCATTAGGGAGATAGCACAACTCTCCACATATCTGTTTGTCTGCTCTTACTGTAACTAACTTCTATGACGGGGATTTGTTGTCTGCTCCTACTGTAACTAACTTCTGTGATGGGGCTCTCCTGTCTTGTGGTGTCTGCTTTCTCTGTCTTGTGGTGTCAGTTTTTAGTGCTTCATGGACTGTACTTACTGTATTAAGTCTACAACTGTTCAACTTTATGTTTCTGCACAAATTTCCTGAGATGAAAATATGACTGGTTTAGTTAGTCACCAATATTCCAGTTAGGCCACCAGTTATACAGATTTGCTACACTTGTGTTACATGCTCAATACTTATCAACTGGCTGTCACCAAGCTGATACAAATGACAAACTGTATGCCCCCCTAGTGCCAATCTGTAGACAAGAGACTGGGGACATTCTAAGGCTCAACCTTTTGCTACAATGAGGTTTCTCAACTGACTGTGACAATTAGACGTAGGCCAGTATTCCAGTACTCATCTGTGTACCTGGTTTTCTAAGAGAAAAGAAGACATGGTTTCCTAAATGTTATTGCTATTCAATAGCAAAAAATAAGTATCTACAAAAATTAATTAGATATCATGATTAGAACTGGTCCGTCATATTAAAGAAAGAGCAATCTCATTCCTATTGCTCCAGCATTATAAGCAGCTGTTTACAGTAGTAATGAGCTGTTACTTCCTCAAGTTCTTCCAGGTTTCTTCAAAGTCCATTTCATTTTCCTTGGAGTTTCAGACTCTGTGCAATTATTACACTCACTCATGCCAAGGACTTGCAGATGTAAGAATTATTCTTGATCATATAAGTCCTGACCTTGAAGATGCATCTGCTTTGAGCTGCCTTCTTATCCACCTTCTTATCTCTCTTCTTCTGTGGATATGAAGATGATAATGTCTGCTCCCAGAAGACTTCTTATGATGTGATTCAGAGGCAGAAATGCATCTACTTCCTTTAACCCATTTGCATATCTGGAAAAAAGTGCCATGGTTAAGTCTTCTCTCCAATCAAAGAGAAAATATTAGCAATGCCTATAAAACAAAAATCTCTAATAGAAAGCTATAGTCAAATCAAAAACCCTCAAAATGTTGAATGTAATTAAATGTTAATATATTTTAGTGAAATTATATGATGTATATATGACATAATGAAATGTAAAAATAATATAGTATAGGGTTAAGCAATGGTAGTTTATATTTTTATGTGAATTGCTATGTTTCATTCTTGCACCAACTCTGTTACGTGGACAAGAATCATCTCTCTTCAAGGAATGGCACATGTTTTACACACACATACACACGCGCACACACACACATACACACACACAAGATGAGGCATTTTTTGGATGTGGAGCTGTATGAAGCTGACAGCAGTTAAGTGATTTGTTCAAGTTCATCACAAGAAAAACAGTAAGTTGCAGTGAAAGAACATAAGCTTTTGAGTGGGTCTGTCTGTGGGTTTAAGCCCTACTTTTACACTTTCAAGTTGCATGACTTTGTGATAGTTACTAAACATTTCTTAGGAAGTCTCAGTTTTCTAAGATGCAAAATGAGAATTGGTGCAGAGCTATAATGAAAACAGAGAATGCACGTAAAACATACTTAGTAAAAGGTATATAGGAGGTGCTCGGTAGGTAAAACGAACTTTTGTCCTTGTCTTCAGTGTTCTTCCTACTCCATTGTACTTCAAGAATTAAAAATATCATTTTCTCAGGGAAAAGGAATGAAATTACCAAAAACTGAAGAAGATATGTCTTCATTATCTTTATCCCAAAGCATTTACTTGGCATCCAAAAACATATTCAGAACACTGTGCTAAGTAATGGAAAAGTCCTAAGACACCCAGAGATAGATTGTTTCCTTACTCTCACAGTGGATGAAAAGTACTGGGAGGCAAATGAGAGAAGATGCCTATGTCAACTTCCCGCAGCATCAGTCTAAATTATTTTAACAGGCTTTGGTGACCTCAAAATAGCAAGAAAGACTTAAATATAAAAGTCCTAGATAGGTGATGGCAGATAGAGACAAACACTGAAATTTCAGCAAGATATATTATAGATAAATAAGGACAACTTGGCCTCTAAACATCTTCTATTTACTGCACAGTTCCTATTAATTTCAGTTATCTTTGGAGTACCCTTCTAAGCATTCACACATCTACTCTGAAGCAGGCATTGCTTATAAACAGCCTTCTGTCTGCTGAGCTGTTTCATGGGTAATTCCTTATCGTCAGGGCTGCATTTCAACTGATGAGTCAAGCAAGCTACCTGGTGTATTATCAATTCCTTCAAACTTACTCTGAGATGTGTGACACGTGTAGAAAATAAAAACCTAAGACTTTGATCTACAAGGATGCCGTATTTGCTTGGCTCCAGAAGAAAAAGAATCCTCTAGAAATCCTAAAAAGCAGACTGGAAAAGGCTGAAGTCTTTTCCACATTTGCCAAAACTTATTTAACACCAGCTTTAACTAAAAGAAATATGATAGTCAAAAGACAAACCAATTTAAATATATTTGAAAGTAAGGCAATATATTCATTACAATATGGTTTGTATTTGGCACTTAAAAATATCCAACTTCTTTGCCTAGAGAGATGTTTACTATTTCATAGTATCTTCCTTCTTAAAGTAGACAATTGAAATATGTTTCTCTCTCTCTCTCTCTCTCTGTGTGTGTGTGTGTGTGTGTGTGTGTGTGTGTGTGTGTGTCTGATCTATAGCCTGTCTGGCCTTCACAGTTTTAATGAGTTTTCCTTTTTTTTTTTTTCTTAAACTCTTCTTGGCTGGTGAAAATTACTCAATACTGCTATCATAGAGTATTTCAGCGACCTCCCTTGACATCCATGCTCCTACCTCCCTTTTGTAGTTTCTTCTGCTTCATTGTTACCTATTGTCATTACTTACTCTGAGGCTGAGTATCTGTACTAATACCTCCTAAGGTGTTCTGGAATAGTGAAGCATATTCTATATTCTATGTTCAAGCATATTCTTGATCTTAAAAACAAAAAAAGATAAAGAGAAGGAAATTAAATCTCCAGAACCAACCCACTATCTTATGCAACTATTGCCTTCTGTGAGCCAATCTCATTTCCATAACCACCTCCTCTCTTTCCTTTGCACAATGCAAAAGGTAGAGATTTCATGCAATTTTTATGACAGTGACTTAGCTCCCCTCACAGCCATCATAAAATCTATAGGTATATTGGAGTGGCTTCTGTGCTTTTGCATGCATTTTAAGGAATGTGTACAGAACTTAATCTAAATTCAAAAATGATGCTTATCCTTTAGATTCTTCTATTATAGGAATAAAATAGTTATGTTGGCACTTAGAAAAAAAAGTTCAAAAAAGCATCCTAGGGCATATACATTTTGCATGTGATTAATGTGAGGACTTCTTATTAAAATTGTATTTATTAAATCTCTCAAGAATTCCTTAATTTTGTTTCTTTTTAATTTGTGGAAGCTGGATAGATCACATTTAAAATTTTACCAAAATAAGTTCAAGACTCAAGAACTCAATCCATTGTTGCCAATTGTTCTGTGTATTATGTGTTCAAAATACAAAATAATATTAACACTACTTTGGATTCAAATGATCTTTCTACAAAAGGCAAATGACATTTTAAGACATATTCTGGGAGCTGGATCTTCTGTTTAGATGCTGCTAATAGGGAGACAACAGCTGAAAAATGTGCATCACCATTGACTGAAGGATATGTGTGTGGGAAGCCCTTTTTTCAAATGAGTAATTCACTGAAGTGTAAGGAAAGGAGTTTATTGTCCATAGGGTGGTACAAGAGAGAGGAGAGCTGTCTACAAACTATTTTTTTCTGAGGGCCTCTTGCTTTTTTTCTGAGGTCCACCTTCTCAAACCTGGAGACGAACTGACATGGGTGACTGAGATAAAATTCACATAAAATATATCCTTCTAAAGTAGACCATTCAGTGGTTTTTAGTGTATTCACCAAGTTTTGCAACCATCACTGCTATCTAATTGCAGAACATTTTCATCCCCCTCAAGAGAACACCATACCCATTAGTAGTCAGACTCATTCCCACCACCTCTCATCACCCCAGTCCCTCTTCTACTAATCTATTTTATGTCTTTACAGATTTGCCTATTCTGGACATTTTATGTGTGCAGGATTATAAAATATATGGCCTTTAAAATATTTGCTAGAAGTTTTTATTGAAATAATCATAGATTCAAATTCCACTGTAAAAATATTAGAGAGAGGTTATATGTACCCTTTTCCCTGTTTCCCCCAATAGTATCATCTTACGTCACCATAGTACAATATTATAACGATGATATTCACATTTGATACAACCAGTCAATCTTATTCACATTTCCCCAGTTTTACTTGTACTTCTTTGTGTGTGTTGTGAATGCCCATGAATTTAAGTTTTAAGAACATTGTTACATGTGTAGGTTTGTGCATCCACCACTACAGTCAAGATACAGAAGAATTTCAACATCATAAAGATCCCAGTGTGTGACCCTTTGATGTGCCTGCCTTCTACCATCCCTAGCCTCTTGCAACCACTAAACTGTTCTCCATTTCTAAACCTTTGTTTTTCAATGCTATATAAATGGAATCAGACATTATTTAATCTTATGGGATTGACTTTTGTTTGTTTGTTTAGCATAATTTCCCAGAGACCATCCAGGTGTTTACATGTATCAGTGGTTCATTTCTGTCTATTACTAAATAACAGTCTATGACAAATGCCACAGTTTGTTTAACCATTCACCCACTGAATGACATCTGGATGTTTTCAGGTCTTTGGCTATTATGAATAAAGCTGCTGTGAGCATTTCCATACATTTGTGTGTGTGTGTGAATACAAGTTATTATTCTCTGGGATAAATGCCTAAGAATGCAATTACTGGGTGATTTGCTAATTGCATGTAAATTTCCTAAGAAATTACCACACTGTTTTCCAAGATGGCTATAGCATTTTACATTCATATCAGCAGTGTATAGGTGATCCAGTTCCTCTTCACCCTCACCAAGATTTCATGCTGTTACTTTTTTTTATTTTAGCTATTCTGATGAGTATGTAGTGAATATGTGGACTTTGTGACTGTCTTATTTCACCTAGCACAACATTTTCAGGTTCAGCTATGTTGTTGTGTGCTTTAGTAGTTTATTCCTTTTTGCCACCAAATAATGTCCTACTGTATGGATATACCACATTTGGTTTACCCATTTGTGACTTAATGGAAAAATATGTTTAGTAGCAAGACAAATGTTTTCAATTTTTTTTGTATTAGGATATTATTTATAAGTCTAACTTCTATTATTAAAACTAGGAGGCACTGCATTAGATATTTGATGTGTGTTTTCTGATAGAGGTTACATAACAACTCTAAGATCCAAGAATTGATGGGCAAACTGTAAACTCACATGTTAAATCAAGCTTTTGAAAAAATAATATATTAAGAATACTTATTTAACTTGACCAAGTCAGTTTTGAAAACAGAATTTTAATACCTCCATTTCCCTACAGACCCCAGCATAAGCTTCCTTACCTGTCATTAGATTAATTCACACATTTTGGCCATCTTGCCCTAATGAGAAATTTGCATTTCCCAGACCTGCCTTGTGGTCTAAGTCATCTTACAGATAAAGAAATTAAGATGTATTCTTTTATTGCACAAATATTTACTGAGAGTCTAATGTACATTAGGCCTACCAGCAATAGGTGCTGTGATCCAGAAAGACTAACTTAGCTAAGGTCACAAATTTAGCAAAGCAATAATTTAATACTACATTGCAGATTGAGAGTAAAATTTTATTTTTAATACTTATTTTCTCTGGATCCTAATTAAAGCAATACAGGGAAATATTTTAAAGTACTTCATTAGGGATCTTTAATTTTTTTACATAAGTGAACTATTAGGCATTATTTTGAAAACATAATTTCTACTTAGCTTGTCAAATGCATCCCATTATTTAATTTTACAGGGAAAGAATCCAATAGCCAAACTACCTGGCATATTGGCTTCCCATTGTAAGTTTTGTCCAACCTTATTATGTATAGCTGGAATACAGATATTGAGCACAATATATCATTAAGTCACTAACAAACTTCAGTTGCTCCTTTACCACTTCCCCCATCCCCCACTGTCAATGAGTAATTTATCTCCAGCTGCAATATGCATAAGTTGTCTTTGAAAAGGAAGGACATGGCATTATCAGTCACTGCATGAACGAGTTATAGCCAGCTCCATCATGGAAGAGAACAGATGATTACAATCAATAATCAATCAAAGAACTAGTGACAGTAATCATACATCACTTTCCACTGCGGAATCTTCACTCAAAGCTTAGTAATGCAAAATCCACTTTCTGGGTATATTGGTACCTTGCCTTTGTACTGAATCTGCTCCTGGTTTGGAATAAGCCTGGAACATGGAGCACTTCTACTTGGACTTTCACCCTTTTGGAAAGGTTAGCAGCAGTAGAGCCAAGCTAAATGTGAGAGAAGAAAAGAACAGTTGTTGTAATCCTTGCCTGAGTCCTTATTACTCATTGTACCCCGTTTTGTATACAGCTAAGGCTGCACTGGCTAAATCATTGCAGAACTCTCTTGTTAATCAAGTGTATGCATTTTGTGAAACTTGTTGGCAGACATTTTATAACTAGACGTGGAAATCGTGTCCAGTAAAATATACTGTCCAATAAAAGGTATAATCTCCATAAAACCACAATTAATTTGGGAAAATTTTCTGGGAGGTTTATTGGAAAGCAAGTGCTTTTGCAAAACACTAAAACAATTATTTAAGGGAAACAATATTTAAAAATACAAAAGCCGTGCTATTTGAAATAAAAATATATATTCTGAGGAAACGGATGCATAGGGATTTTCTAAACTCAGACATTCAACACCCATTTGCTTAGCACTCATTAAGCACTGGGAAAACATAGATTTCTGCCCTTAAGGAACAAAATATCTGTTATAAGAAAAAAGCCAATCCCTGATTACATGGTGCAGAGTGCTCAAGGCTGTAAGAGGGTTTGTTCAAAGTGCTTTGGGAGCACAGAGGAGGAAATACAACAGCCTGATGGAGTCTGGAATATTCCATGAGAAGGTAGCTTTTACACTGAGAATGGAAGAAAAGCGGTGAAAGGTCAACAAAGTGTGTGGCTAGAAAGTAGAGGAAGGGAACGGGCTATTGGCGGGAGGAACAGTGGTATGTGGGGGAAAGGAGGAAATGGAACCATGTGAGTGTGTTGGAGCCAGATTGTAAAAGGTCTTATATACCAGGCTCTCCTAGAGGGGAGGTGAATAGACCAACTTGGCACTTCAAGAACTACTTGGTCCTGACCACAAACATGGAGAAAAGACAAAAATGGGAAGCTGCGGACAGATGGACTAAGTAGGCTGCTGCTCCTAAGTTAGGCATTTTGCTCAGTGTAACTTCCTAACTTCTTCCAAAAAAAGGACTTCTAGAGATATGGGCTTCACCAGACATGTCTTTCCTCACAGATCCAAAGAAAAAATTACCAAATTGGGAGTAAGACACAGTTTTATCAGTATAAAAATTTTCAGTAAATCTAAATGTATCAATCATATGAGAACGTCAGTATTTCTCGGGAAGAGGTGGCCTCCGTCCCAGATCTCTAAACAGGGCTCTCAATCTTTAAGAGAGGCAAGGCAAAAGTTGCTATGTTTGATTTAATCACAAACCTAAACCTTCCAAAATGAGTTTGGCAAAGTCCCAAATTCCATCCATCCCCTAGGACATGTCGCCCTTTTCTTCAAGCTAGCGTGACTTTTCCTTAAATTTTAATATTGAAGTTGCTCTTATTTGAAGGATCCTTTCCATGTTTTATGCAAGCAGCTTAATTCCTAAAAAGATTCTGATACATTTTTGCTGAGAAGTTTGGATCTTTTAAAATGATCTCTTTAAAGTTCTGTGTTGTGGCCAAATATGTTCTTTTTGAGAACCAGTTTAGTTATTATTTTCTTCACGGAAGGTTTAGACTCAGTGCAGTGCCTTTCTGATTTTAATCATCCTTAAGGAAATAGAAGATGTTAATAAGAGGGTGCAGGGAGCTAGTGCTGTTAAAGTGGGGGGGCTATTGGATTTGATTATTTTTGTACCGGAGGGTTTAATTGTGAACTCTGATTTTTCTTCATATGTTTGATGATGAAAATTCTCTCTAGGTCCTTATCTTATCATGGGAAAAACATCTCAAGTCTAGAAGATAAACAGAAACTGAAAACAATAAGTTGCTGTGCTTTTGCTTCAGGAAATAAATAAATAAATGCAGTAATAAGTAAATAAATGGATAAAGTAATATTTAAAATCTTCTTATGATATATTTAGACTTGGGCTACAAAACATAAACAAGAAACTGTTGCAAAGAATTTTGAAATTATTAGCTTTCATAGGGTCTAAAATTAGGCTGTTGTGGGATGGGTTTTAGGAAATTAAGCTTTTTCAAAATGATGTTTTCCATTCAGTGTTGGAAAGTAAACACAGCGCCTGTTGAGGCTGCTGCCTGGAGGCAAACACATAGTTAGCTGAAATCTTCCTGGATATAAATATCTCCTGGGATTTCTAACTTGGAGACTTAAAATTACAGTCTAGGGGAGGCAGCTACAGTCCACAGCATGTACACATTTTTGGACCTCCTATAGCCAGCTTGTCTCATCAACTATTACAAGCAGGAAAAAAAAAAAAAAAAAAAAAAAGAAAACAATGAAAACAAATGAAAGGAAAGAACACAAAGAGAACAAAGATACAGATTCCAAGAGAAAATGGCATATGGCTTTTCGCTGTCTGTCAATGCAGAGTATTTATCGACCATTGAGAGATTGTAATTATGCCTCATGCCACTTGTCTAAAGCCAGTCAATGATGTCCCCATGTTTTATATCTCCCTCATACCTTAAAGTCCTGTTTTGCTTCTCTGATCAAGTACAGCTGTTTTCCATGATTACTAGAATTTTCTGTCTTCTGTCCATACCTGCTGGGTTATTTTTTCTTGCCTATAATTCAAATGTTACACTTTTCATCTAGACTCTAGCTATGGCTACCTAACTGAACTTCCTACCCTGGATTCCACCTGTGCATGAACCATCACAAGGAGGATCTTTCTAAAACAGACCTAAACATTCCATTCCAGCACATAAACAACTTTTGGATTTGGCACCTCATCCATCCTCAGCATGGCATCAGACTTCTACACCTGTATCCCAGCCTTCCTTCGAAGTCTCCCAGTAGTCTTGCCTGCTTACCTCCAACTACCATCGTACAACTTGGGGCTCTGAAATTTAATAGCTTTCTGCTGCCTTTCTGCCTTCTTCACACTACTAAGTCAACCTCAACTTTCTAAAAAAATATTTCTTATCCTTTTAAAATCCTATCTATTGTAACATTCTCTTTTCTCCTCCAACCCACTGCAATTTCTTATTTTTACTTCTCTGAACATCATAATATATTACTGTTACAATAAGATAATACACACACATAAACACATGAACACTTTCACTAATATCTATAAACTCTTTCCTGATGTAACCTGTTCAAATTTTATTTCTTTCTTTTCTAGTCTGGCCACACTTTGTCTCTATTATTTAGTACATAATAAATCCTGCCTTATTATTTGGTAGCTTTTGTCTGTCTCCTTCCATTCCTCCTTGCCCCAGACTGGACACAGCTCAGGATATCATGTAAATCTTCCTTATCTTCCTATCTCCAGTAGCCCATTCACAGGGCCAGCCTTGCTATTCTAACACCTCTTTAGAGAGCTGCGTCCCTACTACAGTGTCCTGCTTGTCTTAATATAATTTTCTCTCTAGGAGTTTCTTACAAACATGGTTTTTTCTTTTGATCTTGATTGCAAATTCTTTTGCAGCAGAGGTTATCTGTTTTCCTTTTGTATTTTCCCACAGAGCCATGCAAAATATCAGTCACAAAGTAGAATTTGAATACAGTGTATGAAATGAATGAATAAATGAATGAGTGAATAATGTGTGGTGGATGACATGGCCTCAGTACTGAGGTTGGTTAGCTAATCTGAGGCTGATAGACATGTGAGTAAAAAAAATAAAATTAGCCTCTTGTTCTTTCCAGATGGAAAGGAGTCTGGTTGCAGCAATTGCATGTTAATCAGCAATTTGGGTTTGGATGTTTGTTAGAACATGAACTGGTGTTGGGATTTCATTCAGCCTTGTCTCTGAGTCAATGTATATTTTGAGTTTCTTCTTCAATTCAAGATTTTGTGGGGCTTAATTTAAACTGTAGTTAACTTGGAACCATAGAGAGGTATTTTAAGATTTAATGAATTTCTAGGTAAAGTTCTCCAAGTTACTGAATGAAATACCCTCTACCAAGATCTAAGAGGGAGTTCAAGGTAAATCTATGAAAAAAAATAAGCTTGATTCAAGATTTACAGGAGATCTATTGTTCCGGGAGTCCCCCAACCCCCACGCCATGGACCAGTATTTGTCCATGGCATGTTAAGAATTGAGCCACACAGCAGAAGGTGAGTGCAGGCCAGTGAACATTACCACCTGAGCTCCGCCTCCTCTCAGATCAGTGGCAGTATTAGATTCTCATAGCAGTACAACCCCCATTGTGAATTGCACATGCGATGGATCCAGGTTGAGTGCATCTTATGAGAATGTAATGCCTGAGGATCTGAAGTGGAACAGTTTCATCCTGAATCCATCCCCCCAACCCATCCCATGGAAAAATTGTCTTCCATGAAGCCAGTCCCTGGTACCAATTAGATATGGAACTGCTGTGTTATACAACATGATGATGTAGTTAATAACAATGTATTCTGGAAAATTGCTTAGAGAGTAGACTTTAAGTATTCTCACCACAAAAACATGGTAACTACGCAAGATAATACATGTATGAGCTCAATTTAGCCATTCCACACATGCATACATATTTTAAAACATGTTGTACATGATAAATATGTATAAATTTTATTTGTCAATTAAAAATAAACAGGCCGGGCATGGTGGCTCACGCCTGTAATCCCAGCACTTTGGGAGGCCGAGGCAGGTGGATCACGAGGTCAGGAGATCGAGATCATCCTGGCTAACACAGTGAAACCCCATCTCTGCTAAAAATGCAAAAAATTACCCAGGCATGGTGGTGGGCATCTGTAGTCCCAGCTACTCGGGAGACTGAGGCAGGAGAATGGCGTGAACCCCGGAGGAAGAGCTTGCGGTGAGCCGAGGTCACGCCATTGCACTCCAGCCTGGGCAACAGAGCGAGACTCCATCTCAAAAATTAAATAAATAAATAAATAAATAAATAAATAAATAAACAACCCCCCCCACACACACACAAAAGATAGGTATCCCTACATAAAGGTCAGTGGGAAATCCTGCTAATTCCAGTAGAATTGGAATTCTGAAAGCTGTATTCATGTTTTTCTGTTTATGCCATGTGATGTTCAGTGGCATTATCTTGATGCAGTAGAATGATTCCTAGATCATATCTCAATGTTGGATTTTTTTCATTTTCTTTAAATGTACACTCTAGGATGTTAATATCTCTCTGGATATTAAAACTTTATCATTGCTTGGCCTGGAGCAGTGTCTTATGCCCATAATCCAAGGACCTTGGAAGGCTGAGGCTAGATAATTGCTTAAGGCCAGGAATTAGAAACCATCCTAGGCAATATAGCAAGGCCTTGTCTCCAAAAAATTTTTTTTAAATAATGATGTGCACCTGTAGTCCCAGCTACTTGGGAGACTAAGGTGGGAGGATCACTTGAGCCCAAGAGTTTGAGGCTGCAGTGAGCTATGATAGCATCAGTGTACGGTAGCCCCAGTGACAGAGCAAGACCCTGCCTCAAAAAAATAAAACACATTTAAAAAATTATTATTCCTTTTATTGATGTTTCTTTGTCTTTTGTTTAAACGTCATTAAGTATTTGGTCTTCAGTGTGGTTACTGTTCTTTCTCGAAAGAAATGCGTTATTCACAACAGTTAGGTATATTCAACTGCCTTTTATTAGAGGGAAATAGATGTTCTGGGGCCTGAAACATGAAATTGTATTGCAAATAAGTGGTGATAGCAAGAATATCAAGGATGAAAGCACTGTTTTATTGTCCTAAAAGTCTTCCCGAAGTCATGGTCCCATTTGATCCTCATAGCTATCCAGCAAGCTAAGTAAAACAGGTGACTACCTCTATAGCTGAGAATAAGACGGCTCAGTCATTTCACTTGACATACCCAGATAACATGGTATACAAGTGGATAAATCGAGAGGGGGAGCTGGAGCTTAATATTTCTAGTGCAGTGTTCCTCTTGCCATTCTTGGCCACCTCACTCATATTTTATCCTTGTTCAAGGACCAGATGGTCTTCTCCTTCTGCTCTATTGAGCAAAAGCAAGTGAGCTCAGAGCTGTGAAGACAATTTTAATTATATCTTCTCATTACCCTCAACACTGTTGATGATTCTCTTTAGTGCCAAAAAATAATAATAAACTTGGGTAGATTAAAATTTTTAACCTCTGTTTTCTATGATGAATGGAGATAGCATTCATAATTCTGAGAAGAGAAAAATCTCATTTCTACTCCCAGGTCCTCTGTGTCCTAGTACCATTACCTTTGGAAAGTCATTTTATTTCTTTGGGTGCTTATTCTTAGAACTGGAGTATCAAAGGCATGCACAGATTAGCACAAGCATCCTTTCTAATCTCAATATTTTATAAAGTTCGGGCATGAGTTTTGCCTTGTTCATGGAACAGAGTGGAGAACTTCCCCTGGCTTTAATCCTTCCTAAGAAGGAGGACTTGGCTTTTCATCCTTGATATTCTTGTTAAATAGTGTCAGTGGTTCTGAAGTTTATATGACCTGGTCCCTCTCTACTTTATAATGAATGAACCTATGGCTTTGGTCTTGTTTTGGGAAGGTCTTTTTTTTTTGAGGACGAGTTCTCGTCAGTTCTGTGGCTGGAGTGCAGTGGCGTGGATTCAGCTCACTGCAAGCCTCAGCCTCCGTGTTCACTTATTCTCCTGCCTCAGCCTCTCCTGGAGTAGCTGGGACTACAGGCTCAGCCACCTCGGGCCTCGGGCTAGTTTTGTATTTTTTTAGTAGAGACGGGTTTCACCTGCAGTCAGCCAGGATGGTCTCGATCTCCTGACCTCGTGATCCGCCCGTCTCGGCCTCCCAAAGTGCTGGGATTACAGGCTTGAGCCACCGCGCCCGGCCAGGAAGGTCTTTATATGGCATCTAGATATGAGAAGAGTGCCTTAAAATAAAAGATTTTATATATATAAATATATAATCCTTTTAGAAGCAAAAGACTCAGACTATATAAAACATATAGACTATTATATCAAACATATAGTATACATCTTAGCAATATGCTAGCAATATAATATATATAACAAATATATATTGATAATAGAGCTGTCCCTTTACATTTATGACACCATTACCTTTACACTTAAAATAAATCTATACCAGGACCTATCTTGTTATATTCAATTAGCTCTTGAAGTAAAATGCAACAAAATGTATAGTTTTTACTACAGAATAATCCACCTCTCATCTTGGATGCATTCTCTGAATTTGAAAAATTTTTAAAAATGTTTAATTCCATAGTAGTCACTCAAAAAATGTTGAAAAAAATAAATGAGTGTAAATGTTCAACACAGGCAAGGTTGGAGTACATGACCATTTTAAGGTTTGAATAAATTTTTTAAATGAAGTAAGTGTCAGCAAAAGTAATTTAAATTAAGCCACAGAACCAAAATGTCTAGCTATACAGTTGGAGAATCATGTATGCTGTGATACCACAAACACTGTAGAATTTCTGTTTTAAAAAAAAACTATCAAACATTGTAATGAATTGAAGGAGTAAGGGGTAGTTCTTTGGAATTCTAGTGTAAAAGACCAAGTTGAAGAGCAGAGCTGGGTGCAGTGACTCACGCCTGTAATCCCAACACGTTGGAAGGCCGAGGTGGGCAGATCACTTGAGGTCAGGAGTTTGAAACCAGCCTGGCCAACGTGGAGAAACCCTGTCTCTACTAAAACTACAAAAAAATTTAACTAGATGTGGTTGGTGCACACCTGTAATCCCAGCTACTCGGGAGGCTGATGCAGGAGAATCACTTGAACCGGGTAATAGGAGGTTGTAGTCAGCTGAGATAGCGCCATTGCACTCTATCCTGGGTGACAAGGGTGAAACTCCATCTCAAAAAAATAAAGCAACTAGGAACATGATTGCAGATTTTTTATAGAAAGATGAGTTGAAGATGTTGTGAATGTTTATCCTGGAGAAGAAATAGAAAGATATATTAAATATTATTGAATATTTGAAGCTGGGCTTAACCTGCCCTTTAGTTCCATGAATTCAAACTAGAGGTTAAGATTAGAGATTTTTACCTCAGTATGAGAAGTAGTAGTTTCTCAGTCAGATCTATCAGGAGAGAGCCTGGGCTCCCTGGGGAGGCTGAGTTCCTTATCAAATAGAGGCTAGACAGAATGTTTAAGAGAAATGCTGCCAAATAGAAAATAAGAATGTCAACAGAGAAAGATGTATAGTTTTAAAATTTCTAATAACCATATTTAAAATGTAGAAAAAATAGAATATTTTAATTGCATTACTCTTCTATTCAACCCAATATATTTAAAATGTTATCATTTCAACATTAAATCAATATATAATTATTAATAGGAAGTTTTTACTTTTTTACGCTAAGTCTTCAAAATTCAGGGTGTATTTTATACTTAACGGCTCATCTCAGTTTGGGCTAGCAATATTTCTAGTCCTCAATAGCTACTTGTGTCTGGTTCCTGCTATACTGAGTACTGCAGTTTTAGAGTAAGCAAGAATAAAAACCAGCCTTGAATTGCTGTAATTCAAGAAAGTATTCTTATTTGACTGTCACAGGGGAAGAAATGGATATCCCTTTCCAAGTAAAGGCACTTTGTGGTCAAGAAACAGATTTGGGCTGATGGGATAGTTGTGAAACCCTTGGGGCTGTGGAGAAAAGGTGAAGACAAACCATCATAGATCATCTTTGTCCCATATACCACTCTTGTATGAAGTATAAAACAGAGCCCCCTCTGGACAGATAAAAACCAAAAAGGTGCCCCTGACCCTTCTCCCATACCAGGACAAAAACTTTAATGGAGAGCAGAGCTGGAATCCAGCCCCAGCCTTGCCCAATGAGCTGAGTGTCCTCTTGTGGCACTTCCTGGCATCTGTGTACCTGTGTACTATCAGAACCAGTTTCTGTAGCAGCAGCAAACTGCAGTCTTCAACAATGATAATTCAACTTTTAATAGGTCACAGGTCTGTCTCAGAATGTGATAAATGCCATGAACCTCTTACAAAAGAAAAATTGTCAAAAATTCAAAAATCATGAACACTTTGAAATCTATGGACCTGTGATTAACAAAACTGGCCACAATAGTAGCTGACTGTATTTTTCTGTGAAAGCTTTGATTTTGGACCCTGTTGTTTTGAGGGACAGAAGAACAGGAACAAAGAGAAAAATGTATGCTTATCTCTCCATGCCTCAAATAGCTTTCATGAATGTGAATTGAATGATATTTGTTTTCCTTGCTTATTTTGCCAAGTCATTACTCCGTTTGAACTGTCTGATGATTTTTGTCCGCTGTCATTGGCTCTTCCTGACATTCTCACCTTGTAATGCTGGGGGAAGAGCACCTGGTGATAACTAAATTGAAGCACTGAATATTTTGACACCAGTCAAGGAACAAGCTGGTCATTTGGTCTATTTTTAATGTCATCCCCATTGGCATTTCCTTCCAGGTAGTTTTTTGTTGTTGTTGTTTTTTGTTTTGTTTTGTTTTGGTTTTGTGGCACCACAAAACATTCTTTCCCTGCTGTCTGCCTCCTGCTGTGATCAGTGCTGATGATCACACAGGTTACATTTTATATCAAGAACAGTTGACTCAGTGTGCTGGGACTGTAGTTCACTCCCCCAGTTCTTGCTCTCCTCTGCTATTCCATGCATGTCAAGGCTTTAGAACAGTGAGCAGAAAGGAAACTTGTGGGATTTTAGCCACCTGTATAATAAGTCTACAGTATCATCTGGAAAAAATAGATACAGGTAGATATAGATATAGATATAGATAGATTGATTGATAGATTGATAGATATAGCTATTCTATGTTTTAAAAACACCCCCTTGGTTTGACTGAATGTTTTCTGGAAAACTTAGGAGTTCGGCAACAGGTAGCAGGTTTCTCTTTCCACCTGAGTTATAACCATTATTCTCATCCATTAAACCTAATGAAGGTTAGATTATTGAGAGAAATACTGCACTGTATTATGCCTTTGCAATTGCCACTGCAGCTCAGCTTGGAGATGAAACAATTAAGAACTTTTTGAGAATGCTTAGAAGTTCAGAGGTGTGTGATAAATGAATAAGAAGGAAAAAATATAGCTCTGAGAAACCAACAGCACATCCAATCTGCAGGGAAGATAAGATGCTCAATCAGATGGTGGAAGCAAGGACCTCTCTCATTATGAGTCATTTTTATACCTTGGGGAAGAGTTGCTTTTGGGATTTAGTTTATCAGTATATGTGAGATACTGGGTCAGACCTGACAGCTTCTCCCTGGGAATTGTGGGAGTACTGACCTGGAGGGCAATTCTTGAGATTACATCGGTGGAGGGATGCCTTCTTGTGTCAGGAAGTGCTGAGGAAAGTAGGTTTTTGCCTGCCCTGATGCTTTCCTGCAGTGCTTCCCGGAAGCTGGTAAGTGGACAGATTCTCTTGGTTGGTCACTCCACAACTGTGAGCCAATAATAGTGTAACTTTTTTGAATGATGCTCACAGCCTCAAGCCAGTTCAGCTCTCTCAATGGTGGCTTCCCAGAACTTTTGTTATGGGAAAAACCAGGTAAAAGGTTCAGTATCACCATTAGGGAGATTGGTACATTGGACAGTGCTTAATGAACATTGAAGAAAATAGTTCCCTTGTACCTGAGTAATAGCATAAATTTACATATACTGAAGCCCCAGAAAATTACCATAGATTATTGTAATAAGGGTCATCTTTGAAGAAGGGAATTTTTCTTAATTTACTTCTATAAACAGCTTTATGGGAAGATTATTCATATCTTGAGACCAAGGGTCATATATTTTCTCATTTTATATATTAGCAGTAGACTGGCACGTGCCTTCTGTAAGAGAGTGTTGAATTCAGGAATAGACAGTACTAACTATTTGTTATTACTTACACATCCCTACCCATTTGGATACAGTTTCTTACTTCAATGGCCACTTGTTACACAACTTTTCCAATTTTAAATGTAGTAAATGGTTAAATGTAGTAATGAGTTAAATGGGTTAAATGTAGTAATGAGTGAAGAAATTAAATATGTACCACCGATGCCTGTCATTTAAGTGTCAAATACGTATTGCTTAATTAGCATGTCCATATATGGAATACTATATTAGGTCCTATGAAGAATTTCTAACAAAGCAAAACAAAATGATTCCTACCCTCATACAGCTTGCATTGGATTCGAGGAGTGTCTTCCTAAATGTATATATTCATGGGTGTGCGCGTACACACACACACACACACACAGGAAATCCAGATAGCTGGAAAACTCTGAATTGATATAAAATAAGATCATATTAGCAAAGTACACTGGAGATCTATAGTTGAAACAGAGAATAGGAGTGGTGTTGACAGGGATGTGTGGATGCCTGGGACTGTGTAGATCTGGAATCTGTAGAAGAGAACCCTATTGACAAAGAAAAGAGATCAAAGCCACGACAGTATACAGCAAAGAAGTAGAAACAAATAACGTATTTGTAGGGAGCAGCACAGCCTGGGTTGTCCAGAGCTGATGAAGTAGATTTTTCTGCCACTCTCAGACAACACCTACTTGCCCCTGATAGTTCTTGATTAGGGAAATTGATCAGAATGGGACTCACAGCCTAGCACAGTAACAGGATGAAAAGATGTTACTGCTGGATAGAGCGTGGAAGGCATCTGGGCCTAGTCCCTCATTTTGCAAACAGAGAAATGGAAGCCCAGAGAAGTTAAATAGAATGTGAACAATAATAAGGATAATAATCATCATCATCGTGCCTGGTAAATTGTAAAGCTTGTATTGGAACCCAGGTATCTTGAGACCTTGTAGTGAACTCTTTCTACCATGTCATTCTATTTTTCAATTGGCACTTGGGTTGCTGCTTGGCCAATTCTCATGTTCTGTGAACCTATAAAGCAGATGGGAACTGCGTGTAGCTTGAGGAAAGAAAGCCAAAGAAAAATTGCTTCTACCAAATTGTGCACAATGGATCCAATTTAGAAGTCTGTCAGAACATAGGCAGCTAATAGAGATATACTCAGAGGCTGTCTGGACCTTCCAAGTCACTGAAGGGAAAAGAGCACACCGTCTGGAGTTAGGGGATTTGGTGTGAGATACTAACTAGTTGCCTTATGAGAATAATTTAATCTAAAGTTCCTCATCATTAAAATCATTAGGTAAACTTAGAATCCCTTTGAAATACTAATAAAATGTTGTTGAACTTATGCTGATGTGACTATAATCCTCAAGTCTTATCCAAGACATCTAGTTGCAGGTGCAAGCTGATATTCTTGCCAAACTGGCAATCTGCTTTACGCACTTAACCATGTAGCATTGTATTTTATTGGGACTTTTTAAAAAATTCTTGATCTCAAAAGTGAAAATGTTGTTACCTTGCCTTGGTCATGGAACTATTGTAAATTGGGAGAAGGAGGAAAAGATGTTCATCAATTGTTGCTGAATATGTATTAATTTTAGTCAACTCATTCCACTCCTTCATTTATTTGAATGTGTACCTACATTCAATAGCTATTTAGTGAGTTTCTATTGGTAAAGATAAATTAGGCAGTATAGGAGATAGATAAGTAAATTCTGCCCACAGCATGTTCAAAGTTAAGGTGAACAAAGCCAGTTACATAAATAACTGTATACACCATGAGATGAGATGTTTAGACATTTGAAAGAACGGTGAACAAATACTCATAATTGAACGCTTTATAAGGCTTTATAGGGAAAATGAACGTTTAAAAGACCTGTTAGGGATAGTGGGATTTCATTACACAAAAATAAAGGGGGAGGGGCATGTTAAGTTGAAGGAACAGCATGAGCAAAGGAACAAAGGCAGGGATGTTAAAGGGGCGACCATAAATTACTAAGACGATTATTGGCACACATTTTTGGTAAAGGGCAGGATAGTAAATGTTATAGACTCTTCAGGTTATACCATCTCTCGAGTAACTACTCAACTTTGCCATGTAGCCCAAAAGCAACCATAGACAATCCATAAACAAAGATTCATGGCTATGTTCCAATTAATTACAAAACAGGCAGTAGGCTGAATTTGGCCCTCAGCCCAAAATTTGCTGATTTCTATCCTCAGGTGTGGAGAGAAAGAACAGAAAGAATAGGCTGGAAAGAAAGGCTGGATCAGAATATCTAAAACCTTCTATTAACCCTCCTAATTTTAACATCTTATTCGTTCACATAGCCTTTTCTTTACATTTTACAATGTTGGACTCAAATTTCCATTTTGTTGTCCTTTTAAAACATAGGAATGGTTGCTTCCATGATTATGCAGGCAACACTTTCTTAACCTTCCTAAATGTAGGCCAATATTCCAAATAAGTTGTGAAAGGCACCCTGACTCAGGGGCTTGAATGTAGATAATTAATATGTGTTTCCCATCAAATATACCAGTGCTGGGGTAAACACCATCCTGCTTTTCCTGAGACTGAGGGGTTTTCCAGGAGAGAGGACTTCCAAGGCTAAAACAAGGGCACTGCTGGGCAAACCAGTGTGCTTGGTCACCCTAATTAGTCAACATTAGCATCTCAAGTAGGTAGCAAGTGCCCACATCAGTTCTAGGCTGGTTGTATATCCAGTTAAAGTGGGCAATTGCTAAGCTAGCAATTGTTTCACAGAAATAACTTCTAGAAAGAGAGAGTGGATAAGCTATGTAAAGTGGTTTTCAATTCGAAAACTGGGTTAGTGTAATATAAGTCACAGCCAATACTGGCATCAGTGAAATGTCCCAGAACCCCAGCCTGGTCTTGGAAGATCCTGAGAAAGTGTTGGATGGCATTTCAGCAAAAATGTTTGCATTCAGATGGAATATTCGGGGTCTCAAATTCTGGAGTAATTTCCCATTTGTAGACAAAATGTAAATTATTTGATCAGTATTACCCAATAAAGTATCTGCTTCGATATAATTACTCATTTCTATGAGATATTGAAGAAAATGTATGTTTAGACATTGAGATTCTAAAGAGTTTTGGGAAACATTCTTCACTGATTTGACTATACTTGGATCTAAATGTCCCTGCACTGCATTCTTCCTACACATATTTCCCTTTTTACTTTTAGAAGAAATCACTGCTGAGGTACTGAAAAGTGATTAGAGGAAATTAACATATTAAACACAATATGGGCAGATTTCTGATATCGGACTCTGAATGCACTTTTCATGGTCTTTACAAATTTGAACCTTCAGTGACGGAAATTGACCTAGTATTTGATGCTCCTAATTGGATTTTGGAGAGAATATATAGATGAAAATTAATTCATGGCGTGTTATACACTGTCAGTTCCTGCATTTAGCTTCTCATTCCTGATGTGATAACTAGAGACACCCTGTTTATACTGGAGATAGAGAAAATTGTGGCTTTGATACATTCCATTTAAAAAAATGTTCTCCCCTCTTCTAACCAGCTCCTTCTCTCACATGCAGTTGTTTTTCTCTTATCCCCATTTGTCTCCTGTCTGGGCACTTACCTTACAAGCACAGCCCATTTATTTTGCTCATAAGCAGCTTTACTCCTCCGACTAATTTGTCTTTGTACCTCTTTCCTAAAGACCCAACAAAAGAAGTGCTCATAACTTGTCCTCCACATAGTGAACCAATGTTTTTCTACCTATTCCTGTAGCCTCATTCCTACCACCACTACTAGAGTTATTAATAGAATACTCGAGTAATAAGGTAACCAACCATGATCCAGGACATTCATTTTAGTTGTTAATTTCACCTTTGAGTAGTAGCATCTCCTATTTTATCAAACAGCCTTACTAACACAGAGTTTCATCTTTTGCCATATATGGCGTTGTCTGATATTTAGAATATAAACTATGATTTTTATGGCTAACATTTATTTTATACTTTGTTTCTGTTCCAGGCACTGCTTTTTTTCCTTTACAGAGCTTATCTCATTTAATCTTTATAACTCTACATGTTATACAGAAGAATTTTAAATAATTTACATAGGTACTCCCCTTTCTCAATGAGGTAGAGCATGACTCTGCACTTCTTCAGTGTAGTGTTTACTTCCAAAGAGTAACCTATGGAAAGACCAAAAAAAATAACTTTACAGTAGAGAAACAGGACACACACCACCTTAGCTAAGAGTTCAAGGTAGCTATTAATAGTAAAAGGTCATGTTGATAGTATGTACCCCTAATAGGATGTGATGAGAATGACACTTTACCTCTGTGTTCTTTCTCTTTTAAAAAAACATCGACCAAACATAATCATGAGAAAAATATCACAAAAACCCCGACTGAGAAACATTCTACAAAACACCTGACCAGTCCTCCTTAAAACTGTCAAGGTCATCACAAACCAGGAAGGTCTGAGAAACTGTCACAGGCACAAGGCGCCTAAGGAAACATGGGGATTAAATGTTACGTGATCTCCTGAAAAGAAAATAGATATTTAAAAAAAAAATGCTAAGGACATCTGAATAAAGTATGGATTTTATTTTAAAACAATTTATCCATATTAGTTCTATATCTGTATGTGTTCTATTTGATGAGCGGTTTCTCATTTGGCATTCTTTGTTTTAGTGACTTATTTGTCTAAGCCTGTGGGTTTTGCTCTCTAGAAGTCCAGGCAAAATCATTACTACCTTCTGTTTCTCTTACATGTATCAATACTGCCCCCTCCACACACACACACCAAATCCACACAAGGCTCCAAGGTACATATCCTAATACAACAAGAGGAAAATATAAACTTTATCTGCAGCTTAAGCACTGGAATAGATAATACTGCTTATGAGGATAGTTGAAATCCATGACAGGCCACCAAAGCTGACTGTGGTGCCTCTTTCCATCTCTCCTCTATTAGGAATAGTAATTCATGCTGCAAAGTGTGTGACAGATGCACTATACTACTGTAAGATGTTACTAATGGGAGAAAATAGGTGTGGGATACATGAGAACTCTGTACAATCTTCACAACTTTTCTGTAAATCTAAAACTATTTTTAAATGTTTATTTTTTATTATTTTATTATTTTACTATTTTTAAAAGTTTATTTTTAAAAAAATAATGATAATGATAACCTGGAATAAGAGGTACATGTGCAGAAGTTAAGGACAAATGTATTTGTATCTTTGTGAATAAAATGTTTCTACTTTTCAAATTCAGAAACAATCCTGCTGTCTATAGCATAAAATGAGGTCAAAGAAAAGAGTGTTTTAAAATTATCCAACAAGCAGAGAATTTGGTCAGTGGCAAAAGTACTAGAACTGTGTGCCAATGATGGAGGTCATGGCAGAGTGGACATAATGGGCACTTGGCAGGCGTGTTCTCTTAATTGAAATGTCAGCCCTGTTGGGTACGATCTATGTAGGAGGGCTGAGAACAGAAAAGAAAAAGGTAGCAAAGTAGCATCATACTTCTGAAATATTAATAGTGGCAATGAACTTCAACTTGACAGTGAAATTGATAGTAAAGCATTTAGAAGAGGACACAGCAGATGGAGAAGAACAAAGAAAACCTCAGTGATGCTCTACCATAGCTTGCTATAGTAATATGATTACCTTTGAAGGAATACTCACACTTCGGGACATAAAGTTGTGCTAACAAAAATGGAAGAATCAACAAGATCAAAAGCATTTTCATTGATAAGACAATGATCCAGAAGTTCAAAAGAGGGAAAGATGTTCTACCTACATTTTTAGTAGTAACACTGCTAATTTTTATAAGCAGGCTTTGAAGAATGAATGAGCTACTCAAATTCATGAAATGATAATACAGAATAACTTTTGAAAGGTCATGCATCCTCCCTTCTCATTATCACCCCTCACTCTCCTCTACACACACACACACACACACACACACACACACAGTTTGCAGCATGAATTATTATTTCTAGTCAGCTTTGGTGGCCTATCATGGATTTCAACTATCCCCATGAGCAACATTGTCTATTCCAATGGTTGAGCTGCAGATAAAAGTTTATATCTTCCTCTTGTTGTATTGGAATACGTACATTGGAGTCTTGTGTGGATTTGGTGTGGGGGGTATTGATGCATGTAAGAGAAACAGAATGTAGTAATGATTTTGCCTGGACTTCTAGATATCAAAGCCTACAGGCTTAGAGAAATAAATCATTGAAACAAAGAATTCCAAGTGAGAAACCACTCATCTAATAGTAGAACACATACAGATACAGAGCTTACAAAAAGTGGTGGATTGATAGGTAGGTACATGAAAACAGGTACATGTGCTGAAGGTCAAAGGCAGGTAGATTCTACTTTTAACATTACAAGAAGGAGACCCATAGGAATTAGGAGGGGAAAGCAAAATGGCCAGAGAAAGCATAGGCCATTTGAAGGACCTTGTTTCCAAGAAAAGGAATAGCTATCATAGGAAACCTTTTATGTGATTTCCGGTACCATTCAAAACCATTCTGAAGATATGTGCATCCCAGGACCTGAGTTGAGGATACACTTTTTAAGGGAAGGTTGAATAGGTTGGAAACAATAAAAGTTTATTTGGGTATGAGAAAAATGTGGCAATATATAAAGAACAAATTTTTTAATGAAAAAGTTAAGCTGTTTATAAAGAAACATAATGGACAAGAAGTGTATATTTATCAAACTATAAGTCACAGTTCATTTTTAAAAATTTGGGGACAGTAAAAGCATCTAGCAAGATTCAGTGCAATTATTTGGATATTTACCTCATTGTCTACAAATTTTTTCTACATGTTACTAATGCAATGAGTAATAAAGGCAGTTAATTAACTGGCTTAAGGCAAAAAAAAAATTGTCTTCATTTATTTTAGTAATTAAGATAATTCTAGTTGACTTGAAATATCTAGAGAATGATCTTAATTCTTTAATCTACATGCGTAGATGTAGGCTACATGTAAAGGAATAAACGGGCTAAAGGAAAAAAGCAAAAGAGTATTTCTCACACTTTTCACTAGTGATACGTATATAAGAAAAATAGCACATACACCAAAAAATGTTTCAAACATAATGTCTATTTGTGCTTAAGCATTTAAGTGGAGAAAAATTATATGCAGTTTCACAAGATGCAGGTTACAGCATTATTGGGTTTAAAGGTTCAAAGGGAAATGTCTTTTTTAATTCAACATTAAGATTTTGACATATTTGGTTCATTCCAAAAGGGTGGAAATAATTTGATAGTAAAGGGTTAAATGTTCCAAATTTGAGTTTAGATTCTTAAAATTCTCAGATCGCTTCTGATTAGAGAAAAATGTATGTGTATATATAGATGCACATGTATGTGCATATATATACTTATATAAATATATATACATATATATACACACACACACATACATATATGCTTTAAGCAGCTGATGGTGTAATACCAAGGGATGCCAGAGAGATAGCAGATCACTCACTTTTTCCTCTCTGCATTTCCTCTCCAAGAACCAAAAGACTTTTTGACTTGAACATCATAGAACAAATATGTGTAAAGACATAAGCTAAGCAGGGACTGAAGCGATGGAGTGGGAGGGTGAAGTAGTATAAGTTTTGAAGCTGCCCTGAATCAGTTCAAGTCAGCTTGACCAGGTGACACAAAGAGAATGGATCAATGAACCACTGCCAAACATGAATTCCTGTTCAACAAACATTTATTATGCACCTTCAAGAGGCAGGCACTGTGTGAATTTCTGAGAATACAAAGATGAATGAGTGAGGAACCCTGTCTTCCCAGTGTGAGTGCACACTCTGGGAAGGAAGCCAAAAATGGTAGACAATAATGACAGTGTAAGGAGGGCAATTATAGAGCTCAGAGGGGATCTAAAGGAGGGTAGGGGAGGATTAATAGAAAGGATGCTGTTTGTGCTGGTTAAGGATGAATAGGAGTTTTCCATATGGACGAGATGTGAAAGCCATTTCGGAGGAAACAGTATATGCAAAGTCATATAAAAACAGCACATGCAAAGGCATATAATGAAGACATAATGATATATGTCACACAGTGCCACATTACAAGTTGTCATGTGATAGTGACTTTAAGAAAGAGTACAGAGCCAGGAGGAAATAATGCTAGGTCCAGTTCCCTCTCTGTAATACACCAGCTGTACCATTTGAAAAAGTTATTTACCTTCTAATTTTCAGTGTTCTTATCCATAAAATGGGGATAATAAGGGAGACTAGGTCAAAGATGGTTGTATTAAGTGAAACAAGTGCTCTGTAAATGTTAGCTGTTACTGTTATCAGGGTTAATTAGACATCGTTGGATCACAAAGTAGAGATGGCTCAGGTTAAAGGAAAATGGCAGATATAAACTTTAAAGAAAGATAACTAGTGGGTTAGTAACTAAAGGAATGCCCAAAGGATGCGATTAATGAGACATTGTCCATTTTCATGACATGCCACAGGTTTCCTGTTTATCCTGATTAACATTTCCACCAACCTGGATGAATGCTTCTGAAATTCATAGATGACATGAAGTTGCAGGGCTGCACTTGACTTGGAGTGACATTTTCCAGCTTCCAACTGATATTAATTGACTAGCTGAAAGAATTGTTGAAATCTGACAAGATGCGATTTAAATTTTAACATGAATAATACACAGTCCTGACTCTGACTTTACAAAAGATCAGTGACAGATCAGAAAAGGGCCTGTATTAGCAGAAATTGTGAAAAATAAATGATTGGGGATTTTGGTTGGTGCTGAACTTCTTGTTGTTCAACTATAACACAGGGCTAATATGATTTAGATTACATTTAAAAAGGAAAGGCATACCTAGCATGATAGAGGCAATGATCTCATTTTTCTGTGTTTTGGTCAGAAAACATCTTCCATGAAAGACTCTCAGAGACATTTACAGACCAATTAAACTAAATTCACAGGATCAGTATCAGGATGGTAAAGGAACTTAATCCTCTCATTTAAGAAATGTATATAAGATGTGAAAAGCAAGAGACTCAGGAGGACATAGTTTCTGCTCTTAAATACATGAAAAGTAGTCATGAAGAAAAGTAATTAATTTGAATAGAATTGAAGGGTAGACTTAGAATGAATGAATGAAAGATAAAAGATAGAATTTAGGCTTGGCATAAGTGAACTTTAAGCTTACTTCTTTTGAGTTCAAAAGATTGAAGGTGGAAGGTGGGGGTTAGCTAATAAAGACTTGCAAGTATGGTCTCATTGTACCAGGTAAAAACTTTATGGAAGAAACTATTGTCAGGAGAGTATTGGGCTAGCTGGCTTTTAAAGTTTCCACCATACCTGAATATTTCTGAACCTGTGATAGGTTTCGACAAAGAAAACTCACAAGCATAAGAGCAGCGTAGGTATTTTAGATATCATCTAAAAGTTAGTCCAAGAAAATGTGGACTAATATAAACCTGAAGGAAGACTAACAATGTGAAAATGATCATCCATGGTTAAAACTTTTCTAGGGTCTTGTGCTGTGGAGAATTTCAGGAAAACGTTGAGTTCTAATTCAATTTGCTATGTATTAATGATTTGAAGAATGAATAGCATGGACATTAGAGTCAGTCGATGTTTCGAATACAGAAATATAAGAAGAAAGCAATGTACATTTTTCTTTTGTTATACCAGTAGAGCCCTATATGCTGAAAGAAAAATGAACTGGATAATCTATTCACTTCTGTTTTGCACATCTATATTTCTACAGTGGCAAAAAGAATATAGTGAAGACTAGGAGCATGGATATTTTGATATTGGCTATTAGTAATGTGCCCAGGAAGCAGAAGGACTCAGGTTTGCTTTTTAGTAGAGATTTTGGTTTGGTAATTTCGTTCTAAGAAGACTGATTTTTTAAAATCTGTTATTATTTAATTATATCAAACTAAAGGATAGCATCTGATTTTGATTCATTTAACCTTAATGGAAAAGAACAAGTCATTACTTAAAGGATATTATATAGCCTGATTTATTTCTGGTATTTTTAGAAATCATTTATTCCTCTTCAAATTGATGTAATATAATTATTCATTAATAACTCTTCTTGATGTCTCTGGAGTCATCCCATTACCCACAGTCATTATGCATCATTTTGTGAATGTTTGCTATAATACTGGGATATCTATAGTTCATTGAGTCATTACAATCATTGTTGTCTATCCGTTTAGTGAAGAATATACAATTATTTTGAATCAAATTGCATTCAAATACTTTCCAGGAACTATATAAGCTTCTCATAAGTCCAGGGAGAATAATAATACAGATATAGCCCCTAGATACCAATTCCTACACATTCTTCATAGAAATCACTACCTTGGCTGGAGTATTCAATTCTTGTTGCTGAGGTGGTGCCCCAGAGGAGATTTGTTCATAATTTATGAGTCCGAAGTTGTAACACAAAACAACTTCCCGTAGAATCATTACCATAACTATATTATACATTTAATGGTAGTTTGTACTAGAACTCATTATAGATGGGTTCAGTAGCCATGAAAAGGTCTAAAAACCTAAAGACTACAAAGAATATGATTTCCTCTGGATAATGGTGAGGTAGGTTAGATAGAGTGGTCATAGCTTCCCTTAAAGTAGAATAAACTTGGTAAATAGATGGAGATAACAAACCACATTCTGTACTCATGGTTAGAACATCCTGCAGCAAGGAGGTAGAAGAGCAGAAGGGAAAATACCCAAATTCATGCAAGGTCAGAACTCATGATTAGTGTCCTTCATTTTCACAGTAAAAATGTCGCCCCTGGGTGGAAATTTGAGATGCTAATGAGACATGCAACGTATGTACGAGCATGTACAACAATAGCACATGCACCCCCAGGAGACCACCCAGAACATGCTTAATGGCAACACTCCTTCCCTCCTTATAAGTATAATAAGTATAACACTCCTTATTACCCTCATGAATAACTGTGTAAATTCCCATAAAGGGAGTTTCCCCAGTGTCAGTTGGTGCCGCTGTCTCATCTTTGAGCAGCCCTCTCTGATCAGCCGTCAGAGTGTATTTTCACTTAATGAGAAATTATTTGTACTTTGGACTCACTCTCAAATCCTCTTGTGTGGCAAAGTCAAGAACCTGAACTGGCCCAATGACTATAACAACATTTTGGATATCAAGCAACCACAGTGTATTTGTTAAAATAGGAATACAGACACTACTTCATAGATTGAAATATGCAGCATGGTCAGGATAACTTTTTAAGTTAGAATCAGGTCAAACTTTTAAATCAATAGTTATTTTGTTTAAATTAATCTAATAGATTATACGCTGTGTAGATATTTACACATGTTCACCCCATATCTTAGAAAAACACAAGTATAATCTTTCTTCAAGCATATTCGGTGTATGAAAACAGTTTATAAAGTATATTAGTGTAAGGTTATTCATATCACAAGATGTTTTTAGTTACAAAAGGATAGAGCCTAGGGTTTCTTTAAATGTTGCATCCCATTATGCATTTAAAACAGTACTTAGATTATCCGAACCTTCAGGAATAAATCTATTATGTAAAGTTACAGATACATATATTACATTGTTTGTGAAGTTTGGTGAAATTAGTTATTTGGTAGATGATTGACACAAGTCTGGCAGGGAGCCAGCAGTGTGAAAACCAAGAATTTCTGATCCTTGGGGTTGTTATATAATAATCTGCTTCCATAAGAATACTTGTGATGAGTTATTTTTAATAACAATACTATTAATATACTACTTTCAAAATTAAAGTATAATTTTCTCAACTACATAGAAACTTCAGGAATAGTTTTTAAAAGTGAGAAGTCTGAATTCATTCATTCCACAAATTAAGTTTTCAAGACAAAATGTCCCTAATTCTTCTACCTAAAACCCGTCTTTTTTTTTTTTTTTTTTTTTTTTTTTAATGTGAGACAGGGTCTCATTCTGTCACTCAGGCTGGAGTGCAGTGGTGTCATCCTGGTTCACTGCAATTTTTGCCTCCCATATTGAAGCTATTCTCGTGCCTCAGCCCCCCGAGTACAGGCACCCACCATCATGCCTGGCTAATTTTAGTATTTTTAGTAGAGACTGGTTTTAGCCATGTTGGCTAGACTTGTTTTGAACTCCTGGCCTCAAGTGATCCACCCTGCCTTGGCCTCCCAAAGTGCTGGGATTACAAGCATGAGCCACAGCAGAATTCAATATCAAATATTTTTATTCATTTTATATTGCTTTATAAATAAGGTTGTGAGTATATTTTTATAAATTTGTGTTCTTATGTTTTCCTTCAGAATTTTAATTAGTGAGCTTTTCATACTATATTAATACAAACTTTTAATAATTAGCAATTGAATAATCACACGATTTCTTCATGTAGACATAAGTGTTTAACAAAAATTTAATATTATTGAAAAAAAATTGGGAAAAACAATTTATTGAGAAAAAATAAATTTTTTCAGTGTAAATAACACTTATTGATATTACTATTCATTATTATCATTTATGATAATACATTTGTTATTTGGAAAAATAATATTTTGCTACTATGAATAACACTATTTTAGCAGAGCTTTGTAGAACCATTAAGAATTTCTCTACACATATTGTCTAATTGCTTTACCTACTGTTTTCTATACATACATATTATGTATTTATATGTTACATATGCACACATATATTTTTCTTATTTATGAGTGAAAGATAACTAGTATTCCTATCATTGGCAGTGAGATGAACATATTCCTCTCCAGATTGCATGTTTTCAGGATACTCTTTTCCTCTATTTTGCAGTGTTCATATTGTGATTTAATACAAAATTCCTAGAAACTTGGGGAGGTCAGTAGAACGGGTTTCATCACACCCATGTAGTAGGGTCTCCTATTATCCAAAGACAGGCATCAGGTCAGTGGAAGTAGGAGGAGAACTCAGGTCTCCTCAGTCCTGGTTTAATTACATCTACCAGAATTTTAAATGAAAAATGAAAAGCAAAGAGTGCATCCATAAGCATCTGAAATGGAAAAGACATTTTCCAGTGATGAATAGGCTCATTATGTTCTCATAAATTAACTGGTGAACACATAGTTAGAAATACAGAATTTTAGAGCCAAAGGAAGCTTCAGCTAACCCAATCTCCCATTTGATAGACAAGGAAACTGAGGTTGGGACAGGTGATGTAGTTTGCTTACAGTTATCTCGTGAATAATTGCAGAAGTAGGATTAATTGTCTGGGTTTCTAACTACTTGTTTTTCCACTACCCCAAACAAGCTACTGCTTTTGTTTTTCTTTCACCCAAATGTTAATTTGCTTCATTATTTAGAGAGGTTTTTTTTTGTTTTGTTGTTTTGAGACTGAATCTCACTCTGTCACCCAGGCTGGAGGGCAGTGGCACAATCTGGGCTCACTGCAACCTCCGCCTCCCAGGTTCAAGCAATTCTCTGGCCTCAGCCTCCCGAGTAGCTAGGACTACAAATGTGTGCCACCACACCTGGCTAAGTTTTTGTATTTTTAGTAGAGACAGGGTTTCACCATGTTAGCAAGGATGGTCTCGATCTCCTGACCTCATGATCTGCCTGCTTCGGCCTCCCAAAGTGCTGGGATTACAGGCATGAGTCACCATGCCCAGCCTAAGAGAGATTATTTTAAATATATCATTCCATCTCTATTAATTTATCTCCTGTAAAAAGAGATTCTCTCTCCTTTTTCATGCCATAAATGATCCAGACAGCCACAAGGCTTAGCATGCAACACTGACATAATCAAAATCAAATTAGGTAATCAAAAATGAAAACCAAGGTACTGCAATATGAAATAATGTAAATCATGCACAGCAAACGTATGTATAATAGAAATACCATGTTCCTGCCTGTTTCTCTAACCCACTACTTATTCAGTCACAAGTAACTTATTCTTAGAAAACACAGAGGGCCCCAAATTTGATTTATTTCCCCATTCAAGTAAATTTTAAAAGGCTGCCAAAGCTTTCTACATAAATCTCAAATATCTTCCCATATTGTGGAGGAGAGAGAGAAAGAGAGAAAAGAGCTTATTATTTATGAAGCTAATCAGGCAGGCAGAGGAGGAGTTAGCTTTTAACTTTTTCATTTATTATTTCCTCAGGGTTAATATTTCATGGAAAAGCAAACTATAAACAATATCTTTGGGAGCTTTTACAGAAATGACTTACAGATTTTTTACATTGTAAATGAGTACCACTTATTGCATATATTCCATGCCCCACCATTTTTATTAGCAAGGTCGTTTAAATAACAAAGAAAAAGTTCCAACTCAGTAGTTATTTATTGGTTGAAGCCAAGGATCAGCAAACATTTTCTATGAAAGGCAAGATAGTGAATTTTATATATTTCTGGCCATGGGAGCATGATCTCTGTTGCAACCACTCAGTCATGCCTCTGTCACAGGAAAGCAGCCATTAAAAGTATGTAAATAAATTGGTGTGGTTGTGTCACAATAAAACTTTATTTATGGACACTGAAATTTGGATTGTATATAATTCTGTGTATCATGAAACATTGTTTTTTCCATTTATTCAACTATTAAAATATGTAGTAAACCATTCTTAGCTAACTGCTATACAGAAAGAGTCAGACTTGCCCTGGGGCTATAGTGTGCCACTCTCTGGTTAAACTGAATACCCTCATTGCAAGGATTTTGGTATCTATGGCCCCTCTCATAAACAAGTGAGCCTGTTTATGAACTAGTGAGCTCTCCCAGATAGTCTCCCACTTCATCTTTCTGTAGAATAGAAAAACAAAAACTGAAGTAAAGCAAAAGACACCTCTTAAATATTCTTTGATCTTGATCCTTGTTGAGTAGTTATAGTTCCACCTAAAACCTATACACTAGTGCTTGATGCTTTCATCTTTTTAAGACAAACTGTTACTGTGCATGAACCCCCTTTGAAATGTATCATTTTCTGCCCTAGAGATGTTTGTGTATATGTCTTTTATTTGGATGTGAGAATGTGGTATGGTGTGTGAAATATGGCAATTACTGGATGTGATATAAAGTATTTGCTTATTTTCTTAAACATAGTAATATAAACATTTTTTGAATTCAGATGCCTTAACAAAATGATTCAGATATTGCATTTTATGTAATAAATTTCTGTATTACTTTTCTATACAGTATAATTTTATCTATTCATGATGCTAGCCATTTGGATATTTAGAAGCATACGGAAGGTTGAATATTTCACTTTATATCCAGATGTTTGGTGTTATTCAAACCTATGATATATAGGAAAAGCATATGCTGAGCCATCTTTATTCAAGATTTGTATTAATTTCTTTATTGCCCATAAAAATGATGATTTACGAATGTATAGGTATTATAAAGGAGTTTGGTTAAATATATTTTATTGTTGTGAATGCTTAAATATGGCTTAGAATAAAATATCTATTCATATTTTAGAAACATTGAATCTGTAATTCTAGAATTTTTATGATATTTTGTGTGTGTGTGTGTATGTGTATACAGGCAGGTATCAATATGTATATATGTGTGTGTATATATTTAATAGATATTTAAATACACACATATATAAATATATATATTGATCTTTACCTGCATTCATAAATTCATATGAATTTATAAATCTATATATGTGTGTGTGTATGTGTCTGTGCTATATATATATATATATATATATATGTGGCAATTTTGAAATTGATCTCTGCCTGTTTCTTATTTGTACTTTAGTTTATACATATTTTAAATATTATGAGTGTGCCTGAGAAAGCTAATGTGGAAACACTAAGTGAATGAAACTTTATTTTTTGAACTGGTAACCATTGTGAGGATCCCCTCACTTGCTTACTCTAACAATCAATCCAGGGCTTTCTGCTCAAAAAAGAACTTCATCCTTAGAGCTATCATGAAATTACATGGTGATATTCACTTTGTGGTGGGTTTTACATTAAATGAGAAAATGTGTGTGACCAGTACTCTGTAAATTGAAAAGTGCTATATGTCCGTTAGCTGTTACGTATTCAACTTCACTGAAACTACTCAATCCATTTTTCTCCATCTTATTTCAGACGCTATTTCTAAATCAGAGGATAAGTGTTTTTATCACTGGCTTTTCTTTTAGTAGCCCATGGATGCATTCGAATTTTGTTATTTCACAATTGTTAATTGAGAATGGTTTATTAAGTGTCTGCTGTCCTTAGCCCTCCATTAAAGTGCTGTACAGAAGACAGAGATATAGCAAAGTAGAGACTCTCAGGAGACTGACATCTAGTTAGGGAAATAAAAACAATCTAGTTAGGGAAATAAACACACCAACAATGCATTGGTACAAAATGGGACGATGTTGAGCACAAGTTCACTAAGCTCTCAGAGGAGGGATAGAGTGTGGCAAAATCAGATTCACGGGTGAGTTAGGATTTTACCTTGGCCCTAAAGGAGGGGAAGAGTTTTGGAAAGTGTTGTATGACTCGACATTCTTTAATTAATAATTTGGCACATTCTCCTGAAACGGTCTCTTGTTAAGGTAGCAAACATGGATTTTATATGCAGCTAAATGTCTAAGTCAGCCTTTCTGACAATCAACATTCATGGGTCCCAGATTCCTTATTTTATACATAAAGGGATTAGATGACTTGTATCAAACCACTGTTCTTACTTTATTTAGCCACATAGAGTTTAATTAAATGGAAAATACCAAATAGAAATGACCTTGCCAAGTTTCCAAGAAATGAACAGTGGTCAATCATCAGGTTAAATTTCAGTTTCCTTTCCACCTTTTCGTGAACAAAATAACAATATTCAATTTTGCATCTCCAAACACTGTTGCCACATACTATGACTTACATATTAGTATGATTAGGAGAAAATGAAGAGTTGAATATTTTCAGTTGTATGCAAAAATGGTGTAAGATTTATGTCTATCCGAACATATTAGAGAACCAAAAAAGAACAATTTTAATCATTTTTATTATTTTTTTATTTTTATTTTTTATTTTTGTAGGGACAGAGTCTTACCATCTTGCTTAGGCTGTTCTCAAACTCCTAGGCTTAAGCGATCCTTTGGCCTCATCCCTCAAAAGTGCTGGGATTACTGGTGTGAGCCACCGCGCCTGGCGTTAATCATTGTATTGAAACAAAAGCAGAAAAATTGACTGCTGAAGTTAGCATCTGAAATGAATCCGTTAGAGATTTACATTAAACTTTAGGACAAAACTCTGATACTTGTTGACCAGCTCAAATATCAGTTCTTAAAAATGAAATTCATCATCTCTCCGGTAGAAGTAGTGATTTTCTTCACATCCTCAGTAATTGAAAAGTGTCTACACAATGGGAAAAGGAAGGAAGTCAAGATCGATTATCTAAAGCTGGGTCTATCTGGATAATCAAAGGTACACATAAATATTAGTTTTTTGATGGTGACTTTTACAATAAATATTAATTTCACTTTAATTACAGCCATCACTACTGTCAACTCATAAACATAGGTATTAGAAGAAATGAAACCCTCTTCAACTCTTGTCAGAATCTATAAGTATGAAAACATACACCGTGTTTTTTAAACACTAATTGACACCAGAGACAATTTGCCAGGTTCCTGCTCAAGCATTTCATTCAAATCTGAAGGAGGGAATGTGTCTAAATATTAGTGTAAACTCTGTAGTGTCTTACATACTGCAGATGAAACATTCCATCTTCAGCAGGCACACATAAGGATGGGAAAACTGACCTTTTGACATAAAGTTTTGGAATCTTCCAGGAACTTTAAGGTCAGTGGTTTCCTAGGGACTATGCCTTGGTGACTATGCCTTTTTGTGTTTGGATACAATTAAAAGGGCCACTTGTCATTAAATAGAGTATGCATGACTTTTCTATATTGCTTCAAAAATTATTCAAGTAGATTTTTCTCTAGAACTATATAGAACCCTATCTTTAAAATAGTCTCCTCGGGACTGTATTGTATTAGCACTTCCTATTTCCTGATGTCTTATTTAGTAGTTCCTATTTAGCACATCTAATTGAAATCTGTAGTCTATCATTTTGCCAAAGCCAGGAATGCCCCTCAGTAGGGTTCTGTACCAAAATCCCTGAGTCTCACCCCCTGTGTTCTACTCAGTTGACTTGCAAAGCAAAGCTTTAGGAATTCATGTAGAAAAGTAGATCACTGGTCCAATGCAGCATTCCTAATAGTAAAAAGTACACAGAATCATGATGCTGGTTGTTACATTTCATGCCGATTTTCATCCAGTTCAAATTATGGCACTCTTCTCTGTTTCTTGTGACCTGTTTTAAATTAAAGATGCTTACTAATTGTATAGATTCTATACCGTTTTAAAGTTTTCTTCTTGGATTTTCTTGTTTTCCTCAAAGGATTCAGGGTTCCAAGAGTAAAAGATGACAATCAATGTAGAAGAGGTCTATGAGAGAATAAATTCTCCATTTATATACATGTGCATGTTATTTGCTTTATAGTTATTGTTCTAACTTTCAGAGAGATGAAGTTATTTTGAAAGAAATTACTGGGCTGAGAATCCCTAGCTCTTCTTTAAGTTTGTTCAATGTGTGGTCCTCTTGTTCAGATTTAAAATTCTTTTTTTTTTTATTTCTTTTTTTTTAAATTTATTTATTATTATTATACTTTAAGTTGTAGGGTACATGTGCATAACGTGCAGGTTTGTTACATATGTATACTTGTGCCATGTTGGCGTGCTGCACCCATCAACTCGTCATTTACATCAGATATAACTCCCAATGCAATCTCTCCCCCCTCCCCCCTCCCCATGATAGGCCCCGGTGTGTGATGTTCCCCTTCCCCAGTCCAAGTGATCTCATTGTTCAGTTCCCACCTATGAGTGAGAACATGCGGTGTTTGATTTTCTGTTCTTGCCATAGTTTGCTAAGAATGATGGTTTCCAGCTGCATCCATGTCCTTACAAAGGACACAAACTCACCCTTTTTTATGGCTGCATAGTATTCCATGGTGTATATGTAACACATTTTCTTAATCCAATCTGTCACTGATGGACATTTGGGTTATTCCAAGTCTTTGCTATTGTGAATAGTGCTGCAATAAACATACGTGTGCATGTGTCTTTATAGCAGCATAATTTATAATCCTTTGGGTATATACCCAGTAATGGGATGGCTGGGTCATATGGTACATCTAGTTCTAGATCCTTGAGGAATCGCCATACTGTTTTCCATAATGGTTGAACTAGTTTACTATCCCACCAACAGTGTAAAAGTGTTCCTATTTCTCCACATCCTCTCCAGCACCTGTTGTTTCCTGACTTTTTAATGATTGCCATTCTAACTGGTGTGAGATGGTATCTCATTGTGGTTTTGATTTGCATTTTTCTGATGGCCAGTGATGATGAGCATTTTTTCATGTGTCTGTTGGCTGTATGAATGTCTTCTTTTGAAAAATGTCTGTTCATATCCTTTGCCCACTTTTTGATGGGGTTGTTTGTTTTTTTCTTGTAAATTTGTTTGAGTTCTTTGTAGGTTCTGGATATTAGCCCTTTGTCAGATGAGTAGATTGCAAAAATTTTCTCCCATTCTGTAGGTTGCCTGTTCACTCTGATGGTAGTTTCTTTTGCTGTGCAGAAGCTCTTTAGTTTAATTAGATCCCATTTGTCAATTTTTGCTTTTGCTGCTGTTGCTTTTGGTGTTTTAGACATGAAGTCTTTGCCCATGCCTATGTCCTGAATGGTACTACCTAGGTTTTCCTCTAGGATTTTTATGGTATTAGGTGTAACATTTAAGTCTCTAATCCATCTTGAATTAATTTTCGTATAAGGAGTAAGGAAAGGATCCAGTTTCAGCTTTCTACTTATGGCTAGCCAATTTTCCCAGCACCATTTATTAAATAGGGAATCTTTTCCCCATTTCTTGTTTCTCTCAGGTTTGTCAAAGATCATATGGCTGTAGATGTGTGGTATTATTTCTGAGGACTCTGTTCTGTTCCATTGGTCTATATCTCTGTTTTGGTACCAGTACCATGCTGTTTTGGTTACTGTAGCCTTGTAGTATAGTTTGAAGTCAGGTAGCGTGATGCCTCCAGCTTTGTTCTTTTGACTTAGGATTGCCTTGGAGATGCGGGCTCCTTTTTGGTTCCATATGAACTTTAAAGCAGTTTTTTCCAATTCTGTGAAGAAACTCATTGGTAGCTTGATGGGGATGGCATTGAATCTATAAGTTACCTTGGGCAGTATGGCCATTTTCACGATATTGATTCTTCCTATCCAGGAGCATGGAATGTTCTTCCATTTGTTTGTGTCCTCTTTTATTTCACTGAGCAGTGGTTTGTAGTTCTCCTTGAAGAGGTCCTTTACATCCCTTGTAAGCTGGATTCCTAGGTATTTTATTCTCTTTGAAGCAATTGTGAATGGAAGTTCATTCCTGATTTGGCTCTCTGTTTGTCTGTTACTTGTGTATAAGAATGCTTGTGATTTTTGCACATTAATTTTGTATCCTGAGACTTTGCTGAAGTTGCTTATCAGCTTAAGGAGATTTTGGGCTGAGACAATGGGGTTTTCTAAATATACAATCATGTCATCTGCAAAGAGGGACAATTTGACTTCTTCTTTTCCTAACTGAATACCCTTGATTTCTTTCTCTTGCCTAATTGCCCTAGCCAGAACTTCCAACACTATGTTGAATAGGAGTGGTGAGAGAGGGCATCCCTGTCTTGTGCCAGTTTTCAAAGGGAATTTTTCCAGTTTTTGCCCATTCAGTATGATATTGGCTGTGGGTTTGTCATAAATAGCTCTTATTATTTTGAGGTACGTTCCATCAATACCGAATTTATTGAGCGTTTTTAGCATGAAGGGCTGTTGAATTTTGTCAAAAGCCTTTTCTGCATCTATTGAGATAATCATGTGGTTCTTGTCTTTGGTTCTGTTTATATGCTGGATTATGTTTATTGATTTGCGAATGTTGAACCAGCCTTGCATCCCAGGGATGAAGCCCACTTGATCATGGTGGATAAGCTTTTTGATGTGTTGCTGAATCCGGTTTGCCAGTATTTTATTGAGGATTTTTGCATCGATGTTCATCAGGGATATTGGTCTAAAATTCTCCTTTTTTGTTGTGTCTCTGCCAGTCTTTGGTATCAGGATGATGTTGGCCTCATAAAATGAGTTAGGGAGGATTCCCTCTTTTTCTATTGATTGGAATAGTTTCAGAAGGAATGGTACCAACTCCTCCTTGTACCTCTGGTAGAATTCAGCTGTGAATCCATCTGGTCCTGGACTTTTTTTCGTTGGTAGGCTATTAATTATTGCCTCAATTTCAGAGTCTGCTATTGGTCTATTCAGGGATTCAACTTCTTCTTGGTTTAGTCTTGGAAGAGTGTAAGTGTCCAGGAAATTATCCATTTCTTCTAGATTTTCCAGTTGATTTGCGTAGAGGTGTTTATAGTATTCTCTGATGGTAGTTTGTATTTCTGTGGGGTCGGTGGCGATATCCCCTTTATCATTTTTAATTGCGTCGACTTGATTCTTCTCTCTTTTCTTCTTTATTAGTCTTGCTAGTGGTCTGTCAATTTTGTTGATCTTTTCAAAAAACCAACTCCTGGATTCATTGATTTTTTGGAGGGTTTTTTGTGTCTCTATCTCCTTCAGTTCTGATCTGATCTTAGTTATTTCTTGCCTTCTGCTAGCTTTCGAATGTGTTTGCTCTTGCTTCTCTAGTTCTTTTAATTGCGATGTTAGAGTGTCAATTTTAGATCTTTCCTGCTTTCTCTTGTGGGCATTTAGTGCTATAAATTTCCCTCTACACACTGCTTTAAATGTGTCCCAGAGATTCTGGTATGTTGTATCTTTGTTCTTATTGGTTTCAAAGAACATCTTTATTTCTGCCTTCATTTCGTTATGTACCTAGTAGTCATTCAGGAGCAGGTTGTTCAGTTTCCATGTAGTTGAGCGGTTTTGATTGAGTTTCTTAGTCCTGAGTTCTAGTTTGATTGCACTGTGGTCTGAGAGACAGTTTGTTATAATTTCTGTTCTTGTACATTTGCTGAGGAGTGCTTTACTTCCAATTACGTGGTCAATTTTGGAGTAAGTATGATGTGGTGCTGAGAAGAATGTATATTCTGTTGATTTGGGGTGGAGAGTTCTATAGATGTCTATTAGGTCTGCTTGCTGCAGAGCTGAGTTCAATTCCTGGATATCCTTGTTAACTTTCTGTCTCGTTGATCTGTCTAATGTTGACAGTGGAGTGTTGAAGTCTCCCATTATTATTGTATGGGAGTCTAAGTCTCTTTGTAAGTCTCTAAGGACTTGCTTTATGAATCTGGGTGCTCCTGTATTGGGTGCATATATATTTAGGATAGTTAGCTCTTCCTGTTGAATTGATCCCTTTACCATTATGTAATGGCCTTCTTTGTTTCTTTTGATCTTTGATGGTTTAAAGTCTGTTTTATCAGAGACTAGTATTGCAACCCCCGCTTTTTTTTTGTTCTCCATTTGCTTGGTAAATCTTCCTCCATCCCTTTATTTTGAGCCTATGTATGTCTCTGCATGTGAGATGGGTCTCCTGAATACAGCAGACTGATGGGTCTTGACTCTTTGTCCAGTTTGCCAGTCTGTGTCTTTTAATTGGAGCATTTAGTCCATTTACATTTAAGGTTAATATTGTTATGTGTGAACTTGATCCTGTCATTATGATATTAACTGGTTATTTTGCTCGTTAGTTGATGCAGTTTCTTTCTAGCCTCAATGGTCTTTACATTTTGGCATGTTTTTGCAATGGCTGGTACCAGTTGTTCCTTTCCATGTTTAGTGTTTCCTTCAGGGTCTCTTGTAAGGCAGGCCTAGTGGTGACAAAATCTCTAAGCATTTGCTTATCTGTAAAGGATTTTATTTCTCCTTCACTTATGAAACTTAGTTTGGCTGGATATGAAATTCTGGGTTTAAAATTCTTTTCTTTAAGAATGTTGAATATTGGCCCCCACTCTCTTCTGGCTTGTAGAGTTTCTGCCGAGAGATCTGCTGTTAGTCTGATGGGCTTCCCTTTGTGGGTAACCCGACCTTTCTCTCTGGCTGCCCTTAAGATTTTTTCCTTCATTTCAACTTTGGTGAATCTGGCAATTATGTGTCTTGGAGTTGCTCTTCTCGAGGAGTATCTTTGTGGCATTCTCTGTATTTCCTGGATTTGAATGTTGGCCTGCCCTACTAGGTTGGGGAAGTTCTCCTGGATGATATCCTGAAGAGTGTTTTCCAACTTGGTTCCATTTTCCCCCTCACTTTCAGGCACCCCAATCAGACGTAGATTTGGTCTTTTTACATAATCCCATACTTCTTGCAGGCTTTGTTCATTTCTTTTTCTTCTTTTTTCTTTTGGTTTCTCTTCTCGCTTCATTTCATTCCTTTGATCCTCAATCGCTGATACTCTCTCTTCCAGTTGATCGAGTCGGTTACTGAAACTTGTGCATTTGTCACGTATTTCTCGTGTCACGGTTTTCATCTCTTTCATTTCGTTTATGACCTTCTCTGCATTAATTACTCTAGCCATCAATTCTTCCACTTTTTTTTCAAGATTTTTAGTTTCTTTGCGCTAGGTACGTAATTCCTCCTTTAGCTATGAGAAATTTGATGGACTGAAGCCTTCTTCTCTCATCTCGTCAAAGTCATTCTCCATCCAGCTTTGATCCGTTGCTGGCGATGAGCTGCGCTCCTTTGCCGGGGGAGATGCACTCTTATTTTTTGAATTTCCAGCTTTTCTGCCCTGCTTTTTCCCCATCTTTGTGGTTTTATCTGCCTCTGGTCTTTGATGATGGTGATGTACTGATGGGGTTTTGGTGTAGGTGTCCTTCCTGTTTGATAGTTTTCCTTCTAACAGTCAGGACCCTCAGCTGTAGGTCTGTTGGAGATTGCTTGAGGTCCACTCCAGACCCTGTTTGCCTGGGTATCAGCAGCAGAGGCTGCAGAAGATAGAATATTTCTGAACAGCGAGTGTACCTGTCTGATTCTTGCTTTGGAAGCTTCCTCTCCGGGGTGTACTCCACCCTGTGAGGTGTGGGGTGTCAGACTGCCCCTAGTGGGGGATGTCTCCCAGTTAGGCTACTCAGGGGTCAGGGACCCACTTGAGCAGGGGGTCTGTCCCTTCTCAGATCTCAATCTCCATGTTGGGAGATCCACTGCTCTCTTCAAAGCTGTCAGACAGAGTCGTTTGCATCTGCAGAGGCTTCTGCTGCATTTATTGTTTACTTTGCCCTGTCCCCAGAGGTGGAGTCTACAGAGACAGGCAGGTTTCCTTGAGCTGCTGTGAGCTCCACCCAGTTCGAGCTTCCCAGCAGCTTTGTTTACCTACTGAAGCCTCAGCAATGGCGGGCGTCCCTCCCCCAGCCTCGCTGCTGCCTTGCCGGTAGATCACAGACTGCTGTGCTAGCAATGAGGGAGGCTCCGTGGGCGTGGGACCCTCCCGGCCAGGTGTGGGATATGATCTCCTGGTGTGCCTGTTTGCTTAAAGCGCAGTATTGGGGTGGGAGTTACCCGATTTTCCAGGTGTTGTGTGTCTCAGTTCCCCTGGCTAGGAAAAGGGATTCCCTTCCCCCTTGCGCTTCCCAGGTGAGGCAATGCCTCGCCCTGCTTCAGCTCTCGCTGGTCGGGCTGCAGCAGCTGACCAGCACCGATCGTCCGGCACTCCCCAGTGAGATGAACCCAGTACCTCAGTTGAAAATGCAGAAATCACCGGTCTTCTGTGTCGCTCGCGCTGGGAGCTGGAGACTGGAGCCGTTCCTATTCGGCCATCTTGCTCCGCCCAGATTTAAAATTCTTAAACATGCATTGATAGTCATCATGTTTTCCTCATGTTTTCAATTGTGGCAGTAAAAAGTAATGTATACCTAATCTCATGATTTTTGTCCTCTAGCTTTTGAAAGACATTTTGACAAATTATATGTGCATTTTAAATAGGTTTCTTCAAACAGAAATTTTAAGACTATGTAACTTCAGTAATAGAAGGAAACAACTCTTCCAAATTTATATGTCTCTTCTTTCATTGATCTTTGGGCCCAGGGTACAGGATACCTTTTATTATAATATTTGGTGGGGGGGTGGTAAAGTGCCTCTTTCAGCACTTGATGACAGTTAGAGAGTCGCTTAAGTAAAATTTATCTGTATACAAATACATACAATTTCAAAGATTTCGTGGAACTCATGAAGACTATTCAAGACCGTGGAACCCAGTACGAGTAGCTCTTTGTAGTCTAGAGAGAATAAGAATCTCTGTACACGAGTGCAGATTGCTTAGGCGGCCTTACATGAAGATGGGTACCTAGAGTGTGTTGCTGGAGAGTAATACTGAGTTCAGTAGAAGCTAAGGAGCTGATCTCTCACACTGCTTGCAGAAGGGAAGCATGTTGAAATTAGAGGGAAATGTAAAATGTGTAAGGGACGAAGAAAGAGGTTTTGCTTGGGAAGAAGCTGAACCTAGTTGAACAAATTGTCTAGCTAGATGGAGGAACTGCAGTATAAGACTTCTCTTCTAACCTGGACCTCACTGGATTCTATGTACTTTTAAACATTTATGTTTTTTCAAAAAAATAAAACCCTGTCTCTGTTCTATTTGAGAGTGGTTAAAAATGACAATGGGCCATATTTTCTTTATCCAGCCTATCACTGATAGGCATTTGGGTTGGTTCCAAATCTTTACTATTGTGAACAGTGCACAATAAATATATGTGTGCATGTGTCTTTATAGTAGAATAATTTATAATCCTTCGGGTATATACCCAGTAATGGAATTGCTGAATCAAATGATATTTCTTGTTCTAGATCCTTGAGGAATTGCCACACTGTCTTCCACAATGGTTGGATTAATTTACACTCCCACCAACAGTGTAAAAGCGTTCCTATTTCTCCACACCCTCTCCAGCATCTGTTTTTTCCTGACTTTTTAATGATCACCATTCTAACTGGCGTGAGATGGTATCTTATTGTGGTTTTGATTTGCTTTTCTCTAATGACGAGTGATAATAAGCTCTTTTTCATATGTTTGTTGGCCACATAAATGTCTTCTTTGGAGAAGTGTCTGTTCATATCCTTCACCCACTTTTTGATGGAGTTGTTTTTTTTTTTTTTTCCTTGTAAATTTGTTTAAGTTCTTTGTAGATTCTGGATATTAGTCCTTTGTCAGATGGATAGATTGCAAATATTTTCTCCCATTCTGTAGATTGCCTGTTCATTCTGATGATTGTTTCTTTTGCTATGAAGAAGCTCTTTAGTTTAATTAGATCCCATTTGTCAATTTTGGCGTTTGTTGCCATTGCTTTTGTTGTTTTAGTCATGAAGTCTTTGCCCATGCCTATGTCCTAAATGGTATTGCCTAAGTTTTCTTCTAGGGTTTGTATGGTTTTAGGTCTTATGTTTAAGTCTTAAATCCATCTTGAGTTAATATTTGTATAAGGTATAAGGAAAGGGTCCAGTTTCAGTTTTCTGCATATGGCTAGCCAGTTTTCCCAACACCTTTTATTAAATAGGGAATCCTTTCCCCATTGCTTGTTTTGTCAAGTTTGTCTAAGATCAGATGGTTGTAGATGTGTGGCATTACACCATGGAATACTATGCAGCCATAAAAAGGGATGAGTTCATATGCTTTGCAGGGACATGGATGAAGCTGGAAACCATAATTCTCAGCAAACTAGCAAAGGAACAGAAAACCAAACACCGCATGTTCTCACTCATAAGTGAGAGTTGAACAATGAGAATACATGGACACAGAGAGGGGAACATCATCACACACCAGGGCCTATCTGAGGGTGGGAGGCTAGGGGAGGGATAGCATTAGAAGAAATACCTAATGTAGATGAGGGATTGGTGGGTGCAGCAAACCACCATGGCACATGTATATCTATGTAACAAACCTGCACGTTCTGCACATGTGTACCAGAACTTAAACTATAATAAACAAAAGTTGAAATTTGGGGATTTAATGTAAACTGACCCAGGTCACATTGCAAGTCACAGATGGTGGTAGTTTTATACCAATTTTTAATATAAATTTATATAATAAAAATTAAAATGTTAAATTTTAAAAATTGATAGTGGGGCTACAGCAGCTTTTTGAGAAGCCTGGAGCTTCTCAAAAACAGACAAAAATCACGAGAAAACAAAATTCATGAGACTGAGGAAGGCCTAAAAAACAACCCCAGAGTCTTTGGGGTACAGCAAAGAGGGAGTTTGAAGCTATGAGCTCCCTGTGCAGGACAAAGTAAAATGGTTTATTTGGGCTTGCCATTACTACGTTGTAGAAATTTGGATTCAACCTAGCTTGGATACATTTGTCAACTATACGATGTACCATAAAAATGAATGACGTTATAAACAAGTCATATGATAAAACTTCTAGAATGCCTAAACCCATGTAATAGCATAGCAGCAAAGAGCAAGGACTTTTCATGCATTTGAATCCAGGAGCTACCTTTTATAGTGACATTAGGTTAAGAATATTGTTAACTTTTATAAAATACCTAGGACAGTAATATTCAAATACTGATTGTTATTAAAATTATATTGGACCCTATGAAGCGTTGATATCCAACGCTGTTTTAACACAAAATTATAATTTCATAAAACTCAACTTAATATTCTTTGACAGAGCTAAGTTTTAATTATCCTTCCAAACTTTATAGTTTGATATGGTAATTCAAATATTCATTAGGTAGATAAATTTATTAAATTAATAGATACAAATTTTATCTCTTAATAAGACAGGTCTACCAAGTTACATCATCTTTAGTCATTATTATAAGTGCTGCCTTGTGTGAAAATGACCAAAATGGTAGAAAAATGTAGCATGGTGGGAACAGAATAGACCCTGGAGCCATACTGCCACGGCTCACATCCTGGCTCCATCATTTGCCAGCTGTATGACTTCAGGCTTAGCCTCTACTCAACTTCTCTGTGTCACAGGTTGCTCATCTTTAAAACAGATGTGAGGTCTCCAACTCCTGGTCTCCGAAATGGAAAGACAAATACCACAAGTTTTCACTTACAAATGGGAGTTAAATAATGTGTATGCATCAACATAGAGTATGGAATAATAGACAACAGAGATTCTAGAGCAGGGATAAAAGGAGGATGGGTGATGAGAAATTACTTAGGTACAAATGTACATTATTTCCATGATGGGTACACTACAAGCCCAGACTTTACTACTAAGCAATATGACCATGCACTTGTACCCCTGAAGTGTATGCAAAATAAGCAGTATTGAGCTTACAAAAAAAAAAAAAAAGAGAGAGAGGTGAGGGAATTCCTTTATCAGGATGGAGCAGTTCTGTATTTTGATTGTGATGATAGTTAATCAAATTCATACGTGGGATAAAATGTCACATAATTTTATATGCATGCACACACACAGAGCACATACGAAACTGATGAAATCTGAGTAAAATCTGCAGTTGAGTTTGTCACATTGTGCAAATATCAATTTTTTGGTTTTCATAATGGTTTGTTTGGCTAATGACAGTTCTTTAACTGGTTTAGCACTGGGGGTGCACTGAGTGATGGGTAGATAAGGTCTCACTGTATAGTTTTTCCAAGTTCTTTTGAGTTTATATTTGAAAAGAAAAAGTTAGAAAACTACACTTATCTTATGAGCCAGCAGTCCAACTCTTAGTTATTTTCCATAGAAAAATGAAAACATACGCTCTCACAGAAAAAGCTGCACAAATGTCTACAGCTGTTCTAATCATAATCACTCCAAACTAGAAACAACCAAGATATCTTTCAACAAATGAATGAGATGAATGGATAAACAAATGGATACATCCAATGTATTATTCTTTAGCATTAAAAAAAGAAACAAACTATTGCCATAAGCAACAACAACTAAAAAAAGGAAAGATAAAAATGAAAAAAATAGTAACTCTTTACAGGGTTGTTAAATGAGCTTTTATATAGATATATGAAGTTCCTCTAATAGAGACCAACGTGCACTGTGTGCTTCATAAGTGCTTGCTATTATTATTTCTTCAAAAAAGTAATTGATATTTCAGGATTATAATAAATGCTTTTTTCTCCTAACTTGGACAAATTAAAGAATATTTATAATTCTGTGAGTTTCCTATGTTTACTATATGTCATTATATGTGTGAGCTTACACGCACACACCCACACTTCTCATTTAGATGTACCCATAGACAAAGCACAGGTGAGCTGCGAGAATTCAGCAGTGAACGTGCAAGATGTGGTCTCCGCAACTACAGAACTTTGACTCTAGAATGATATTTTTTTTAAATGCCTAAGTTTAAACTTTTCAAATTACTGCTTAAATTATTCCAATTCATTACAGTTTTTAAAAATTACGCTAATTATGGGATTATCTTGTGCATTAGAAATACTATGATTTAAAAATATATTTGTTTGTATATATATCTCCCGTTGATTGAGATACAGGACTAACACCATACGTGCTGACTGCGCAAAGTCAGCTTTTATAATGGAGTTGTTATATTTTGAAGAACATGCTTTGCATCGTTGATAAGTCTGTGTAACAAAAAGATATAACAGGATTTACTGGACATTTGTTGCTAACTACATAGCCATCCAGCACTTTTCCATCAATTTGTACTGCGTGTGAAGTGCTGGGCTGGATAAAAGAGGAACACAAGGCATTTTAGCCCAAGCTATGGAGTAAGACACACCTGGGTCTATTTCCTGGTGTTGTCACTTGCTAGGTGTATAGATTTGCACAAATTATTCAACTTGCACACTCCTCCACTTCTTCCCTTATAAAGTGAGCACAGTATTAATGATCAACCTCACAGAGTTACCGTGAAGGAAAAAACTTGTCACATGACCGGGCATATCTAAAGTACTCAATAAATGTTAGCTATCTTTATTGCTATCTATACTAAAATTACTTGAGAGAAACATGATTTAGAGATTTAATGATGAAGAAATAAAAAGTGGTGGAAATTACATACTCTCTACTCCTATATAGAAGCTTGTATTGAACGGAATCTCGGATATATTATAGGATACCTGCGTTAACTTCACAGGCAATATGGAGCTTCCTCAAGGGCTTCAAGTACTGTAAGGTTTCCGACGTTTACCTAGTGACTACCACAATTCCGGTATTATGCTAAAAGAGGAATAATATGAGAAAAATGTGTTGACTGAGTAAGGTGAGGTGGAGTTGGTGTACTAGGGATAAGTAGATTAGCATTAACCATTTATGTTATAGCTAGAGAAAGAAACGTGGGCCATGAAAAATATAAAGGCAATGTGTATTACATATCACTGCTATGTGTATTTCCCAATATAAAGGGATTAAGTGCAACTTGAATTATATATATGTACACTCAAGATAAGTTAGAGAATACCCATTTGTTTATAATCTTAAAGTCATAGTTGAATTCAAAGAAGAAAAATAAAAGGGAGAAAATAAACTGGATTAGGAGTCAAAATACTAGGATCCAATATGAGTAAACTAGTCGATCTCTTATTTAAGGTATCTAGCTCCCTCAGTTAAATATATAGATACATTGGACATTATTAATTTAATATTATTTATTAAGCACATTTTACTTAAATAATTCAAACTGCAAGCTGCCTAGAGCTAGCAAATCTCTAATGGCCTGACAAATATTTTGAAGTAGCCATAATTAGACACATTCTGCCTATTGGATTATCTGCTGTGGTTTGCTTGATGGCTTAAAAATGAACATTAAATGGCACTTAAATCAAAATTCCCAATGGCCTTCTTAGGTGGAAGCAGATGCTTCTCCCATTTATATAGAAGTATTTAGATACAGGAAGCAAAGGAGATGTAGAGTTTAAAATGTCAAGTTGATTTGACATGATTCTGGGTTTGTTGGTTTTGCATGAAACTTTAATGTTAAACAAGCTTTAAATAAATCATCTCTTGGTATTGGGGGGGGGGAAATGTACTATAAATATATTGATTCCTTTTAGTAAAGTGGTTTATGGATTCATTAGCAATGATGCTGCAATAACAACAATTTTTAGGGAATGCCAAAAGTTAAAGCAAACCTGTTAGCATAATTTTCACATTTATAGAAACTGGTTTTGTGTCATATTATGATGTTTAGAATGGAATTAGAAACTAGCATAAGCAGCAGTTTGGTCTCATGATACTAAATTCACTTTAATATGTGACATAAAATTGATGTTTTTAACAGATTTGGTAGACATGAGCTTGTGTTTTGGGGGCAATAATGATAATTATTTTGCTGAATTTCTTTCCTTTATTCTGTTTCTTTCTGTGCTGTACAGTTCAGAAAGTCAGTCCTCAAAGGTTTGGTATCGTTTTATTATTTTTCTTTTGTCAGAGAATAAGACTAATTAGTTTTTCTAGTTGGCTGCGTTATGCTAGGAAGTATCAGCTTCCTTTAGGGGTTATAATGTGATCTATAGAATAAGGAAATCTGTATGGATGAGTAATTTTGAAATGCACATTCTTTCCTTCTTTTGTTGACTTTTGACTTTGTTTTTATGCCACGATTAGTTATAAGGTGCACAAAACATTTTTCTAGCTTGAGTGAAAAATGCATTTTTTTTTTTTGAGTTTCAAGTAATTTTTATTTAAATACTAGTAGGCATAGAAAATCTGAGGAACATAAACCAGAGCTCTGCCAGGAACATGACTCAGCTCCCCAAACTCCAATGTGTGGAGTCTTAGTTGAAAATTCAAAACGTTCAGTTGGAGGAATCTCACAGAGAAAGAGAGAGAAGGAGTGGTGAGTGTGAGGAGGGGACAGAAAGTAGCCGTTATGGGTGGGGGAATCACCCTATATGTGTTACAGGTAACTTCCAGAGAAAAGGGCAAACGTGGGTCAGTGTTTCTATTGTTAATGGTCACCTGTTTTTATAGGCAGAAAAATATCCCAGTTGTCCCTCTTACTTCCCAGTATTCTTTCCCAGAGCAGCTTAAGAAAATTGATAGAACAAACCTTTTGACTAGTCTTACTCCTGAAAATGACATGTAACTTCACACTAGAATTCCATTGCAACACTGCAGCCTTCAATGGGCTTTGCACTACTTCCCAGTGTGCATGAGCCCTGATTCTGTGAGCCTCTTGTTCCCATCAGCGGTGCCCCCCTCATCACTACCTTACCTTTGTAGTCACAGGCACAAAAACAGGTCAAGGCTGACGAGATAGTGGAGGTTGGTGAGGTCTTGCTATCAGATCAGATTAATACCAGAGACTCAGCTTCAACCCTGGGAGAGCATTCCATGCTGGAATCCCCTGTGTGCAACATACATGTTGCGTGGAATATAATATGACTGAAGATAATAACAAAACTATTTTGGGAGGCCTTAACATTTTTAGCAGCATAAAAAGTAAATGTTTCGAACATCCGAAGTCAAATCATGTGTGTTCTGTGCAGAAAATTCCATAGAAATAATTCAGACTTTCTAGGCTTTTGCAGTCTAACTAGACACCCAGGGCCTGCTGGCAATAAACAGAGGCACTAAAGCAAAGCACAAGTGGGCAGCCGGATATAAATATCCCCTTGTCGACAGATACAGCGTGGGACATTGTGGACTATAGAATCAGGAAGGAGGGAAAGGAAAAATCGCTAGTCCTAAGTTTTTTTACTGCCCTGTCCTATTTTTTTTAAAACCACTCTGTTTTTCCAACCCTGCCTAATCGAGATTTCAAGGCAGCTTGAGCCTGTCTTTCCCTGGTTCCTGAGGTCTGCACTGATGACAGCTGAGGCATGTTTCCTGACAGAATTCTGCCTCCTGGCAAGGTAGACACAGACTCCGGGGACATACTGTGTCAGAGCTTCTAGAGCTCCTGGAGTCCAGGCACCTGCAGTGGAGGGATGTGACTGTATTGTCGCCCATGGGCTTTGCTTTGAAGGCGTGCTAAGGGGGAGAGGAAGTGGGGACCTGCCCAGAGACGCTGCCTCTGCTTCACCTCCCATTCTTGATGTGGGGATCCAGAGCATGGGCAGACCAAGACTCTTGTATACCTTTAGAAAGGTCAGCGAGAAGAACAGGCTCTCTTCCTGGGAGTGATATAAGGTGGGGGAAGGGAGACTCCTTACATTAGGAATAATTGAATGTGGAGAATAATCCCTATTCCCTCAGGGTACATTTTAATAATGCAAGTGACTGATCCACTTAATGTCTGCCTGATTTGAACTGTATATTGCCTGGCTTTTCATTAATAATAAATCCACAGGTAAACAAATGCTTCACATTAAATGCCTCTTAAAAGTGTTTAGTGTCTTCTGCCAGAAAACCTATTAAGCACCTTGGCCTAAGAAAGGCAAAATTGAACAGCAACTGTGCGTAATGTGATGGAAACACCTTTCCATTGTCTTGTAACAGGAAAGTTCACATATACTCTTAGGATGCATTTTGGGAAAATTCCAAATAATGGCTTATTCTCTTAGTTGTACAATAATAAAAATGTAATAAATAAATTTAAAAATAATAAACGCATATGCTATATACTTCTCTATCCCATGGATATAATGAAGTTAGTGGGCAGGAAGGAGAGCTTTTATCCTTGTCTGTCCTCAGCCTTTAAGTTGCCTGAACTAAATTATTATCCTGAAGTTATTTCTTCTGCAGTAAAAAGAACCATGTAGACAGGTGTCAAGGATTTAACAATAAGTAGAATTTACTTAATATATACATTTTTATTGTGTTCTCACACGAAATTAAAATGCAACTTTCCTTACCAGATGGCCTAAAAGTGTTCTAAAATCAGAAACTTAGATTTTAGTGTTCTTAGAATTTCATTTGTGGTGTTTTCATTTCTGTTCATTCTCTTTAATCACCAAGGGCTGAATTAACCTCTGGAGAGATCATCTGCTGTCTCTTTCTATTTCACTGGTTGACCAAGCCCACTGACTACATCTAAGATCACATAATTTGCTGAATTTGGAAAGGACCATAAAGATCGTCTTGAGCCCTGCTCCCTTTTTTAACTGGATGAAGAAATTAAGTAACTCTATTAAGTGACTTGTAGCAGATCAAGTTAGTATCAGCAGTTTCTAGATTATAGATGTCCAGATTCCCAGTCTCAGACTGTTCTCTCTTAGGATGACCACCTCTTATCATTTTTTCAGAGATTTTTTCCAGTTTTAGCACTGAAAGTTCCACATTCCAAGAAACCCTTTTGTCCCAGGCAACCAAGACAATTGTTGCCCTACCACCATACTTCTCATGGGTTCCTACATGCTCTGCCTATTCTCCTTCTACTTCTGATTTCTAAGTAGGCTATCCTGGTATTTAACCACATGTATAGCTAGAAAATTTATTCTTAAGTCTGACACACATCTGTATAATTGCCTCCACCTCATCTTTTGTAGTCTATAGCATGTCAATCATTCATCCATTTGTTCATTCAGCAAATATTTGAATTTCTAAAATGTTGTTTAACATTTTTAAATCACTTTGTTAAATCATTTAAAAAATGTAAAAGTATATTGATTATATGCTTCCCAGTTTTTGATCTCCTGTGAAATGTCAAGCCTTTCTTTTCAACTCGTTGTTATTTTGGCTAACCATTTATGAGGAATAGGTGAGTGTGGAAGCCTGTATTTATGAATGGGGGTGTGTATGAAATAAAAGTGCATACTTTGGCTTTGAGGACAAAACAAAATTTGATATGAGAGAATTCATAACAACTGTGAGAATTGTAAGTCACCATCAATAATAGCAATATCTCTTTCCAGCAACACACTTTTTCCTTAAGGCCACTGAAGCATAATATTATAACCTTCTTCATAAAGCTGGTAGGTAGAGCTATGGAATAGTTCTTTAGGACTAAATGTAGAAAACTCCAGAATTTCAGAAGTGAATTATAAAGCCAGACTGATTTAAGTGTAAGAAGCAATTTCACTTGAATAAATTCTACTTGCTGAGTCATTGCAATCATAGATTTAATGTAGTTTGAAACCACAAAACTTTTATAGTTTTAGGCCATAAAAGTAAAGAATAAATTCCCCTAAACAACTTTGTTGCTTTCTTTCTTTCTGGTTATAGTCCACTGTTGAAGTCACTCTTTGTCCCTTTCTTTCAACATGGTATATGAATGTTTTTGTTGCCTCATGCATCAACTAGTAATAAAGGTGAGCTGACTGTGAGAACAGGGTCCAATAACTTGTCATATGTGAATAGGCTTCCATACAAGTAAAGCAAATTTAATACCTGTTTAGAAATGCAAAGTCATAGACCTTCTGGATTTAGGTGCACTGTAATTCAATGAATTTAGGTACACTGTACTTTAAATGAGCTTGAGCTCCCTGTGAGCTTGAGCAAGTCATTGAAACTCTCTGAGGCTCAGATTTTTGGTCACTATGATGAAAAACAGCATCTGCCTCATGGGGTTATTATAAGGATTAAGAGTCATAGCTAATCATGACATCTGGAATTTAGCAGCCCATTTCTGTTATTTCTTTTGGTTGTTGCTGATATCATTAAGATGTGAGTAGCTCAAGGCTTAACTGAGTTATATTTTTCTGGACCAATTGTATTTTATACCACATACCAGAACCATCTTCCCTCTATATCCATTCTGTAGAAAACCCGAGAACTTCTTGATAGCTTTGGGCATTTAAAATTAGTAAATTACTAAAATATACATACTCTATGCTTGTACTAAAGAGGCAAACCTAAGTGATACTGAGAGAAAGTGCTAATGGCTAGATGTGCATCATACTCAGAAAGGATAGATGGTGTAGGATATTTATTACTCACGTTATTCACTGAATTTATGTGGTCAGGAAGGTTCTAGAAATAAAATGTTCTATTTTGTACCCAATTCCTAATGTGTTAGTGTATCATCTGGACAGAAATTTTCTTATTCTTTCTTAAGATCAGTTATAGGTCAGGAAGTCACTAAACATGATTTCCTACTGTTCTTTGACTATTTGAGTTAGTTTCTTAGTTGTTTTTTTCCTACACTATGAGTGTGATTTTTAGAAGGATAGTGATAATAATAGTAAGTACCTTTAAAAAAGGAAGGCAATTTATGTTTCCATAGTTATTTCATGTGATCATCACAACTGCTCCATAAAATAGAAATTTCATTGCAATTTATTGTTTTAGGTATAGCTTAGGAATATAAAAATAAAGCTGTATCTGCCCCATCTACTTGAGTCAATACACTCTTTGCCCTAGGTAAGTAAGTAACCTCATTGAGGAAAGGTGCTAAGATAGTGCAACAATTGCAGACAGAGTGTTTCTAGCAATAAACACATGCCAAAACCAATAAAGCAGGCATCTGGGCTTTTCATTCAGATGGATAAGTGAAAGAAGATCTCTCCCCAGACTTCTTTATCCTGAAGAGGAGATTGTTACAGTGTCTTCAGTTTACAAGTTTAACAACTTGGTCTTTCGTAGTTCTTTAAGATTTTTGTGGCCTGTGGTTTAAAAAGATCAGTCAGTTATCTTCACGGTAGGCAAATTTTGTGGAAAAGAAAAAAGATACTGGAAAAAGAAATCAAGTTTCCTTTACTAGAAACCATTACAGAATGTTCCTACAGAGAAGAAATGGCAAGTGCATGGATGTCCGCAATCCAGAAACAAAGTGTGAAACTGGGAATAGCTCTGTACTAGAGTTAGCTATCTTGCAGTCTAGCAATTTCCATAGCCCTGCTGTAATTGACTAGGGGGATTACGGACAAATGAAGCTGCCTGGCCTTTTATTTTTTATTGTGACCAAGAGTATATATGTAGAATAATTTTAAAGAGGGCACCTAGGCAGTCCATTCTGATCAGAAACTGAAATGTTGCCAGCTCTCAGAACTTAGTGTTTGCTTCCTCCAACCTCATGTTTTACTACCTCTGATTCATTCCTAAAGAAAATAATGTAGTTTCATCTATTTTTGTAACTGTGCTTTACGCATCCTTCCTTGTGCTTCCTTCAATGAGCGTTATATTTGTGAACTCTACGCACATTTTCATGTGTAGTTTTATTTCATTTTTCTTACTGTATAATATTCCATTTTATGAGCATATTGTAATTTATCAACATATTCAATATTTGGGTGTTTTCAACTTATAGCTGTTACAAACAGTACAGCTCTGAACATTTTCTAGCATGAATCAAGATGCACTTAGACAGAATCAACTTCAGTTATACTTAGGAGACCCATTGCTGTTGTTCAGAATATGTGTATCTTCCTATTTATATTTCCACTAATAGCAAATGGCAATTCCTATTTCTGTACATCCTTGCAGTCACCTGCATTGTCAGACATTTTAATTTTTGCCAATCTGATGGAAGGGTAATGATATGTCAAGGTGACTTTTAATTTGCACTTACTAATCACTAATCAGCTTGATTACCTTTTCATATGCTTATCAATTACAGGGATTTCTGCTTTTCATGGTGTCTTTTCAAGTATTATAGCTATCTTTCCATTGGATGAGCAGAATTACTTTTAGAAAATGAAATAAAATGCCACTTGAGTGTTTCTGTGCTAACGTTTGCAATAGAAAGTTCAAGCAGAATCCCAAAGTTGAATTCTTAAGTTGATGGTTCAATAGTTATTTTTAACTGTCATATAATTGAAAACCTTTATTCCCTTCAAATTTCTTTTTCTTTTCTAGATAAAGTCTTGACAGTTCTTTTTTCTTATCTTCTTATTCATCCCCCCTCCCCACTTAGATGAAGTAATGCAAGGCTTGTAATTTAGAGCTTAGAGCAATCTCTAAGGAAAGAAAAATACAGGAAGATTGCCCTTGGACTTAGGCTTTAGAGAATCTTCCATTTTGCATTGGAAATAGGCATATTCTTGGCAGAGATTGCTATTGTTTCAACCTTTTCTGATGCCACCTAATGGGAGGCTAGGAAAGGGAACCTTCAAGAGATGCCAGGCTTAATATTAAAGACAAGTAGTTGGACAGCGATTGAGTGAGCATAAGGAACATAATGACAGGTAAGGAGAGAGGAGATGATTTCACCTACCCGTGCTAAAAATGGCTTTGGAATGATTTATATGCCATCAACTCATTACAGCCCTAACTATCACCAAGGATCACCAAGGCAACGAGGATTATTCTTCACACACATCCCTCAGGCTTTATCTCCATCTTCTAAAGCAATTTTGCTATTCCTTCCAACCTGATTATTTACACATGGATGTCAGTACTTAGGTGGGGCAAAATGGATGTACTATTGCCATCCACCCATGTCCAGATTTAACCTTAGACAGTCATACATATCTTATGCAGACAACAAAAACTGTACTATTTTATGCTTATTGAGAGCTATTATGGCAGAAATACAGAAAATATGGTGTTCCTTGAATTCAAACTTGGAGTCAGAGATTCAATTTTAATTCTTACCAGTTAAGTTCTTATATTTTGCCCACATGTATCACGAGCAGAGGGAGTCAAATGTACCCTGCATGAGATAATTTCAGGAGCTGATGACACATTTTATGGATTTAAGTTTCCATAACCCTTGATAGACATTCAGGTGTTTTTAATTTGAAGTTTTTGTTGTTTGTGTGTACTTGTATGAAATTTTTGTCCTCTATAATTCTTAGTATCCATGATGTTCAGCATTACTTTTTGTTTTATTTTCTTTTTAGCTTCCTTTGTTTTTTCACTTTCTTTATTTTTCAGAGGTCTCAGGCACTTGCCTTATGGAACTATCTTCTGAAAGCACACTAAAAGAAAATTACTTAAAAGTATATTCCAAAACAAAATTAGAGGCCAGGCACGGTGGCTCACACTTATAACCCCAGCACTTTGAGAGGCCGAGGCGGGCGGATCACGAGGTTGAGATTGAGACCATCCTGGCTAACATGGTGAAACACCGTGTCTACTGAAAACACAAAAACAATTAGCCTGTAGTCCCAGCTCCTTTGGAGGCTGAGGCAGGAGAATGGCTTGAACCCGGGAGGTGGAGGTTGCAGTGAGCTGAGATCGTGCCACTGCACTCCAGCCTGGCAACAGAGCGAGACTCCGTCTCAAAAAATAACAAATAAAAAATAAATAGAAAAGAAATAAGCTTATCAAGCAACTGAACTTTAGGTAATTTAAGCTACTGCTTATACATTTTCAAATTATCTTATAATATGCAATAAGATAAATTCACATATTTAAGGCCAGCACTTCCTCTTAGTCTTTACTCACATCCTTAAAATAAGAATAAACTGATTTTTTGATAAAGTAGTTGTCATCATTATTTTGTAAGCTGAAATGAAATGTTCTCATTTACTGCCATGAGTATTTCCAGTTGGTTTCCCATTGTTTGAGTCATCATTTTTGCTTGGGAGATTTCTTTATAAAGATAAATATATACAAAGCATTATAAGAAGGCTCCTTTGGAATATGGAACTAGAAAGTTACAGTGTATCATAGCTGGGATGGTCTTAGAATTCACCTTCTAACTCTTATTTCAAATATGATTTGCCCTGAATAGCATAGCATAATACGCAATAGGGCAAAGACTAGAACAGTCTTTTTAAAAATTCTTCCTCCTAGAATAGTAATAATAGTGATAAATCTTTTATTGTGTAGTTTATAAGTGTGTGTGTGTGTGTGTGCTTCTGCATTTATAATCCTCACACCTCTGTTGGGTTAGGCTGAACAGATAAGAGCTGTATCTTATAAACCAAGAAACCAAGGATCAAGGTTAAGTGCTTAGTTTGAACTTGAATCTTCAATCTGCATGCACTTCTGCACTGCCTTTGTGTGTTAATCTTATTTTAAGGAGTGTTAGGATGGACCTATCTGGAATTGTCATGAGTCAAAAATGTAAATTAAAAACCTGGAAGCAATCGAATTAAAAAGGTATAACTGATTTTAGAAAAGGCAAAAACAGGAGGTTGCCAGTAGTTTCATTTGAAGAGAAATAATGTCAAAATCACTAACTCAGTACATAGAATCATTCTAGAAAATTGTACTGGATCAAGAAAGAATGGAAAATTATGGAAAAATTTAAACACATCCCAGGAAAGAAGAATAGATTAATAAGAGCACGTATGCTAATGTATTGGACATATGCTTTTACAACTGTAAAGCTGCTATTCACCTTTCTTTCAGGGAAGGAATGCCAGGCTAATTTTCTTCTAGATAAATCATGACCCCCACTCTTAGCCTCTGTGCTGCAGGTTGGGCTCAATTTCCACTCAAGGGTGGACCATGTGACTGGTCTAAACTTATCACAGTATCTTGTTTTCGTGACTCTATGATTGATTCAAGGATGACCTTAAGATCCAATCAGAATCAAAGACAAAATGAAACTTTTGTTTTGTTTTATTTTGTTTTGTTTTGAGACAGAGTCTCACTGTCGCCCAGCCTGGAGTGCAGTGGCGCGATCTTGGCTCACTGCAGCCTTGACCTCACAATGAGACATTTTTCGAGACTTCTGGATAAGAGACTTATTACTAAAGGAGATAATGCTGACATCTTGTGTCTCTGCAGAGAAGGCCAGACTGGGAATGTTGCAATTTCAGGTGAAGAGATAAGGAGCAAGAGAAACCTCACCACAGGCACCCAGTTTTACTCCCTGAATTAAGCCATAGCTGAAGCCATCTCTACTGCAGTATTTATAAATTACACAGACAAATTATTTTTTGCTTAAGGAAGTTTTCTGGTCACTTGGAAATGAAAGATTTATCATATCACATAGCTTAGAAAGACTGTTGATGCCTGGAAGACATAGACCAACATTGAGTTGGGATGCGTACACCAGCTAGAGCAGCACTGTTATTGACGTTGTTATCTAGCTAAGGTTTCGTTTTAAGTGACACGAGGGATATCTGTTTTCATTCTCTTAGCAACTCTGAGGCAGGTACAATGACTATCCCCATTTGTCAGACGAGGACACTAAGCCCTGCCTTTTAACCACTGTGGTATTCACACTAGAACCAGGTTTCCAAGATTAACTATCAGTAATCTTTTGAATTACATTCAGGGCTTTTTACATACTCCAGATTTTTCCTTCAAGTATCTTTTCAATGTGTTCAATTCTGCAGCTTCTATCAATTCAACCACTGATCTGCTCTTCTGTCCCCTCTTCAACTGAAAAGAATATCTCTCTGTCCTCTAGACTCATTCAGCAATTTAGCCATCAATTGTAACTTACATACAGATTTAGATATAAATATAAATAGATAAATGCATGAATAAATATGTAGTTATACACACATATCTATCTATCTATCTATCTATCTATCTATCTATCATCTATCTATCTAAATTTGTATTTTCTCTTATGTTTTAAGAGTGAGTCTTGGTACCAGAAAACATAGATTGGCATCACTGCTTCATAAAGTCTAGTTGTATGGCCTTAGGCAAACTATTTAAACTATCGCATAAGAAATGTGCTCAAAATAATACCCAAGCCGCAATATTGCTGGGAAGGTTAGATAATTTGAGAAAGAACTTTACAACCTGCAAAATTCTATATAAGAGATTACTATATTTATTTTTACTCCCCATAGCACTGAAGCTCTAGATGTAGTTAGAGTTTAATAAATATTTATGGAATTGGATTCAATTCAGTAGTGAGTGACAGCCTATATAAGTAAGAAAAGAGATAAGAATCTCTTGTTGGCTCTAATGATGTCCCACCTTCTCATCTATACATGTCACTTTTTCTTTTTTGCTTCTTTCTTTCTACTGTTTACGCTTCATGCTCTATGTTATATACCTCTGATTTCTTCACCCCTTCATTTTTTAGCAAACTCCAGGAACATGTCAGAGACATGTTGGTGACTTTCTAGACTAACAGGCTAGTGATCCTGAGTTAAACTTTGCAGATTATTTATTCACAATCACAATATGCTCAAACTGTCTTTTGAAGTTGCACTAACCACTTTCTGATTGACAGAGTAGGTTCCTTTGCCAAGTACTCCAATGGCCAGAAATTAATCACCAGACTTAGGATGATGAACTAACTACTGGTGGTCATGAATGCAGTTAACATACACTAGAAAACAATATACAAACCAAGGGACTTCATTCCATTATCTTCTACCACATGCAACTTTTTATGATTCCTTTTACAGTCCATCAGGATAATGCAGTATAAACAGTCTGCTAGACAAGACATCTACAAAGCTCTATTAATTCATCATAAATACACACATGTGATTGGGCACACAGCATGGTTATCATTTCTGAACTCTAAATATATTACGTTTAACTGTTATTCTTCAGCCCATTTCCCCCATGTACAAATTTGCACAGTCTTCCAAAGGTAGCTAATTAATGAAGGATACTTTTAGTATTTGCCGAGTATTGCCGTTTATGTATTGTTAGAAAATGTGCCCCTACCCCTGACTTCCCCTTTAATGGGGGAATGGTTTTCAGTTTGGCATGCACAATTTCTCTTATGCTGATGTAGAAAGTAGATGAATTATGAGGCTTAATGGCATTTAGTATCTTTAATCTCCTTACTTAGAGTTCTGCTGGTTATTTAGCCAGGGGAGTTCTTGTGGAAATATGCAGCATCTTGATTTATAGGGGCAAACCAATAAGCAAATGTACCTGTGTTTGAAGTGAAGATGCCATTGAAGTTTTGGTCACCAGCTCTAAAGCTTCCAATCAGAGAAAAGGGCTTGTGCTTGGAATATTGCCTCTTTACATTTGTACTTTCTAATTCTTTATCACTTTGTGGGAACTAGATAAAAGATGACTAGGGACAGGGCCATTACTTTCTTTGATGGCTTTAATATATCAAAAGGGAGCAGGCTTTCATGTAAAGCTCCTCAAATGGGGACACTCTCTTTTATAGGTAGCCACCAGCTGTGAAATCGAGACTAGTCAGGACATCAGTGAAGAAGAGGAAATTTTAGGCGTGGCCCTGGGAAAAGAGGGAAAAGAAGAAAATGGCAACTTTTTTTCCTGAGGTCTTTGACAGTTTAATAATCTCTCTTTCATGGTGGGATACATGAGCCATTTGTGCCATGGCTCCAGGAAAAATAGTCAAGTCCAATGTACATGTTTCTAAACACAGGCTTTGAGAATATAATCAGTGCAGTAATAATTATAGAGTATCTGAGAGACAGAAAATTCAAATAGGGACCTCTTGCTATATTGGCTCTCTCTAATATTATTTTTAAAATAGTACTGAAGCGGTATCTGTGGTAAATCAACAACTATAATAAGATCTGATATTTTGGTAAGCTCTATGAGGACATAATTTTTTTTTATCTGTTTTGTTCTCTTTTGCCACTTCAGTGCCTATAAAAGCTAGCATAAGATAGGTACTCTGTAAATATTTGTTACGGGAGAGAAGTATTTCATTTCAACTCCTTCCTTCTGAAAAGCCCAAAGGCTTTGGAGGAAAATACCCAGAAATAAATCTGTCTTTTTTATATCAAGAATTCTTCAAGAAGTTGTCACAAAACATCAGAAATTAACTGAAATGAATTTTACTGAAATGCATTTTTATTTTTACTTTTATACTTTTCTTATAAAATGTAAAGTTATACAAACTTAGAAGAATATATCTTTCTGTTTATATTATTTTAATATCCATCTTTCTCAAATGACAAATTGCATTATGACCTATTACTAAATATTTCCTGAATAATTAGCTTTTCTTGGAAAAGTTTATTGCTGTTCTGTTTGATTTAACATGTATATTTCACTTTATACTTTGAATGATAATTTAGAATCATAGCTGTAAGTCACAAAGTTGAACGAAAAATAAAAAATAAACTGAATAAGAGTTAGCAGTAATTCTGGTTGTTACAGATCTTCTCAGGTTTAACAACGTGAAATATGACTTAGGTTAGGAAAGGTTTGGAAAAAATGTTTTTAACTTGACAAGGGCCTCTAAATATAACTCACTTTATATAGCAGTGTCCCATTTCCATAACCTTAATTGCTTTCTCTTTCTTCCTTTTCTTTTACTCTCTCCATCTCCACATTATTCTTTTTATGTATTTTGCATTGAAAGCCACCTACTTTCAATAGTTACTGCCTAGAAGCATATAGTGAATGTTTCAGAACATGTGTTTCTTGAAACAGCATTTTTTTCATAGCTGAATTATAATTACTGGAGAAATCTGAGGATCTGAAGGTTGCAGTAATTTAGTAAAAGAGATCTGGAATCATTTTCCAGTGAAAATATCAGCTGTACTATGAGGGCTAATTTTTCTTCTTTGATGAATTCTACAGTGTGAAAGATGCATAAGGTGAGTGGGATACCAGGAAAGGACAAGGAAGAAGGAACGTGGCTTCAAGATCAGCACTTTGGTCTCATTTCCATTTATGAGGACAGAGATTTGTCAGCACGTTAGCCTATCTTGGGAAGACTGCTCATTGGATGAAAGTTTACATACAGTAAGAATATTAGATCCAACATTATATGTGAAGATATTGATTTGATTTAAAAAACAGAAAGAGAGAGAGAGAGGACCAAGCTGACTGAAGCAAAGCCAAATGGCGTTAATTTGCAGGGACCCTCAGTAAGCTCTTTGTAACTGTTAGTATAGTGCAGTGGTTTAGACTAAAGCACAGATGAGTATATCTCTGTAGCTGGACAACTTTAGTTCAAATCCCAGTTTCTCTCTTTACTAGTATTATAACCCTGGGCAAGTTATTGGCTCAAGAGATATATCTGCCTCAGCCGCCTGAGGAACTGGGACTACAAGCACGCAGCTCATGCGCCACCCTGCCCAGATACTTTTTTTTTTTTTTTTTTTTTTTTGGAGAGACATGGTCTCACTTTGTTGCCTAGACTGCTCTTGAGTTCCTGGCTTCAAGCGATCCTCCCACTTCAGCTTTCCAAAGTGTTAGGATTACCTACATGAGCCACTGCACCCAACCTAAAACACTACTTTAGGTAGTAATCTGCCTCACTTAATCACCCAATGCTATGGCATAAACCTTGTGCATATGGCTCTAGTCACATTCCTTTAGGAACATTCTCAGTTGCACTTAGTACCAGAACACAATAATCACTAAACATTTAGAACTTCATTGGAGAGTAGGTATGTGCCTTTTCCAGAGAATGTCTTGAGTAGCTAACATATCACTAAGACGGTACTTTTTATAAAACACACGCTCACTGGGAAGGTGTTCACTTTATTCTCGAATGCTTAAAGAATGCATTGAAACTCAGCTTTATAAATGTGGCTTAACTATGCACTTCTTAGAAACCAACATGGAAAACAAACTTGCCAGATGAGGAGGGTTTGCTTTGGGAAGACAGTGGAATGAGGAGTCAAGACTGTGGATGTGTTAAAGCATGTTACATCATACATGTAGCCATGCCCCAAAGCTAAACATTACATAGCCAGATAGAAAACATCTTTTCCTTCACTGTCAGAAATAAATTATCACCCATAACATTTTTGTAGAAAAAGAGAACTCACATACATAAGACAGATTTAGAAGCAAGTTGAAATAGTCAAAGGAAGCTTCTGTTCATAGCAGTAAAAATAATGAACAATTATACAAGTTAAACTTTTGTTTATATTTCCACTGGAATGACTAAGAGTTTCTTAGTTTAAAGGAAATCTTTAGATTGGTTTCGAGTCAGGAAAAGGTTGACCAAAGGTAAGCCCCCGATGTGAAATGTTAGACAAATTAATGTGATCATTTCAGAATTCTTTATTTGGTGGACATATATGTCAAAGTTGAAGGCAGTTCTTTCATTCTCCCTAACCCAATAATTAAAGTCAATAATACATATGAAAGCAAGCCTAATCATACAATTCCCTAAGTATTCTACTCTTCTTCAGAATTTACCAGTGTTAGGGTGGTTAAATTAGAATACCAATGATGTCACACCTGAATAATCCAACATTAACAATAATAATGTTTAACAAATTCTGTCATTTTCTTCCAATTTTCACTTATAGTCTTGATTGTAATGTTTTCATTTTGATATTAAAAATATCTTAGTTTTATTATGATTTATATTTCTGTTCTCAGTAGAGGATGGCAATAAGCTTAAATTTCATATAGTTGCTCCTGTATTCCATGCATGCTCTGCTCTTCCTTACCACCCTTGTAGAGTAGTAGACTGATTTCATCTTGACAGTCCAGGTCAATCACCCTACGCAACACTACAATTGCCTTCTTTGCCTGTTGATTTAAAGGTAGGAGGAGCCCAAAGTGTCCAGATGGCAGTCCTAACTTCCAGTTAAATGGAATCATTGTTGTGTCTCCTGGTGGCAGCGTTCCTTCTGCTGGAACCTCTAGGCCAGCAGAAGGTAATGTCATGGGAACAGGAAGCAAACACTTTGCTAATGGAGCACTAGGGGTGATGGTGAGTGGTGCCACTTCTACTTCCACTCCTTGATTCCTTGACCCATGAATTCTGACTATGGCAGAAACAGTACCATATATTGGACTCTAATTCAGAGCATATATGGCCTTCTGGAGAACTTTTTCCCTGCTCTGCAAAGTATTGTCACATAGTTGGCATTGTAATTGTGACTTCAAAAGGCCAATCCAAAATTCTATCAATCCAGCTGCTTCAGGATGCTGGGAAACATGGTAAGATCAGTGAATTCCATGAGCATGAGCCAACTGCTGCACTTCTTTAGCTGTAAGGTGAGTGCCTTGGTCAGAGGCAATGCTGTATGGAATACTATGACAGTGGGTAAGGCATTCCTTGAGTTCACGAATGGTAGTCTTGGCAGAAACACTGGGTGCAGGATAGGCAAACCCATATCCAGTGTAAGTGTCTATTCCAGTGAGGACAAACCTCTGCCCTTTCCATGATGAAAGAGGTCTAATATAATCAACTTATCACCAGGTAGCTGGCTGATCAACCTGAGGAATGGTGCTACATCGCAGACTCAGTGTTGGTCTCTACTGCTGGCAAACTGGGCACTCAGCAGTGGCCATAGCCAGGTCAGCCTTGGTGAGTGGAAGTGTACGTTTCTGAGCCCATGTGTAACCTCCATCCTTACCACCATGGCCACTTTGTTCATACGCCCATTGGGGATTGACAGGGGTGGCTGCAGAAAGAGGCTGAGTGGTGTCCACAGAACGGGTCATCCTATCCACATGATTATTAAAATCCTCTGCTGAGGTCACCCGTTGGTGAGCACTCACGTGAAATACAAATATCTTCACAGTTTCTGACCACTCAGAGAAGTCCATCCACAGACCTCTTGCCCAAATTTCTTTGTCACCAATTTTCCTTTCATGTTTCTTCCAAGTCCCTGACCTTCCAGCCAAGCCATTGGCCACAGCCCATGAATCACTATATAATCACACATCTGGCCATTTATTCTTCCATGCAAAGTGCACAACCAGGTGCACTGCCCAAAGTTCTGCCCACAGGGAAGATTTCCCTTCACTACTTTCCTTCAGGAATGTCCTAGAAAGGGGCTATAGTGCTACAGCTGTCCACTTTTGGGTGGTGCCTGCATGTCATGCAGAACCATCTGTGAACCAGGCCCTAGTCTTCTCTTCCTCTGTCAACTGATAATAGGGAACTCTGCATGAGGCCACTGGTGCAGGCTGGGGATGAGAAGGCAGGGTGGCAGGAGTGGAGACCATGGGCATTTAAGCCACTTCCTCATGTAACTTACTTGTGCCTTCAGGACCTGCTCGAGCCCGATTATGTATATACTACTTCCATTTGATGATGGAATGCTGCTGTGAATGACCCACTTTATGTCTAGATGGGTCATAAAGCACCCAGTTCATGACAGGCAGTTCAGGTTGCATGGTGACTTGATGACTCATAGTCAAACGTTCAGTTTCCACCAAAGCCTAGTAACAGGCCAAGAACTGTCTCTCAAAAGGAGAGTAGTTATCTGCAGAAGGTGGCAGGGTCTTGCTCCAAAATCCTAGAGGCCTCCTCTGTGATTCACCTATAGGGTCCTGCCAAAGGCTCTAAACCGCATTCCTACTACCACTAACACTTCAAGCACCATTGGATCTGCTGGCTCATATGGCCCAAGTGGCAGAGCAGGTTGCACAGCAGCCTGCACCTGTTGCAAAGCCTTCTCCTGTTCTGGACCTCACTCAAAACTGGCAGCCTTTTGGGTCACTTGATAAATGGGCTGGAGTAAAACAAATGCTTTTCCCTGACTATGGGATGATAGATTGTGATAGATACTGGGCTTACACTAGAGAGCAAAAAATAAAAATGCTGCCTAATCTCACATTTCTTATAGACTAGTCAAGAAGACAAGGATTAAATAATTACATGAATGAACAAATAATTAGTGCTAATTGCTGGAAAGAAAGGTACATATGAGAAGGGAACCAAACTTTTCTGAGGGTCAAGGAAATATTATTCTTCAAGCTGAGACTTCAAGGACAGTTTTGGGGGAGGAAAGATGCCCATAAAGAAGGAGCAGATGGGAGGAATATGTCTGTACAAAGACCCAGTGGAAGCAGGCACAGGTGAAAGAAGACTAGAACACAAGACTTAGACCATTTCCTGACTGAGTTTTCATCTTAAAAGAAGTGAGAAGCCATTAAAGGGCTTTATACCAATGATATGCACACAGCATCTTTTTACTGCTTTGGCTAATCAGAGACTCAAGTTTTTTAGTTATTTATTGCTTAGGTAATTCCAGGCAATATACAAAATTTGCCTCATCTTTATGGTAATTTAACCCGGTAATACAAAAATTTGTATACTGCATTTATATTTTGAATTTATACTTTGAAAAGTGGATGCCCATAGAAGGAATAGGACATGTCTTACTGGGTTTTAGTTCAAATTATCTAACTTTAAAATATGTCGAAAATAATGGGAGTGATGAATCATATGTGATCTGAGCTTCAAATACGTTTTTAGCAAATTGCAGAAGGGCTATTAAGATTTGGAGGGTCAATGAGACAGCTTGACAAAAGCAAATGTCTTGCAAATATATGTAGAATGATACTTCAGAGAAAATTTAGTCCACAGATACTTTTTATTTGATTCTGCTAAGCAAAAAAGAAATTCCAGAAATGAAATGGTCACAGAAATTTGTTTCTACTCTTACAAAATGAATGTAGTGTTCTATGACACAAATAACCTAAGTATATCCAAGAGTGCCAAACTTCTAAGCTTTTGGGTTTTTTGAATTTCCCTGAAGCCTTTGTATATTATCAGGTGAGATAATCCATATGCAATATTTGAATGTGTTTTCAAGCTGTGTATGCATAGACCTCATTTATTTCTTGTCAATCTGCAAAGCAGAGAGGGAGGAGCCAGCCTGGTGTTTAGTGATGCCTCTTCCATGGGTCTTATACAATCCTCTTCTCTGTTCTGTCTAACAAAATGTAGCTAACATTTTACTTAATCTTAAAGCCAGCTCAGAAATAAAAGAACCATATAAGCCTTTTTCTGTTTATAGTGCCAATCAATTAGAGCCTTCAAGCAATTATTGACTAATTAATAGCTGTCTTAGGGAAAACAGAGAACTTAGGAGGGACTTATATGTGGAATTAAAGCAAGTTGACTTGCATAATTATATTGCTGGTAAAGCCAACATAGAAAAGTTCTGAAATATTGCAGTTTATATAAATTATTTGAGAAACGCTTATAAGGAGGAAAGAGAGATTCACTGCTAAATTTTTTGTTGATGATCTATTGATTTGATTTCAGGTTTACATTTCTGCATTTCATGGTAAAAGTCTATATTTTTTAAAAGAAGATATGCTTTCCATAATAAAACAGCATAGTGCTCTGAGAACATTTTAAAGCCCATGCTTTATTAAAGAAAAGTGAAATGTGAAATTTTGATCTAGGTTCTGTTTATTTTTGTACATAATTATTCACCGGTGTGCCTTGGTATAAATTGTGTGTGTGTGTGTGCAATTATTTTAAATTTGGATAAAAACTAAATTTGGTTCAATTTTTTTCAAGCTATATGTTAACATTATCCTACAGAATGAGATCTAAGGACACCCAGTGCATTAGCCTAACCAAAGCCAATGCTATGCAATGTCAATGTCTACAATTTTTTTTTTTAAATTAGCAAATCACCAGATGTTTTTGGCTACTGAATATATGCTCAGCCAAAAGGTAGACACATTAGGGAGTAAAAAAAGTATATAAACGTTTTCTGCCTCAAGAAGTTGTCAGTCTACATGAATAAATAATATATTTTTCCATGCTGATAATAATCTGACACTTTAGGAGCCTCTCTGTTGTTGGCACAGATCTGCTTGTTTCATAAACGCTGGTTTGTCTCTGTACACAGGGTGCAAGTGCTGAGAGTACGAAGATGAGGTCTTGCAATTGTGATTCTTGGCATATTTAAGCAATAGTGCAGTGTGGGTACTGGTTCATCAGAATGGATGCGGTCATCAGCCATCCATGTGGTCATACCAGTGGCCCGATTCCCAGTGCCCCCATGGTAACACTGATTTCTGCGCTTAGCACAAAGTACTTGATAAATACTTGTGCTTAATTAAGCTTTGCGAAGTAAGATACACAGATAAGTCTTTACCATCTCTGGGTGAGCAAAAAGGAGTTTGTAATCTGAATGTTGCTTTTCTTTTTCCTAGTTAAAAGACCATTAAGCTATTAGAGTAATGGATTATACACTGTCGATTACAAGTAAATGAGTGTCTTCACATAGGTTTTTCCTTTAAAAATCAATACTGAATGCAATTCAGTCAGCATGAAAAGTATTCTGCAGTTATATTTTCATAAACATTGAAGTTTTAATCACACTGCCTAATAAAAATTTTATCTTTTTATTTATGGAAAATGTCTACCATTGCTTAACATTTAATGCATTAAAAAGCATTGATTCTATCAGGAAGCAAAACCTAGTTCATACCAAGTTGCTATGACCTGAGAGGGCTAATGCAGTATAGGAAAATTCTTCCGGACTTTGAGATTTTCGTAATTTTTAAAAATTCTTTTTAGCATTCTTTTAAAAAGCATGTTAATTATGGAAAATAAAATAAGTAATCTTTACTACAATTAAAAATAATTTTTATTATAACAACAATTTCCTCAATTTAAAAAAGAATACAATTAAAATTAAATAAAATAATGTCACTTTACAAACTGCCTTTTTTCACTTAATACATTATTAACATTGTTCCCAAAACATCATTCTTATGAGTTGCATGAAAGTCAATTATAACATATATTTCTAAACTTTCCACTTTTAAGTGTGAGGTCATTGTTTATACCTTCCTGCTTGTATGACCAGTTATTCCTTAATATAAGTTCATGAAAATGCAATGGTTTGGTCAAAATTGTATCTTTAAGGTCTTCAGTGCACATGGCCAAATTACACTGTTCAAATTATTATTATTATGTTTTGAGACAGGATGATCACAGCTCACTGCAACCTCGATCTCCTGGGCTCCAGCGATCCTCTTGTTTTAGTCTTCTGAGTAGCTGGAACTACGGGCACTCATCACCATGCCTGGCTACTTCTTTCTCTCTCTTTCTTTCTTTCTTTTCTTTTCTTCTTCTTTCTTTCTTTCTTTCCTTCTCTCTCTTCTTCTTCTTCTTCTTCTTCTTCCTTCCTTCCTTTCTTTTCTTTTTCCTTCCTTCCTTTATTCCTTCCTTCTTCTTCTTCTTCGCTTTCTTTGATTCTCGCCGAGTTGTTTGTTTGTCTTAGCTTGTCTGCCTTTGCCGTCGCTTTTACGAGAGAATTGATCCTCTCACGATCTGATTCAGACTGATCTTGAACTTATTCTTCTTGCGAGTGGTTTCCAGTTTGATTGATGATGTCCCACTAGATTCTTCCAAAGGTCCTGGATTACAGGTGTAAGCTTCCATATCCAGCCTCCTTTCAAATTCTTAAGCATCTCATAGGCAGTTCTGTAATCACTGGATGAATTGGTAATAGTCTTATATTACTTGGAGAAAAAGAAATGGAAGTACCTTTTCATCTTCTAGCTGAGTTCAAAAGTTAACATGCTTTAGTCTTTTATTTTTCTATTTTTACTTTGGCCATTATTTTAAACTACAATGACAAAAGTAAAGAGTTTGTGATAAGACAAGAATTGAGCTCCCAATATTTTCAACTACTCGTTCCAGTTCACATCTGGAATTATAACCATAATCACTAAAAACAGCCAGATCAACACTTCTCTAGGGCACTGCAGAAGAAACTTTTTTCAGAAGAAGGAAAGGAGCATTTCAGAAGTCTCAGAATTTGATTGATATGATTATTCAGCTGTTTCCTCTTCTTTTCTTCAAGATCCTTGGTCAAAACTGGCTCAAAGAGGACACAAATAAGTATCACCCAGGAGAACCATGCAGTAACTAGTGTGATAGAAGTCAGATGCTGCTAGTTAGGTTCTTGGTGGAATTCACTTTACAAAACTCACTCTAATAACTCCTTTCTCCCAGCAAAACTAGAGAAATATTGACTTTGTCGGTGACTTGAGCAGGATAGCCAAAGTAACTAGATGATATGCAGAATTAAACCTCATCTTTGGGTTTCCTGGTGGAAATGAAATAAGGACATGGAAACAGGAAAGAGGGCTTTCTTACTCTGTTGCCTAGGCTGGAGTGCAGTGGCGTGATCTCAACTCACTGCAACCTCTGCCTCCTGGATTCAAGCTATTCTCATGCTTCAGACTCCTGAGTAGCTGGGATTACAGGTGTGTGCTTCCACACCCATCTAATTGTGTGTGTGTGTGTATGTGTGTGTGTGTGTGTATTTAGTAGAGATGGGGTTTTGCTATGTTGGCCAGGCTAGTCTCAAATTCCTGGCTTCAAGTGATCCTCCCAACTTGGCCTCCTGAAGTGCTAGGATTACAGATGTGAGCCACCACACCCAGCCAAGATATTAAACGACAATTTTACTTCCACTATCAAGGCTCGATTTACTCATCGTACAGGAAAGTTTTTGTCATATCTAGGATTTGCCCTTTACCATGCTCCTCAGGTAGTAGGTACAAACAAACAGGCTTATTCAATAGATTCATGGCTGGGTCTAAGACTAAGTTGTATGTATTTACGTCATCTTGTGGAATTTTTTTCTCTCTCCCTGCTGTGTGTTATCCAAAACATTCTTGAAGCTGAGAAGTTGGCTAAGCTTCTTCTCTGAACCACTTTCCAACTTACAGTGTTTTTCAGAAGCTAATGTCCTGCCAGTCTTCTAAAGGTCCAAGTCAGAATGTGGTAAACTACACAAATTGATTATTCACGTGGTGTGACCTGCATCCTCCCACTACGTAAAACTCCCTCAAGCAGTAGGATCCCACTAGTATCCAAAACACAGATCATTCATGCCAAGACTTTGGGTTGAAGTGTTTTTATCAAGAAATTCTCTTTTAAAATGGAAATGGGAAGAAACGATTAACAGTTCATTTATCTATTCTCTGTGACGTGCTCATATTTTTATTTTTTGGTGCTTTCTGCTTTCCTTTATTTTTTAAAACCAAGATTAAATATAATTTAATGGTTTTTAAAAATTAATGTGTACATGTGTAACCTAAGATCAATGCATTAATCTTATGACAAACTTTAATCACTTATGATAGAAGGTTCCTCAGCCTCACAATGATCGGTGTTTGGTGCTGGACAATGCTCTGTCATTTGTGGGAAAGGGGAAAGAGAGGGTTCTCTGTGCATTGTAGAGCTCTATCTGCTAGACAAGAGCAAGAGTGCTCCTTTCCCATTTTGACAGCTGAGCATACATCTAGACATTGGCAATTGTCCCCTGAGGGGCAAAATCACCCCTCTCAGGCTGAAACCACTTATCTATAGGTAGTAAGGTGCTGATTCATTCCTCCAATGCAGATTGAGCTCCTGAGGGATATAAACACACAGAGGTTCCTGCTCTCAGGTAATGCAATTCCAGTGGAGGTGAAAACCTCAGAAAGTCAAAGACCTACAAGGCCATGTGTTTCAATATAAGAGAGCAAAATAGGGAGTAGGCAGCTGGCTGGAAGGAGAACCTAAAGGGGCATTCTTTCTTCTATTCTTTCACTCGGGATTTGCCTCTTCAAAGAAAAGGCTATAATAAGTCATAACTCTAGGAAAAATCTAAGGAAAAGGGCACACCCCTGGATGGGTATTAGGTAGACCCTTGTGCCTTCTGGGTGCTTTAGATTAAGAACTGATCCACATATAGCTGGCTCTTTAAAATTCTCAGAATGTTCTAGATTTATTCCATCATTAAAATCATTCAGATCATCACCATAAGCTACAATTTACTCATTCTTGTCTCACATTGTTTAGGCTATTTTTCCAAGCCCAGGATTCCTGAGTCTTCCTCTTAGTTTTGGCAATTCATGCCTCTCCCCTTCATGTCTGGGTGTATCTTAGTGAACTGCTGAATTTGACCTTACACTGCCTATTGAAGAGGAGACAGGAATTGAAACTTCATTGTTCCTTTTTTTGTTACTGTCTTCATCTTAGCTTGACTTGATTCTTCAACAACTGCCTGTGTTTGGCCATTCTTGTGTTGCCATAATAAATACCAGAGACTGGATAATTTATAAGAAAAGAGGTTTAATTGGCTCACAGCTCTGCAGGCTGTACAGGAAGTATGGTGCTGGCGTCTGGTTCCCGGGAGGCCTCAGGAAGCTTTTACTTATGGCAGAAGGTGAAGTGGGAGCAGGCACATCACATGGCAAAAACAGGAGCAAGAGAGAGTGGCAAGGGAGAAGCCACACACTTCACCAGATCTTGAGAGTACTCACCCACTATTGCAAGGACAGCACCAAGCCATGAGGGATCTGCCCCCATACCCAAAGCACTTTCTACCAGGCCCGCCTCCAACATCGAGGATTACATTTCAACATGAGATTTGGGGAGTGACGAATATTCAAACTGTATCACTACACTAGCTAGTAATGGAAGTCTTCTATTTGTTTGACATTTTTCTTTTGTTAAGACTACCTGAAGTATCAAGGGAGAGAAGTTTTCTACTGTAAAGACTTTAGCTATAGAATGTATCACTTCTCTCTCCAATTCTCATGCTGGGTCATCCTGCCAATGCCTTGTACATCACAAAAAAGGTATGGTCCATCTCCTGGAAGTATGAGCAATTTAAAGTACAAAAATTTGTAGGCACATTACTCAGATGTTATTGACTAACAAGTCTTAGTTAAAAAAAAATCAATTATATCTTTCTAGAACTTTTTTTATTCCATCCCCAAACAAGACTGACACCTCCCATCATTTCTTGACATTTCTGATGTTCTCTGGAAATGAATAGTGCGTTAGTCTTTGGGTGTCAGAACTTTGCCTTGTCTTTAGGTGGGTAGCACTCTGTTCTTCATTATAATAGTTTTCCTTGGATCTATATTAACAGCATCAAACCAAATTATTTTCTCTATTCCAGATATCAAATTTCCTTTTTAAACTGAACTTGCTCATTATAGACACAATTTATTATGCCTACTGCCCTAAGAAATTCATTCTTCCTTCATTCTAATCCACACTCTCATTCTAAACATGCCATTCTCTCCACTTACTACCCCTGTGTAACCCCTCACTTGGGGATTTAGCTTCCCTTAAATAAAAGTCCTCAATCCATTCTGCTATCATCACTCAGTGGGGTTTTCTTATATGTTTGCATTTTAACCACCTACAATCACATTTCATTGATTCTATCCCAGCTGGTATATTATTTTTGTCAATCCACACATTTGTGAAGCCATAGATCTCTGGGGTAGATCTCTGAAAGCACTGAACTTTACATACATGTAAATGTGCAGATGCCAGACCAAAGCTTCTGAGTTATAGAGCTCAGCCATGAGAAATCTCAGCCAAGACATGGTTTTTTCCTTTAATTCTTCTTTTGGATACTTCTCTTAAGGATAACATATTTAATACTAGCATTTGTATCCATATTCAGGCACTTTAAAAAGGTTACAACCTGTACAGACTACAGCTTTAATGGAATGGTATATGTTTTACAACTATTGGCTCCTAATTTAGATTACTTAGCACTTATAATCTTTATGGAATAGATCTGGAAGATACCAGTCTCTTGTTCACTTCATTTATTGATAGTGTTCACCTAATAGTGACCTTCTTTCAGGACAGCCTTCTACCTATAAGAATTTCCCAGTAATGGAAATGGATTCCAGACACACTCACACGGGAAACACAATTCAAATATAATGTGTTCAACTCAACCAATCTGTGTATTGCCACTTCAGATGGTGATCTAAATTAGACTACCTCACTGGTGCATTCAACAGTGTTCTCAGAGTAAACTGAATCTACAGAAATCTTAGAGATCATTTAACCCGGTAATTCTCAAAGTGTGATCACTGAACCTAGTGATCATTGAATCAGTGTCACTAGGAGCTGGCTAGAAATGCTAATTTTAGGGCCCCATCCCACATCTACTAAGTCAAGACTTTGGGATGGGTAATCTGTATTTTAACAAGCCCATCAGATAATTCTTATAGACATCTGAAACCAATGATCTAACTTGTTCTGTTTACAGTTGAGAAACTTAAACCCAGAGTAATAAAATGACCTGCTGAAAGACAGAATAGAACTAGTTGGTGGCAATATCAGAATGAGAACAAGTCCCAGTCCTCTACCATTTCTCCTACACTCATTGAGGTTGCCTGCTACACATATACAGGGTTAAAATCCTGTAAGTTTCAACAGCTAGAGCCAAATCCTTCCTACATGGCTGCTTTTCAGGCTCAGGTCAGCAATCTTGCCTGGCTTAGATTTGAATGTCTTGAGCCATTCAGGAGTCTCCATGTTTGTTTTTTCCCTGAGCTTCACTTTCCTTGCTTGGATATTTTGTAAGCATTTGACCAGCACATTCAGCCACTTTAAAAGAATCTCCCAGACCTTCCTTTGCATAGGGGTTTTGTGATTTTTTTTTTTCCTGTTTTGTTTCACCATATGTTCCTCTTTTGAATCTGAGTCTCCACAAGCATCAGGAAACACTTGGTGAAATTCTTTCTATTTTTGCCAGAAAAGTCAAGCTAAATGCAATTCCATCTCCTAAAGTCAATTTTCGGAAGGTGTCTTTGAAACAGCCTATAAAATTGTGAGCAATTGAAGTTTCATCTTGCTGTTAACGAGGTTGCTTTGCCAAACCTGTCAGCACTGGATCTGACCCTTTTGTGTTATACTGTCTGCTCCAGCTGGTGCTATTGGCTGTTAATCAGAAGTGTTTACACTTTTTCATTCTCACTTGATTTCCACTAGCCTGCCCAACTTGATATTCAGAGTGAGTTCATTACAAAGAATATTATTGCGGTCCTGTCCTGACATTTCACTGTCAACTGGCAGTGATGGGTCAATATTGCTTTCGCTACTCTTCACAAAGTAGAAAATATGCGATCACACCAATTAGGTAGTTTAAGCCATTTTTTTCTGTTCAACCTTCCTTTTCGCTGCCAAAACTGGTCTAGAATTTAAGGCAAAGGCAAGGAATTATTAGAGACCAAACCCTTGGCTTAGGGTGCCAAAAAGATTAGCCTGGTGAAATACCAACATCTTTAGGAGAACAAAGATCAAAGTCAGGAACCAGAGGAACCCCTGTGCACCCTCTCCTATAGGCACATTGGTGACAAATAGAATAATTGATCTAGTAGAAGCAGATTTCAGGAAGTCAAAGCATATTATTAATGATTTTCAAGTGAGACATTGAACAAAATGCTCTAGATTCCACTAAATAAGCTCTTTGTTTCATGGTTGCAAGCTCATTTGCAAGGTAGAGAACAATAAAGATATTCTAGAGTTGGTTTGGTTTCTAAGAGCACTGAATCATTTAAATGTCCTATTTATTAACTCAGCTCCTCTCTATTTTGTTTTGATTTATTGTTTTTCCTGAATTTTTAACTCTGCCCCTAAACAGCCTTGTTAGTTGCATTTTAGGCAGTATAACATTGGAAAATTTATACACTTTGAAGTCAGTAAAAATTGGATTCAAATTCTAGCTTGTTCATTTTCATGACCTTGTGTGACCCTTAAGCAAGATATTATATTGTGCTTAGACTATTTATATCTGTAAATTTAGAATAAAAATGAAAATTGATAACATTTAGTTTTTATACTTTTTAAAACTATTTACCATTTGCAAAGGATTATACTAAATACTGAGGTTAAGAGAGTAAATAAGAGAGACCCTTAGTAAGAGAGCTAAGGAAGCAAAGAGAGGGGCTACATATTTTTCATTTAAGACCCCTGATAGGGTTTTATGATGTAAGTGAGATATTAGCTGAGTCTCAAAAAAGGAATGAGGTAGGTGGGTAAATATGTTGAGGAAAAGTGTTTCTGGTAGAAAATAGTCTAAGAATTGCATGGAGGCCCAAGAATGCATGGAGTCTCAGATGAAAGGAGTGCATGCTTTTCTATAGACAACAAAGCTATAACTACGGAGCACCAGGATGTGTGATGGGAGGAAACAGTTGCCAGGAATAAGCCTAGAGAGCCAGTTACAGGCCTCCTGTGCCTGTCGAGGAGCTCAGACTCTATTCTCCTGTGGATCATAGCCCACGTAGCACTTTAAATAAGGAATTTGATAGTCAAATGAAAAATTGCATTTGGATGGTGTCTTAGTCTGTTTTGTGCTGCAATAACAAAATACCTAAGACTAGGTAATTTATGAAGAACAGAAATTTATTTTTTTCATAGTTCTGTGGGCTGCAAGTCCAAGATCAAGGCTTCAGTATGTTTGGATGTCTGGGAGGGCTGTTCTCTGCTTCCAAGATGGTGCCTCAATGCTGCATTTTTCAGAAAGGAGGAATGCCATGTCCTCCTATGGCAGGACAAGAGAAACAAACTTCCTCTATCAAGCTCTTTTATAAGGATAGCTAATTTCATTCATGAGGGAGAAGCCCTCATAGCCTCATCACCTCTTAAAGTCTACATCTCTCAACCCTGTTGCATTGGGGATTAAGTTTCAACATAAATGTTGCAGAGGATGTAAACAGTCAAACCATAGATGGATAAATTGTGATTGGGGCATTAGAGGAGAGAAAGACTGGAGGCAGGGAGACCGTTTTACAGTAATCTATCTGGGAGATAGATTTTGATGCCTTCCTTAAATAAAGTCTGTATTAGAACTGATAGTCATTTTGAGAGTGTTGTGAGTGGTATAAATAATACAGCAGTGCAGTTTCATCTAAAAACCAGGGGTCAACTAACTTTTTCTGTGCAGGGTCATATAGTATATATTTTGAGCTTTGAGGACATGTGGTCTTTGTCTTAACTATTCATCTATGCCACTGTGGCAAGAAAGCAGTCATAGACAATACAAAAGTGAGGAAATGTGGCTACATTTCAATAATCTAGATTTAAATTTCATGGATATTGTCAAGTAATATTATTCCTCTTTTGATTTGTTTATAAATATTTTATTTTATTTGAGACAGAGTCTTGCTCTGTCGCCCAGGCTGGAGTGCAATGGCGTAATCTCTGCTCACTGCAACCTCTGCCTCCTGGGTTCAAGTGATTCTCCTGCCTCAGCCTCCTGAGTAGCTGGGATTACAGGCACATGCCACAATGCCTGGCTAATTTTTGTATTTTTGGTGGAGATGGGGTTTCACTATGTTGGTCAGTCTGGTCTCAAACTCCTGACCTCAGGTGATCCGCCCGCCTAGACCTCCCAAAGTGCTGTGATTACAGGTGTGAGCCACCGTGCTTGGCCTGTTTATAAATATTTTAAAAAGCAAAAGAAAAATCTTAGCTTGATGACCATATGAAAATAGGCAATGACTGCCTTTGTGTTGTCTGCTGTTATTGCCTCTGTTCTAACCATTGTTCCTTTTTCCTGTTGTCTCTGAGAACCATGCCATCCCCTTTCTATGGTTCCTAAAGGCCAGCATTTATGTTGATAACAGTCATATTCTCAGTCTTTTCAAATGAGTTTTGCTTTTTCTTCTGCCTTGTTTATGAAATCCTTTTCTTTCAAATAGTCTTTAAACTATTTTACCATAATTTACTATTTTCCTTGAAGTGTCAAAGTTTTATTCTTCACACTGAGGCTTTCAGTCGACCTGGAATACAGTTTTGAATACAGTGTGAACTTTGAATCTGATTTGCTTCCCCCACACCTACATTGATAACTAGCATCCCCAGCTCTATTTATTGAAATGACCATGTTTTCCTCACAATTCCAAAATTATGCTTCTGCACGTAGAAAATTTGCATGTACTTGTGAACCTGATTTTGGATGCTTTTTTCCTATTACGTTGGTCATTTGCACCCTTTTGCTAGTACCATGCTTTCTATATTATTGTAGCTTTATTATAAATTTTGAGATTTGGGCAAGAAAACACACCTAACTTATTTTTTTCAAAAAGGTTTTTGCCTTTTTAACATTTTGTTTTCATGGTATGCATACCAGAATCAGCTCATCAAGTTGCCACTAAAAACTCTTTGGATTTTAATAGAATTGCTTTGACTTAATAAATCAATTTAAGTACATTAAACATCTTTACCATATTGATTCTTTTTATAGATAATGTTTGCATTTATTACTTTATTTCTTTGGATCTTCTTTAATCACTTTCAATAAAGCTTTCTAATTTTCTCCTAAAATTTTTCAAAATTTTTTTTAATGTTGTTGTTGTTAAACTGGGCAACTTGCTTTTTAGTATTTTCTTTCATTGACATTTAGAAAATTATAAAACATAACTGTTTTCATGTTAGATTTCCGCCACTTACTAGCAATAACTTAAATTACATTTGTGGCTTGTAAAATATTCTTTCAGTTTCAGTGTGTTAAAAGTCTCATCCCCAGTGAGTAAATTGGGATTTACTATATAACCCAAAGTTATATAGTACCAAGATTATGATACAAAAGATCTCACATAGATGAAAATTAATGCAGTAAACATTTTCATAAAAAGGACTTTTACATGTGGGTCATAAACTGCTTCTGAGTCGAATAAAAAAAAAAAAAAAAAAAAGCCCAGAAATCTCATTATCAATGGCAGAATTACCTAAGTTGCTGTTTTCTAAAGAGGTAGACATCTGGCTGCATTAATTCAGTCATTTTTAATGAAACAGTCTCTTCCTTTCTACAAATTCAGAGTGTTTATTTATGTTTACTTAAGGTTTATTTGCATGCCTACATACAATATATTATACATGTGTCTTTATTATCTAGTTCATGATCATATCATAAATTCAAATTTCTGTTATTTATCTATCTGAAATTTTGACTCAACTTTGTAGTTTACATCTTTTGTTTTTTCCTGTTTAGAAGTGGTTATAGATTTTCTTGCTTACCTGCCTTTGTAAACATCTAATCTCTTGTTATCCTCCTCCCTTGGTCAGGCTGGCAATAATATAAGCATACTCAGTTTTCCTCTATGTATCTTGACTTCTACTTCTGAAGCCGCTAATTATAAACTGAAGGAGTTTGCCATTTTATCTTTTTTCTTCCTCCTAATGCCACATAAATATGAACTTTTTTTCATTGAACTATGAGTCTCTTCTGAGGTTTTTAGTTAGCATAGATAGTTTCCCAAAATTGCAGCCATCCTTAGAAACTGCTGTAACCCTCTCTCCTACATATTACCAGTCGTCATTTTAAAACTTGTAGAATTATCGTGACGTAAATATTGGTGTTCTTAGATCTTTTCGCATGCCTATATTATCACAAGTGTATATTATTCTGGTCCAATTTTGCTTCCGTCTTATGTAAGAGTAACTCTAAAACCTTTGTATTCCAGGGCCAACTAAATATTTGAGTACTGAATAGTCATTGGGCACTTTTCTCTGTAACTTTCATACTTTTTTTCACTTATCTTCCAATACATTGATGACTTTATCACTTCTCTCATTCACTAAGCTCTTGCTCTTCTGGGAATTTCTCTGACTTGGGATCAATAATCATTACTGTAATTTTTCAAAGAAATTAAAGGTAAGGGAGCTTCACATATTAGATGAAGTAAGTATGTACATGTGAATCTATCCAACATATATTTCATTCTTCAAATGAAAATATTCACATATTTATAATCCTAAAGAGAGGTATAATTTCTAATGAGCATAAATGTGTTTACTTGAATATATGATTATTTCCTGAAAGTCCTTTTGGTTACCAGGATGCTTTTGTAGGTATTATGAGTAAAATAGAAAGCTTTGATTTATTCAGGGGAATGAGGCATTCTTGTAAATGTGTATTTTTATACAACGTAGATAGCTGATCATATGGGATCTTCTATCTTATCTCTTGTGATTGCTAATTTTCTCAAATGTTTGTGTCTGCTTCCGCTTAGTAGCAAAATGTGTGTGTGGGGTTCAACTTACAATATATTTCTTTTAAATGTTCATTTTTCCCTCTCAACATGCCAGCAGGGGATCAGTGACACCTGGTTTAGTATACACATTCTACCCGTCAAGAATAGCTCATATATTTAATAAAATGTGTGCATAATGTAAACAGTTAAACTCTTTAATAATATGCCTTTAGTAAAATAATATATATTCCACAAAAGTTGTCTCATTCCTCAATACAAAAGAAACAACTTTTTTTTACAATTAAAAAGACTTTAGCAAACGAGATTTAACACAGGTTAATTTTTATGCCCTATTTTGCAGGATTGAGTTTATGTTCAATGTTACCACTTGACAAAGGAGTATAGTACCTTTTTTCCTTATGCCTTAGGTCTATTGGTTTAAAACAGCTTTGCACAATTAAAGGTGCAGCTTATTGTCACCGTTAACCTGGAACATTACCTAGAGTTGGAAATACTGCTGCCTGACATAATACGAACTACAGAGGATAGACTGGCTTTTCCTACCTATTGATCACTACAAAAAGGCACATTTATGTTGACTAGAAAAGAGTATCTAACGGCCTTTCCTTGGATGAGTCAAAACACAGTGCTTTTCAACATGTAGCCCACAGATCACTGCTTCAAAATCACCCGAGAAGCACTTTTATAGTGTAATTTCAAGGACTAACTCCAGATCTGCCTGATAAAAATCTCTAGGAATGGAGACTGAAAAGCTGATATTTACAATAAGATGACTGTAGGGACACCAAGACTACTAAAATTTGAGGTAACTGTCTAACTGAAAAGAACATGTGTGACAGAATGGTTCTAGTCCCAAATCTAGCTGATGACAAAAAGGAACTTGGGCCATTCTATTTTGTAGCTTTGGGCCTCTGCTTTCTCATCCATTAGACCAAGAATCTCTAAATCCCTTCTAGCTCTAAAATTTTGTAGATGTAGCATTTTTAAGACAGTAGAGAAAAGGAGAATAGGACAACTATCAAGATGGGAAACCTAGGTAGAAAGTAAACTTCATAAAACCCATAAAGACTAAAGCAAAATAAAAGTTTAACTTAAAAAGTTGAGTTTTTTTTTTAGAAAAGTAAACATATTTGAGAAACCCAAAAACGTGACGTTAATACACACACACGCGCGCACACACACATACACACAGTTTATTCTCTTAAAACAAAGATTGACAAAGCAAGGAATATATCACAGAAATCTACAGTTAAATAAAGAGAAAAGGAAAAACAGAAAGGAATGACACTGCAAACACTAAGCCTGAAGAGATAATTTTTTTGACCCAATAAAAGAAAACTTAAAAAAAAAAAGAAGCTAAGCTTTCTTTAGAGCATTTTACATTAAAGAGCATACGCTTTTCTTTCTTGATTTAATTTACATAGATTGTTCTGTTTTTCATTTTTCATCTCATGCATGTTTATTAAGAAATTTATAACTTTGTTTTCTTCTGAATTTTGAAATTTGGTCATAATTTATGTCAGAACCTATATTTCCTTGTCAATATTTGCAAAGTTTGCAATAGTGCTTGAGAATGTGTGAAAGACGTTTTTTCTTTCTTTTTTTTCTTAAGTAAAGGTGGCGTCTAAGATGATAAATAGAAAAGTTCTTAATTAACTAGCTTGACAATCCTTCTCACCCACCACTGCTAGATTAATTTTATTCAAATATGTTTTCTTTATGTAACTCTGCTGTTCAAGGACTAAGAGCCTCAACTTGGCATTTGATGCTCTGGGTATTCTGGCTTCATTTCATCAACCTGACCAAATGTCTCCTCCCTTATCAACTTCATTACCCCAATCCTGCCAGTCCCATCTCAATAATCAGCTAGTCAGAACGCTTCTCAAGGAACAGGGAACATCTGATAGCTTCTATGTCTATCAGTTATGGTTTCATTTCAGCCGCCTATCAGAAACAGCAATGGATTAAACAATAGGTGGCTATTTTTCTTCCCTCCCAGTAATAAGTCTGAAGGAATGCAGTTGCTGTAATTTTATTTAAGCAATGACCTTTTCCTCATGTTTGAAAAGTAGCACTTCCCATTATTTCTGAGTTCAAAGTAGAAAGAACAAAGAAGGGAAGAAGGTTGCATCATCTGTGCCTGTCCCTTCTTTGCGGGGAAGGAAAAGGCTTTACCAGAAGTCCCCTCCCCAGATTTCCACTGACATTTCAGAGGCCAGAATCACACACAGTATGTCCACTTCTAGCTGCAAGGGAAGCTTGGAAGTGAAGTGGTAGCTTCCCTGCTTTTATACTGCAAGTCAAAGGAGAAGGGTATGAGGGAATGGACAGGGGTCATCCATCTCATTGTCATTTATTTGCTTGATTACATTTGATGGAGATTATACTTGTGATCTGATCTACAGAGTCATCATATAAATTATCTCCTCAATGAGTTTATATACTTTTCAAGAGCAGAGGATAGTATTCCCAGTCTGTATGCTTCAAAGTGATTAGCTCAAAGGGGGCTCTTGATAAATATTTCTTGGCATATATTTAATGCACACTCATCTGTTTGGGGTAGTATGGTTTACTATAAGGAGCTGAAGTTCTGGAATCCAAAAAATTGAATTTGAGTCATTAATTTCCTGTTTAATAGCTATATCATGGTCACTGACTTGTCAGGTAACATCTCTTAGACTCATTTATTTTTCTGTTAAATGGATAAAGATAATTAAATATACTTTATTAGGTTTGTTTGAGACAAAAATGTGAAGATGCAGGTGGAAGCATATTATAAACAATTAAGCACTAGATTGGAAAAGTTAAGCACTGTTCTTAATATAATATTTCTAAAATTCTGGAAGAAAAATAGGCTAAGTGACAAATTTGCAAGAGGCAGTGGAAGTTATTCTCTTACTATTATATGACATTTCTTTTAAAGTGGTACAGCTAAACCAGGAAAGAGACAGCAATTACAACTAATAAGCTATTGCATTTGATTTGTTAGGCTTTCACAACTGCTTCTACAATCACTAAGATTAACTTGCCATTTGTTCTGATATTATTGCAGCAGCAAGCAGCATACGAAGATGTGGTACTTTAGAAGAAATTTAGAACTCCAGAAAATACTGTCTAATCAGCAGTCCTGCTCAATGGGGGATAGTGAACACAGAGTGTAAAACATTTACAATTATATGTGGACAATAGCATTCAGCTATATATTGGTGTTCTGATTTAGATACTCAATAGAAAATGTACCCCACCTTGTCTGATTACACTTGGATGGTATTGCTATCCTTACTCTTTTACTTAGCTACACTTAATGACTAGACTTGATTTGAGATATCAGAGAGTGAATATTACCTGAGTAAAGGCATTATTTATTAAGGATAATGGAAATAGTTATATTTGAATTCAGCACCCAATCCACAGTTGCTTCCTCTGAAGCCAGTCAATAATCTCATGCTGCTTACTATGGTTTTGTGGTTGAGGCTAGGTGAGTAATCGTCATATCAATTAAATAAATTAAACAAAATTTTATAGCTTTTGTTACTCAGATCACTTATATTTTCATACTACAAAGAATGCAGTCTTTCAATCTGGGTTACCCTAAGTGTCACTATCCAGTGGAATGATAGGGAAAAGAGAAAACAGAGTGTCATAAGGGTGGTTTTGATGAGCCAGGCCTGGAAGTGACCCATAGTAAATTTTCTAGAACTCAGTGTGAAATTGCCACTTCTATCTTCAAGGAAGGCTGGAAAATATAGTTAGCTGTGTTCCCCAGAAGAAACAGAAATGCATTTTGGTGAACACAAAGCAATTACTACTACGCAGTGCTACCATTTACTATCTATATATCGTTGGACAAGTTGCTTAAACTCACAGACCCAATTGTCTAGTCTATTAAAAAAAAAAAGAAAAAGAAGAAAAGAAACATAATACTTGCCCTATTGGATTTCGTGATGTCAGTAAGAATGTCACATTTAAAGACCTAATCCAATGGCTAGCACAAAGTAGGTATTCTAAAACCACATTATTTATATTTATATTTAGTACTCTATGGAAAGAAAACACATACACATACGTGATCATTATTCTCAATGACTTGACAATCTAGTTGAAGAGTGCATTATATGATGGCAGGAAACATGAAGGGATATTTGATGAATTCCAAAATATTTCCCAGAAGATAAAGATCACTACGAACTAGGATTCAATTAAGGAGATACTTGTAATAGAGTTAAGATTTTAATTAGCCCCTGATGGAGGGGTGGAAAGAGAGTTTAGATATTTAATACTTGACATCAGTCATTAAGGAGATTATCTAGTTTGTTTCTTTATATCAGAATCTCTTTTGTAACTGGCTTGGGACTTTGCAGACAGATTATGGGAGTAAAATGTGGGGAAGAGCAAAGTAAGTAAGTATACTGGATTAAGTCATTAAGTCAATGGAAATGTTTGAAAAACAAAGTTATGGCTAATCTATCAGAGCTGTGATGATTTTCTGATTAAGGTATTGTTTATAACTTCCTTCTTTTTCAATTCCTTTTGAAACTTCTGGAAATTGGGGTAGTGAATAAGGGAAAAGAACTTTGTATGAATCTATACACTTTCATGCATGTTGAAATGCTAAAGGTGATTTTTTACTATATTTGTCAGGATGGCCAGGAAGAAACACCGAAATCTCAGTAGCTTAACACAACAAAGATAGTATGTCCAATATGGAACATCAGGAAATTTGCTCTCTATTGTCACTAACAGAGGCTCTAGAATCATTTCATGCTGCCATCTCCACATCTCAACTCCATGGCCACTGTGGCAGGGAAAGAGATGACCACTCTGAGCTACCTCAGACTGGATATGGCATCCATCACTTTTGCTCTGGGGCCATTAATCAGAATTTTTCACTTAACCCCTACGTGAAAAGGGGGTGAACGTGTCTTTCTTTGTGCCCAGGATATTAGAAGACAGCCAGGTACAATAAGCACTTGAAGTCCCTATAACATTGGGGTACCACTTAAAGACCAGATTTTTCAAGATCTAATTGGGCTAAATCTAAAGGTAACGAGCAGATTCAAAGTGAGCATAGAGCGTACTTTTTGGCAATAAAAAATGCTATCTATTTCACCATCTGTCTATAGCGCAAATCTGAACCAGTCAAATCCTTGGGGCAAGGAGCTGTCCCCTCCAGAGTCTTCTTTAGAGCAAGTTGCTCACATCTTCTCACCTTACAAAGTTTTTGATTTATTTGATTTTAGTGAAATCGCTTACAGAATCCCTTCATTTTGCTTGGCATCATAAAGAATACAAAGAGAGTACAAAAATATCCATCTCCTAAGAAGTTTAAAATATTGCAGCTAGAAAGAGTTTATATTCTATAACAATTCGATATCAATGCAATGTAAAACGCTGTGTGAAAATGATGCAAAAAGCATTAAAAATAAACAAAAGATGATTAGAGATCTGGATTTCAGAGAAACATGGAGGTTTTCAGGGAGAGATATAACTTGAGTTGGGCCTTGAAATTGGATGAGCAGTAGGAAAGATAAATGATATTTTGGAAAGAGGCAAGCAATGTGTGTTGGGCATAAATATAGGAATGATAGTGATTTGCAACATGGAAGAACCTCTGGGTCCTATTTTCAAGGATTTTCTTTCCCTATATTTTGAGGGGAACTTCTTTATAAAGAAATGGCTTTTCTGATGCTCTATCTCCCTTCTTTTCTTTCTCCCCATCTCTGCCACCCTAACCTCTCAACTTCTGTATCTGTGTATCACTCATCATTCCCTTTACGAAATCAGGAGTCGGGATTTCTAATACACTGTTTTAAGCAGCAGGAGTTCCATCCCACAAATATTAATAAGCATCATGTATGTGCAAAGCAATGGAGATAAATACACAACAGACCTTGTTTTGAACACCTTATATTCAGGTTGAAATCTATACATATAAGCAATAGATGCTAATAGTGAAAAAGAAGCAGAGAGAGGAGAGTTTGGTATTTGAGACCACTGAGGACTTGGCCTTCCCAAAGACTACAGAGAAGTGTTCTGGAGAAGACTCTCTCTGAACCAATTCCTAAAGAAAGAAGGAGATTTATCCACTTGGAAAGGAGAGGAGGGGACCTCTAGGCAGAGGGCATGGTGTGAGTAAAGATATGGTGGTGTGAAAGAGATTGCTGGAAGTTAATTTCCCAGAGATTGATATTACTTGTGGGTACATAAGAACTGCATAGGAGAAGTAGTTAAGAACCTGCTGTTAGAAGGCACTTGGTGCCAACTTAAGGAACAAGAATTTTATAGGTAAGAAAGATGCCATTTCTGTCATTTCTAGAAAGCAGGCACTTTTATCCTTAAACTTTGCACTACGAACTGGCCTAGGGAAACATACATTCTCAAATTTGCCTGAGGGGGTGACAATTTCTAAAACTAGTAGAGTGGGATATAAAAGCCGAACTTGGCTTTGTGTTTCCATCTGCCCTGAGATATGTGTACAACTCATACCATTTCCCTATGTCAAATTCTACCATCAGGCAATTGTTCCTATTTTCTCAGGAAAACGAATTATTGTAGGTCTAGCAAGCCCCACAGACTCCAGTGAGTGTTTGAAGCAAGCATCCAGCTCAGCCTGAGAGTCAATGCAACATATTTCAGTAAAATGTGAATCCAGGCTCACACAGATTGAGACGTATTACTTGTAAATGTAAATAAATATGAAGGTGTGCTTTTCTATTTTTTGACAGGAAGGAATATTTGATTCATATGTTTAATATGCTTTACCTCTTTTGCAGAGGTACAACATCGGGAAATGCTATTCATCATACAGAAAAATTTCAGAAACAAATTTCTTAGAAATAGGAGCCACAGATCAGAGAGTGAAAGGCAAAAGAAGTGAATACGATTTCTCTAAGGGGGAAATTTAGTTGTGTTGACAATTCTGTATGTTCAGGAGTTTGCAGGTGTTAGGACTGAGACAGAGGAACAGAGGTTTTGATCTTATTACAATATAGCAGCTAATATGCTGGGTGGCTCAAGCAACATTCACTCCATTTGTAATAAACATGTATTAAGCATCCTGAGGCTTGGCTACAATGTTGCGTTGGGTCTGGGGCAGGCAGTTTTTTGGTTGGATGGAGCTGGGTGTTAACAGGGCCAAGATTATTTGCTTGGCACCTATAAGGACCAACTGTCACTAACGATATATTCTAGAATTTCTGGGGCATCTTGATTTTAAACATTCCTCTCTGTTGTTACCTCCAACACAACTTTGTTGTAGAAGTTTCAATCTAGTATATGCTGTGGAATTCTGATTACTACTTATATCTGGACAGGACCTGAAAAAAAAACTTTGTTAAATTACGTGTTCTCAATTTTGGTTTGGAAAATACAGGATAAAAATGCTAGAAGATATAGATGACTCAAATATCCTGAATTGAACTGAACTGAACTACCTTACAAGAAAATACCATAAAACAGGAGCTAAGTTTGTGGTATGTCAATGATATCACTGTATAAGGTAGGAGTGACAGCCTTATTGTCTGGGTTTTAAAGGATTTTTATCTTCAAAAGGGTAAAATAGGTTAAATGTATTGTTTTCTGAAAGAAGTATTCACAAATGTTTATTTTCTTTACTTTTAAAATACCATCTAAGGCTGGACGCGGTGGCTCACGCCTGTAATCCCAGCACTTTTGGATGCTGAGGCAAGTGGATCACCTGAGGTTAGGAGTTGTAGACCAACCTGGCCAACATGGCGAAACCCCGTCTCTCATAAATATATATATATATATATATTTAGCCAGATGTGGTTGCGGCTGCCTGTAATCCCAGCTACTTGGGAGGCTAAGGCAGGAAAATTACTTGAACCTGGGAGGTGGAGTTTGCAGTGAGCCAAGATGACACCATTGAGCTCCAGACTAGGCAAGACCGCAAGACTCTGTCTCAACAAAAAAAAAAAAAAAAAAAAAAAAAAAAAAAAGAAAAGAAAAAGAAAAAGAAAAAGAAAAAGAAAAAAAAAACACCTAAAATACCTTTGGAAATACTATTTTCTGTTGTGGGGAGTTGGTGTATACTGGGTAACACTGACCATAAAACTAAAGGTTTGGAGAGTATTAAGGGATTGAGTTCAAATTATTTCTTTTACTCACAAGAACTGTATCTAAAATCTTGTGAATTTAAGGATAGACACACTCCTTTCCATAGAAAAATACGCAGTAGAACAATCATTGAAATTGATGTGGACCCCTCTACACAAGGAATTGGCAGCCTTTCTCCTACAAGATCAGAAGTATTTATTTTCGGCTTTGTGAGTCATGCCACTTCGGTGACAGCCCTGCTATTATTGCCTGAAAGCATCTAGACAATATGTAAATGAATGGGTGTGGCTATGTTTCAATAAAATCTTATTTATGGGCCCTTACATTTAGATTTCATATAATTTTTTATGTTACAGAATTTTCATTTGTTTTTTTTTTCCTACCAATTTGCAAATGTAAAAACATCAGTGCACAGCTACACAAAAACAGGTGGTGGGCTAGATTTTCCCCACAGGTTATAGTTTGCTGACTTTTAAGTAGTATAAATTTTGGCTTTCTTTCTCATGTTCTTTCTGTTCACTTTTAGAGTTTTCCCCTTTTGACAGAGATTTAGGAATGTTTGTTGCCAAAGTGGTTAGAATAAATAGTGGTAAAATGTTGTAGGTATGTTTAATCAGTTATGTTTTGTTTTTAATTCTCACTTTTATTTTCTCCACCTATAAACCTTCAGTGACCCCCTTCCTGACAACCACATCTTATATCAATCACTGTAAACTTCTGCTGATTTCAGCTCACAAGGTGCCTTTCCCAGGTGTGTGCCTATATCGTGCACCTGGAAGAAAACTCCCTCCCTGCCACCTTTCCTCTGAATAGTTCTTAGGAGGTCGTCAAGGTCCCGTTCAGTTCTCAAGTCTAGTGGAAATCCTTATAGCCATTCCCTAATATACTGATAGGTAGAAACGTATAGCTTCATACCTGATTTTTTATACACTTGCACATACATTTTTCAGTACTCGGAGAGGCAGATGGATTCTTTCATTAATACGTTGGTTAATTTTTCAGTTGCCCCTTGATACAAAGCATGTGTCTGAGCAGGTGCTGGTGGGTAAAATGTCCTGACTGGCTAATGTATGCTGAGATAGTCCTGTTCCAAAAGTTGTAAGTAAACTATCTTTTATATCTTCATATTGGGTGTCTTCTATTAGCTTTATTGAAGAATTATGAAGAGCAACAGACAATAAATAGTTCAGTAATTCCAAGCTGCTATAGAATTACCATTCTGACACTAACTGTACGATTTTAGAAAAGTTAACTCTTTCAGCCTCGATTTTCTCATCTGTATAACAGTATCACTGATTTCTACCTTGCAAATTGATAGAATAAATTACATGATATACTATATGGTTTATAATCGGTACTCAGAAATGGTAGCCATTATTAGCTTACTTCAGTGTGCTGTGGGGTAGCATGGGAACATGAAGAATATAAATGATTACATATGTGATTTAGAAACAGAAAAACTTTGGCATGAAGTAGACAATAAACTAAAGGAGAAAACAGAGATAGGTTTTGGCATTGGATGTTTTTAAATAACTATATGCTTTTCCCTACAAGATTTTATTGGGAGTTGAGGCATTCAGCCACACATCTGTGGGTTGATGACTCTGCTGTTGATATGGTTGCCCAGAATTTCACTCCAAACTGACATACCGCAATGCTTATTCAATTTCTCTTCAGATCTCTCAAAGTTAAACTGGTATAATTTGCTCTCATCTTTGCAACAAGCCCCTTCCTGCTCTAGTGTCTTTAGCTCAGTCAGGTGATGCCACCCTACACTCAGCTATTCAATCCAGAAATGTGGGGGTCTTGCCTCCTCCATCTTCCTCATTTCCTCTCCCCCCATCCACTGCCAACATGCCCAATTAATCACAAGGTTCCCATCAGTTCACCTCTTAACTATATTTCTTATCTTTATTTGTGGTCATCACTCATATCTACTCTCGCCTTCTACAAAATTCATTGCTCCCACTATGGTCAGAGTGGCTTTGATTTTTTTTTTTTTTTTCATTTTTAGTACAAATCTGGCCATATCACTCTCTGTTTAAAACCCTTCACTAAAGTTTCATGACTCTTAGGATGGAGTGTAAATTCTTCAGTTTGACCAAGCAGGCATTAACATGACTGAACACCTGCCATCTCATCAGCCTCTTCTTATCTCATACTTTGTCTTGTTCCCTGGACTCCAGACACACTTGTCTTATTTTATTACTTCTGTTTCTAGAGCCTTGATTATTGTTCCCCTTGCATTATATGCTCTTCATTTACTTAAATGGGTTTGATCTTGGAAATTGTTTTCCCTTTAGAGAATATATCTCATAAGTAGACGTTGGTACGTTAAACATTTTGCCATTTTGCCTTATGTAATCTCTTGCAACAGCACCTGCCTGAATGGTTGACCAGCTGATGACTGAGCACATCTGTTGATGAGAAACTAAGAATCCTGCATGTAACATATTATGTTATTTTGGGGTGTTTCACATCAAATTACTCAAAGTTTGTCATTTGCTTTGTTGCTACTGCTGCATGTGCAGAGTATGAAACAAGGAAGTCTATATCTGTCAGGCATTTTGAGTGATAAGAAGCTGTTCTTCCTTCTCTACTCTGGATGTCATAGACAGGATGGACTTCCTGCTGGCTGCCATATCTGTAGGCAAGACTCCTCTGGAAAATGGTAGTGTTAAGGATGCTTTGTTTGCCTGGTTTTTATTGTTTTCACCTAATGTATCTCATGGGATGATAACAACAAATCTGTGATATACATGAAGGAGGTTTTATTTTGTCTTGTTTTATTTCATGCGTAGGAAACTATTTACTTTAAAAACATGTGATGTGACCTGTAAGGTATCTTCATAGAGTTGGTATCTAGTAGACATCAATCTGTGGATCAAGTATCCTGAGAGCTGGTCTAACACTTAAACTGCTGTGCCCCTCATTCTTTCTTCTCTCTTCCCCGTAGGAACCATGAGTTTCCTTTGTTATAGTGATGAACTTTATTGTCACATCCAGGTGGAGGAGATTCTGGGTATTGGCTGAGAGCAAACAAAAAGACACACTTTGGGTCCTATACTGGTGGTGTTATATCCAACACTGGGAAGGCTATTTCCTCATCATGCTGCTTTCACAGCACAGGGAAACACTAAAAAATAATTATTAGAATAGAGTTAGAATTCCAGTTAGGATAGAAATGTTGGGAGGTATGTTGGTGTTTGTGCCAGGATGTTAAGCTCAGGGCAGATGGATTCCAGACTGTTTCAGGATAGATTATTTGGTACCAACGCTTTCCAAATTGTTTTTTTTTTCTTGCTTCTCTGCCAGCCTTTTGGAATCAAACTAGAAGTTCTAGTAACACTTGCTCCTCTCACTGCCGAAGTCCCTGTTGGTGAAATAAATTCCCTATGTGTTAATGCATATAATTTAATGTTAAAAAAAAATGATGAGTCTTCATTGATTAGGTGGACAAAGTGTACTAAACTGTAAGTTACTGATATTACAGGTCTCTTTGGAAGGTGACCTCATCAGGGTGTGGCCTTCAGTAGGAACTCTGGGTACTTCTTCCAAAAGAATTGAGTGTTATGCTCCAGGGATCTCAAAGAAAGATTGCATCGTGTCCATCAGCATCTTGCTTTTCTGACAGTAAAGAAATACTTTGTAACCCCATCTTTTTAGTTACACCTAAATATATTAGGTTGGTGCAAAAGTAATAGTGGTTTTTGCCATTACTTTTAAAGTTGCTCATGACAATGTTGACGGTTACACCAACAATTTGTCTAAGGTACGCATTTTGACATGTACCTTGAGGATAATACCCCAGCCTTACATTCCTTACCGAACTTGAAGTTGTGTCTCACTCTTTCTATAATAAATATGTTAGGGGAAAAAAATAGATAAAAAAGGAAAATTGGCAAGCATTTTCCCTGTCAATAATAAAAACAAGACCAGAAAGACAGTCTCTTGGTGAATAAAATCTTGAATATAAAGCATGTTATATCTGAAAAAAAATCTCAAATTTCAACAGCATGATGGCATAAGTGTCTCTATAATGTATCCTCAGCTGATGGTATCAGGGGAACACGAGACATTTGAGAAAATAGTAACATAAAAACGAACACTGGGGCATGTCATCCAGAGTGGCTACTAAGCGAATACTATTTGTGAGCAAGAAGCTCCCTCTCCCCCTTTTCGCTCCATTTTTAACTCAGAATTGAATTAAAATGAAAGAAAGGGAAATATATATATTTTTCCTTTCAGGAGAAAATGTCACGGAAATGTCAGAGTTCTAGGTGATTATATCTCTCTTAAAAGTCGATAGCTACAAATTATGGAATCCCTAACTACAATGGAAAATATTAATTTTGAGTAAAAGCATCATTTTCCTGAGATGTGGGCTGGCTCTGAAGCTTTGGAAAGGTGCTTCAAAATGGAGTGTAACCCAGAACCACTGAATTTTCCAAACAGCCCTCAGGTTCTGATCAATTTATGTCAGTTGCAGACAGATTTATGTAACTCTTTCTGCCTTGACCTCAGGTCACATCCTCTGAGTGCTCTGCTCATTCCTAAGTGTCTCTGCCATTTAGATTTACTTGTATTAATAATTCTGTTTTCAAGATTCAAAGTGATGGAACAGCCCCGTTTGAAAATGACATTCACAGATGTTACATGGAAAGAATGGGCCACCTTCAGAAGCTTCTAAGTCTTTTTCCTGGCTTTAGGCAGAACTGGTCTTGTGTCATGCAGATCAGAATCTAGTCAGGCTTTAAAGATCCCTGTCAGTGTCTTGATCTTTTTGTATAAGCCAGGGTCACATTACATTCCGTTTGTTATCAGAAAGTTTCTCTTCACTGCTGTTCCTCAGCTGCCAATTCACTTTCGATATGTAACAGGATGGGGAATAAGGCTCTTTTAATCATCAAGGAAGTTTGGTTAAGTACCCAAAATTGAGAACAATTAAAGACAAGTTCTTTGATGATGAATAAGACCCCTCCTGGGAGCCTGTAAAGATTACTGAAAGGGCAAAAGTGGTCAGAGCTGCAAGTGGGAGTAGGGTGGGGAGAAGCTTAGAAAAAGATGTAATATACTGGGTTTTTTAATTTACAAAAATTTATGCTTATAAATATGTATACATTTATATGCATATATATAAACATATATGCTTATAATACAGAACAAAATGCATAAAGGTTAGATTTTATATGTATATATGAATGAATAATTTCAAATTTATAAAACATTTGCAAAGGTAGAACAGTGGGTTTCTGTATACCCCTCACTGAACCCCCATATTACTAGCACCTTACATTACCATGTTATGTCTGTCAAAATTAAGAAATGGAAATTGACATTGGTATATTAGTAATAACTAAACACTAAGCATTATTTGGATTTCACTAGTTGTTCCTCTTTCTGTTTCAGAATTCGAACTAGGGTGACACTTTGCATTTAGTTGTCATGGCATTCAGTCTCTGCTGGTCTCTGACAGTTGCTCTTTTTTTATTTTTATTTTTTTTGTGTGACTTTGAGGAATGTTGGCTAAGTATGAGATCTCCATTTTGGTTAGACTGGACTATTATATTTTAATACCTGAAAGTGAATCATGGTTGTTTATATAAATAAGATTGTTCTTACAATACAAAGTGACTAGAAATTCATCTATGCCAGAGATGTCTTCAAGGAGAGATTGAGGGAAATATGATAGAGTATGTTAGAAGGCAATGTTTGAAGAAAAATAGAGTATTTTTATTTCTGTAACCACATTGTGTTCGGCCCATTTGATCAGCCAATTACACTTGCATTTGAGAGGGGAAAAAAAGAATGATAACTCTTCCAGGTATCAATGAACAAGTATTTAGTGTCTATTAAAACCATATACTAAGAGGCATTCAGAAACAGCTCATCCCTGGAGCAGTTTGTAATCTAGTAGAGGATATAAAACATGTTCCCATGCAATTCAAAATACAAACAGATAGATGCTAAAGCCATTGGGAAAGAGGTGTTGTTTGCCCTAGAATCATGAAAATAGTTTGGGAAGTTAAAAGATGGTGAAAAAGGACTCTAGACAGAAGTTGGGGGTGTGGGAGGGAAGTAGAATGCGATTCTAAACATGGGAGCAACAGAACACTGGGCTTATGTTTGGAGGTAGGGACAATACTGCAGAATTAGATGCATAAAGGTAATTTGCAAGACAGGAGACAAGAAAGGTAAATTGAGCAGAGGTTGAATTAAGGGCTCTAAATAATACGCTGGGCTGATTACTTTTTCAATTTGCAAAAATTGGCCTTAACAGAATTAGACTAGGTGAATATCATGGTCAAAGTATTATCTGACGAAGGTGTACTGTCTGGCAGGAGGATGTAGTAAGGCTTGGCGAAACAGTTTAGAGGCTGGAGAGAAGACATTAAGAGGGACCTACACAATGTATACATGTATGGAAGTATCACACTGTACCCCATAAATGTATGTGATTATTACATGTCAATTAAAAACAAAATGAAACTTAAAAGGTGGGGAATGGGCAAAGAGATAGAGAATAGTGGAGTTGAGGGCACTCATTTATTGAGGAGATGACATTATCTATAGAAAGAGGGAATGGGGAATATGAACGCTTAATATTAATGGCTATGAGGAATAAGGTAGGGCCTTTGTCATCCGGAACTTAAATGCACACACTACGGAATCACATTGAGAATTCATTTGAGATGAGGACACAGGATGTTTTAAGAGACCTAATCAATGCAGTTATTTGCCTCTCACTCTTTTTCGAGTTTTTGATTCCCAAGGTGAACCTTGGTTCACATTCCCCTATGACCATATCTTGGAGACAATTTTTTATATGTTTCTCGTCTCCTAACCCAGATTTGGGAGGGAAGAAGTGGATTGTTTGTTTTTATTGTCTTATCTTTGCTTTCTTACTGTTCTCTTATTTTTTTAAAAAAATAACTACTGAAAAATATGAGTAAAATGTTTTTTAGAAAAGAAAAAAAAAGCAAAAGTAATGCTATAGTTTATCAGTGAAGCATGAAGAGAAGCTTATTTTGCTTACTATTTGAGGCAGTTCTGGACATAGGATTTAATGGACTTCATTTTGAAAAGCTGCCTGCCAGATCAAGCAACTTCTCGTTCATTTGAGCAGTGTCTATATAGCCTAAGGCCTGGCTCAAAGGTATGACAGAAACCTAATATAAGAAATATAATTTTATTACAGTGAATCCATGCAGGGTATTGGACAAGGAATTATTCAGAAATAATTTCAATTGCTATGTTAAATTAGAAAGTTGTACAAATATTTTACATCAGAGACCCCTTAGTCATTAAAGTCGCAAGCTTGCTATTACTATATATTTGTGAGCAAATATCATCACAGACCTGATTCACATTAGAAGGGAAATTCGCATCAACTCTGTCACCCTTTAGAATGGGAAAAAAAAAAAAAAACTTATTCATAAACTCATAAAAACCACAACAGAAGAAATTTTTTTTTTTTTTTTTTTTTTGAGACGGAGTCTCGCTCTGTCGCCCAGGCTGGAGTGCAGTGGCTGGATCTCGGCTCACTGCAAGTTCCGCCTCCCAGGTTTACACCATTCTCCTGCCTCAGTCTCCCGAGTAACTGGGACTACAGGTGCCCACCACCTCGCCCGGCTAGTTTTTTGTATCTTTTTAGTAGAGACGGGGTTTCACCGTGTTAGCCAGGAAACAAGAAATTTTAAAAACCATGGAATATGACCTCCTGGCAAATCAATAAATCTGTTTTTTAAAAACAAATCATGGTGACTGCCTTAATAATTATGCAGAATAAACTATTTGTTTATATATAGTCCCCTCCATTGTTGAAGACTGTCATCTTTAGCAGCCTCTTTATTGTATTAACCAAAAAATGTCTCTCTCTAACTTCAACCCATTTGTCCCAAGCTGTCTCTGGATCTGTACAGATAAATATAATAATTATCCCTAAAACTACTCATCAAATGTTACAAAAGTGCTTTTATTCACTTATTGGATCATTTTTGCAAACCAAACACCATTTCCTTCAACATTACTCAAATGATATGGCTTTGTTTTTCTCAATCTCCTGGTCATCTTGCGTGAAACAATGTTTAATCTCTTAGGTTTCATGTAGGAATTTAATGCTCAAAAATGACATAATTCTTCAGCTGTATTCTAAAATATTTTGTACTATGGGCTGTATTTTATCAATACCACCTATTGCTTTACCTTCTTTTCAGAAGCCCCCTCAGACTTTTAGTTCAAACAGAGCTTTGGGTCAACAAATTTCTTAGATAGTTTTTATTTCAACTGCTGTCAAGATTCTCTTGATTATATCTATCCTATTGATTTTTTTTTAACTCTAAGTTTTTAGACTTATCTCTGCTACATTTCATCTTTTTATTTTTATTTATATATATTTTTTTGAGACGGAGTCCTGCTCTGTCACCCAGGCTGGAGTGCAGTGGCCGGATCTCAGCTCACTGCAAGCTCCTCCTCTTGGGTTCACGCCATTCTCCTGCCTCAGCCTCCCGAGTAGCTGGGACTACAGGCACCCGCCACTTCGCCCGGCTAGTTTTTTGTATTTTTTAGTAGAGACGGGATTTCACCGTATTAGCCAGGATGGTCTCGATGTCCTGACCTCATGATCCGCCCGTCTCGGCCTCCCAAAGTGCTGGGATTATGGGCTTGAGCCACCGCGCCCGGCTCATCTTTTTATTTTTTAATTGGCACAGAGTTTGCCTTTGTCGCCCAGGCTGGAGTGCAATGGCACAATCTCGGCTCACTGCAACCTCTGCCTCCCAGGCTCAAGCAATTCTCGTGCCTCAGCCTCCTGAGTAGCTGGGATTACAGGCATGCACCACCATGCCCAGCTATTTTTTGTATTTTTAGTAGCATTTTAGTCTGGTCACGATGTTGGCCAGACTGATCTCAAACTCCTGACCTCAAGTGATCCACCTGCCTCTGCTACACTTCAACTTCTTGCCATTGTTTAAATCTACTAAGAGACACTCTTGGCAATTCTGTTTTGTATAAATATGTTTGAAAATTTTGTTTAGGACAGATATCTAGCTAGTATCCCTGCTAGATATATTAGCTATATATCTGTTTTTTCCCCACCCACTGATTTGATTGTGTTTTTTCCCCACCCACTGATTTGATTGTGTTCCTTTTGAAAACATTAAACATGAACATGGCCAACATCAGAGCTCTGTGCCACTGTAATAGACAACTGCTTCTGAATTGGTTTTTTGGTTTATTGTTGTCTTTTATTTTTGTCCAGTGGCAACATTTAGAGTTCATGGTGTTTGAAAAGTTTTCCCTTGAGTATGGGTGATCCCAATAACCAATGTCCTTTGGATGCAATTATTCAACTTATAAATACAACTAACTGTACTTATATTTTACCAATATTAGGCTATAAAATCAGACATTGTCAAAGACCTTTCAAGATTCAAGATTTGTGGCCTTATTATGTGCAAAATGAATGAGCCACCATTTTCTGTCATATTCAGAGTTTCCTGATCTAATCTTCTATAAAATTTTAACCTTACCTAGAATAAAGAATCCATGTCAAGAAAGCAAGAAATGGCACATGGATCAATTTTCCCCACACAAAATCCAGCCCCAGTCACCCTCTCTCTGATAAATTGAGTCCATTGGAAAAGGCAACTACCTCTCAGTGATAAGCACCAGTCATAATTTAATATCTAGGACTTGATTATTAAAATTACTACCTACTGTGCTGGAAGGAAAGATTCTAGAAACTTGATGGCTTAGATTAAATTGCCACTACCCGCTAGACTTTAAGAAGCAACTGGAAGGGCCGTGGAGGCCCCCTATAATTTATATGAAGGAACTGATAACCTCATTGGTTTTCAGATTTGCCAACAAATTAAATAACTCAGGCATGTCAAAAACTTTCTCCCAATTCCGGATCAAATGCTCTTTTGGAAAAGCTTTGGATTTGGAGACTGAATTTACTTCTAGTTCTTATCTAACTTAGTTTTATGATTTTGGGCAAAATTTTTCACCTCTCACACACTTTGTCTCCTTATCTGTGAAGGGAGGAGGTTGCATAGTTATGAACAAAACTTCTAGCTCCAACTTACTATTAATTGCAGGAGGCAGGAAGGGAGCTACACTAACTGGAGAGATTCACTAGTTGAAATTCTTGGTTTTGCTGCAGAGGATAGCCTACAATTAGGGCTTTGAGACTCTGGCTCCATAACTACCAAAGGATGATGTCTCAAACATGTTTAAATTATCCCATCTTCAAGGAGTTCAGTAATAGAATCTGAACAAAATAAATCTCTTCATAAGCCCATTTAAAGTTGCATATAGAACTGGCATAATTATTTGGTGAAGGTCTTTTTCTTCTCAAATTTTTTGGTCTTGAAGTGATTTGGTTTTCACTCTAATTTTAATTTTAGCTTTTTTCTTCATTGTAACATTTTAAATTACTTTTTAGTTATAGCAAATTTAAATTGGAGTCATATTAAGTTGTTCCTGGTCCCTCTTTGCAGTTTTTCCCTCTGTCTCAAGTAAATGATGTCAGAGGAAAAAATAGGTAGCCATAATATGTGGTCTTATTATGTACAAAACGAATAAGCCATCATTTCCAGTACTATCATAAGGAGCTACATGGGAAATGTTATAGTCAAGGACTATACACAAGAATGGAATTTACACTGGCCTCTGTGTATATGCTGAAGGCTAGTTACTGATTTTAAATTTCAAGCTAACATTTTCTAACAAGGGAGACTTTCCCTAGAAGTGTTGCTTCTGTCTCCCAGCTCTTCATATTTGAGTTCTGGTCAGGAGAAGCCTGGATGAGGAGATGGAGAAATAGCCACTCTGAATGAAGGCTGCAGAGCCAACCTTCAGGACTGTTGTGTCTGTGAGTGAAATTTATATGGCATGGCTACTAGCCGCCAAATCCACTGTCTCACAGTGTCAACATCAACTACCACTGCTTTTTATGTTTAACTTGGTTAATATGTTTAGATGCTGCTGGGGCCCAAATGCTGAAAATTCAGCAAACTGAATTAATCGATTTTTCTCTAACAGGATTGTCCTGTAGAAATAGATATTGCCACACCATACTGTGAGCTGCTTAACACACACAGCTGAAAATAACTGCACTGGTGATGAACTTGAATTTGATAAAGGGATTAGAACTCTGTGTCCAAAGGCTGGGAAAGGAGGTAGGCTATGGCAAAGTTTGGGTCTCAGGAGGGCTCATTAGATGAAGATTAAGTGAAGAAGTCTTGCCTTTCTCCACTCCCTTATTCCACTTACTCATTGCACCTCATTCCTTTCTACCCGGAGCTTACAACCTCACTCTGATGTGCTTTCTGGGGGTTTGGCCACTGGCAGAGCAGTTGAACAACTAGGAAAGGGACTGTACTTTTGCAAAAAGGAAATTATACTGCCCAACTCATCAGCTTGAAGGGAGAAAGGACGCTCACTGCTACACACAAGCTTAGTAAACATATTGGGTCTCTAGGTATTCCTTGGCAATTGATTCCCATCTGGACACAACTCAGAGTGTGAACTGGAATGTTTACAAGTCTCTTTGCTTTTGGCCAGGGTTGTCTTGGAGCTGATAATTACGATACCCGAGGCTTCCTCACAACTTCCTTTTGAAGAGGTACTGATGCTTCATTTTAAGTTACTTGCTTTGCCATGAAGGGGAAAAACAGCTCATCCAGAACAGTTCACAACTCCAAACTTGCTAATTTTTGACTTAGAGTGAAATATACCTCACTTAGTGTAAATTTACTTTCCAAGTTCTGTTTTTATTTGCTAATAATAAAAATTTATTTGCATTCCACGAACACACTCACAGAGAAAAGAGAGTGATTAAAAGAGGATCAGCGAGCATAAAAGAAAGAGGTCAAAAACTAGGCACACATGGATTTTAAAATTTGTCCTCAAGTATAAATAATCTGTAGTCAGGAATTCATATTAATAATTTAATTTCTGCCACCATTCTTCATTTTCTCCTACAAGGGACCAAAAATTCTCTATAGGAATGCCTAAGTTTCTGGAAATGCAATTATCCTATTTGAACACAAATACTCAACGGCTAAGAGGCATAGAAGTTTCTCTAGAATAGTACACTGTTCTACAATCTGAATGGGTATTGGGGTCATTTGGAAGGCCTGTTAAAACACAGATTTCTGGCCCATACCCCACATATTTTAGTTCGGTAGACCTGACTGGGTCCCAAGAATTTACTTTGTCAGCAAGATCCCTCATGATACTCGTGCTACTGCTCCAGGTTCCGACTATGAGGACAACTATTCTGTTCATAGACTTATCGACATTGCTGGCATCAGCCCAGCGATTCATTCAGAAGCTTCTGTTTCTTTCCATCACTGCACCTATTCTAAACACTTCCTTCAACCCAAATATTTTGGTTCAGTAGGCCCGGGTGGGTCCCAAGAATTTACTCTGTTAGCAAGATCCCAGTTTATACTCCTGCCACTTATCCAGCTTTCAACTATGAGGAAAACTATTCTATTAACAGATGTATCCACATGGCTGGCACCAGCCCGGTGGTTCATTCAGAACCTTCCCTTTCTTTCCCTCACTGCCCCTTACTCTAAATTCTTCCTTCACTGCCACACTTTTGATTTTAGGTGACAATAAAAAAAAAATCCTAGAAGGAATTTTTGTTCATGATTACTCTCACTTTCATGCATCTACCAACCTTAGTGACAGCTCCATGTTATAAATTCACAAAGGACATGTGAAGAAGTTCAAACTAAAACATAGGGGCTCATTTTATCTAAGATGCCTCAAACACGTGTTTCCAATTCTCTTATCCTCTAACCCAGGGATCTGCAAACTATAGCCCACAGGCCAGCTGTTTGTTTATGTAAATAAAGTTTTATTGGCACACAGTCACATTCATGCATTACTTGTTGCCTCTGGCTGCAGGGACAGAGTTGAGTAGTTGCAACCAAGAAAGAAAATAAAAACTTTGAAGGGTGGGGAGGGTGGAGGGGGGAGGGATTGCGTTGGGAGTTATACCTGATGTAAATGACGAGTTGATGGGTGCTGACAAGTTGATGGGTGCAGCACACCAACATGGCACAAGTATACATATGTAACAAACCAGCATGTTATGCACATGTACCCTAGAACTTAAAGTATAATAATAATTTTTTAAAAAAGGAAAAAAATAAAAAAATAAATAAATAAAATAAAATTGACATTGGAATGGTGGCATAGTACACTTAAGAAAAAAAAAAAACTTTGAAGGGTATGTTGGAGTTGGACATGAGGAAGAAATACTACAGGACAGTTAAATATTTTCGCCACACATCATCTTAGGTACTAAGGGAAGAAACTCCGGACTAAGAGGGAAGAGTCAGCAGAATATACCTTTCCCTTTAAGATGGACCCATTCTTTCATCATCATAAAGCGAGCATTAGGAACTGAATCATGAAAGCAGATGCATTCTCTTCAAAGATGTGCAGCTGGAAGAGGCAGGAGCTTGGCATTTACATTATCAGGAGATCTCTGTTCCTTTTGTGTTTCTAAAGGGTTGGGGGAGAGAGGCACGGATTATAATTGTCTATTTATTGCTTTCTTTGTTTTGTTCTTCTGACAAAGAGCAGACAACCATGTTTTCTTATGTGGTTTAATCTCATTACACAGTTTCTCTGTGACAAAAGCCTTAAGCTAACAGTTCATAACGGGATTACATAGATTGGTTTATTTTCCACAATTTTCTAAACAAGGTTATTCAAGGATAATGCCTTGTGTAGCGTTTTTCCCCCTTATGTTCTATTTTCTTTTTCTATATCTGCATCTCCCCCTTTCAACTTTCGCCTCACCTTCCTTTCCTTTTCCTCTAACCTTCATTTTAAGATACCTTCTATAAGAAAAGGCAATTCTCTATCTCTCCCTTTCGCTCAGGATTGCTTTAAAGCTTATCATAATGTCAGCAAGGATTTGGGCATTAATCAGCAATGCACATATGTGTATTGAATACACAGGGAAAGAGGTTTATGGCAAGAAAGCCAAACAAGGTTTCTTTTGAATCTGCTTCTTTCCCTAGAAATAGTAGATTACAAGACAACATTGGTTTCTTCTCCCCAACCCATGCAATGGATTCAACTTCAAGGGCATATAACAATTTTTTCTGTAATGAAAGGAACTTAACATACATCCAGACAGCAAATCACACAAATAAGATCCCTCAATAAAGCATTTTTTCAAAGTCACTCCATTAACCAAATGCATCCTCATAAATTGAAACAAAATTAAATTAATTACAGGCTTGCATCCTGTAATTAAAATTCCATATATAAATTAATTCAAATACAAATATCCAAATATCAATTAATTCTTCTCGTCTGCTTTTGCAACCACCTTCAAAGAGATTGTGAGTAAAATAGTACCTTTTTATTACATAGTTTTACTCGGAATGGAAAGACTCATTACCTTCTGAGCTTCAACAGTTTTAAGATAAAGGCTGTGGAAATTTAGTTGTGGGAAAATATCTTAGTATCAGGTGGGAGTTTATTTTTCACACTGAAACTTCAGTGGGGTTTGTTCTCCAGAGTCCTTTTTTCTGTTGGAACAAGCTTGTGAGTAGTTTTCAAGAATCAGAAGCTAGTGGTTTCAGTGGTATGACAATCACATTTGTTGGTTTAGTGACCAAAATGCATGTTTACTATTCGGTTGCCTGAGTATCACAGAATATTAGAGCTAGAAATAATATTGGTATTATTAATGGTATTGTAGGACAGGACCTTGGAAATCTGACTCAATTAATCAATAAACATATATTGGTTGCACTTCTGCTATGCAATGATGACTCTGCTGAGAGGCACAGGGGTATAGGTAGGCTTTTCCATCTCATTAAGGAGGTAAGACACTCGTGGTTTAAAAGCAAAACTAGGCGGACAAAGAGATTCATGTGCAGTTGCATTTGGCTTACGCAGAGAGTAAGCCATTCATGGCCGGGCGCGGTGGCTCAAGCCTGTAATCCCAGCACTTTGGGAGGCCGAGACGGGCGGATCACGAGGTCAGGAGATCGAGACCATCCTGGCTAACACGGTGAAACCCCGTCTCTACAAAAAACTAGCCGGGCGCGGTGGCGGGCGCCTGTAGTCCCAACTACTCGGGAGGCTGAGGCAGGAGAATGGCGTGAACCCGGGAGGCGGAGCTTGCAGTGAGCTGAGATCCGGCTACTGCACTCCAGCCTGGGCGGCAGAGCGAGACTCCGTCCCCCCCCCCCAAAAAAAAAAAAAAAAAAAAAGCCATTCATAGAGTTGCCTATGAGTGGGGATATGTTATGAGAAATGTGGCATTAGGTGATTTGGTTGTTGTGTAAACATTAGAGAGTGTCCTTTCACGAACCTGGATGGTACAGCCTGCTACACACCTAGGCTACAAACCTGTACTGCATGTTACTGTACTGAATACTGTAGATAATTGTAACACAGTGGTTTTTGCATATCTAAACATATCTAAACATAGAAAAAGTATGGTAAAAATACAGTATAATAATCTTATGCAGACTCCATCATTTATGCAGTCTTCATTGACCAAACTGTCATTTTGTAGGATGTAACTACATTATGTAAATTTAGAGAAGAGAGAAATGTGAGATAGGGAATCTTTTTGAATGGTGTAAGACTTGAGAGATTCTCTAAATTGTTAGGTTGTGGGAAAAAAGCATAATGTAACATCCATATTGATTCATTTATTTATTTGTTTATTCACTCAACAACCATGAAATATCCGGTCCTTCTATTCTTTGTTTTCTTTCTGTTACAAGGAGATACGTGTTTTGCTACTATTGGGGCCAATCTTTCACTTGGGAGCTATAGTCCTAGACCACCTTCATTGACTTTACTCCTGTAGTTCTCACTCCCTCTTTCCTATTTCATTAATTTTTCTCTCTCTACTTCATCATTATACTAACATGCTTTGGTGTTGTCCATCATAAAACAGACAAGCAGGCAAACAACCTCTTGGTTCTACCTGCCACCACAGACATCGCCTTAATACCTGCTCCTATTCACAGCAAAGCATCTTCAAAAAGCTGAGCTGTGTTCACAGTCTCTATTTCTTCATTTCCCATTCACTCTGAGCCCCTCCGATCACATTTTCTCCTCCATCACTTCATCACCAATGACCTCTGCATGCTAAATACCAATGCCAGTTCTCAGGTCCCACCTCATGTCTGAACATGTTTTAATGCAGGAGATTACATTCTCGTGGGAAACCTTTCTTTGGTGCTACCCTCCCGTCTCTCACCTCATCAGCAGCTCCTGTTCTATTTTCTTTACTGGTTCCTTTCCCTACACCTAGCTCACTCTTCAATGTTTGCTGTAAACAGAGCTGGCTCTGGGTCCTCTTCTCAACGTACATACTCCCTCTAGATGATATTTATGACATTACATGTCATTTAGAAGCTCTAATGACAACCAGCATGTTTCTCTCCAGTCCTGCTCTCGTCCCACATGTTTGAAGTTATCCAACTACCTACTTGCTATCTCTGCATGGACGCCTAGTAAACATCTCAAGCTCTATCCAGAGAACAATTCTTTATTTCTCCTCACAATTTTTTCTTCCTCCAGGTGCCATATAGATGGAAAACCAAAAACTTTTGCTTCCTCCTTGACTTGTGTCTTCCACACATTCAATTCATAAGCATATCCTCCCAGCCTTACTTCCAAAAGAGATCTCCAGTCTAACTTTTTCCATTTTATGCCTAGCCAGATCCAAGCTCTTAATTGTTCTCCTGGAATATTGTAATAGCCTTGCCAGTTAGTCTCTCTGCTTTTTTTTTTTTTTCTACCCTACTCTAGTCACTCCTAATATCCAAAAACCAGAGTGATCTTTCTAAAACCTCAATCAGGTTGTCCCCTTCTTAAAACTTTTCAGTCTCTCTCCACTGCAGATGACAGCTAAAGTCCTTGCCAAAGCCTCCAAGTCCCTATAGGATGTGGCACTCACCTTGCACCTTCCCAGAAAAATACAGTTAGCCCTCCATATCATGGGTTTCACATCCATACATTTAACCAACAGTAAATTTAAAACAAAAAAATTCCATAAAACAAATTTGAATTTCTCACATGCTGAGTACTATGTTGAGTCTGTATGAATGAAGTAATGTGTAGGTCTTGTATTAGGTATTATATAATCTAGAAAGGATTTAAAGTATATGGGATAAAGTTTGTAGTGATGCATATATGATACTATTCTTTTTAAGGGCAAAAAATGTGAGCATCTGTGGATTTTGGTATCCATGGAGGGTCCCTTGGTATTGTGGAACCTCCAGAGATACTAAAAGACAGTTGTACTAGCCATTTATTTCTTAGTCCAACCCTCTCACACTACCTTCTTCTCTGTTCCACTGACATATCAGGCTGTTTTACATTTCAGGGTTATTATCTTGTTGGGACCTCTTTTCATATGCTTCCCTATATGTAAGTTCCTATTTTAAATCTTACTTCTGCAAAGAGGTATCCTCAAGTAGAGCCCCAGTTATTCTTTATTGCACAACCCTTTAGATCCTTCATAGCACTTTTCTCCCTTTGCAGTTACTTTGTATTTTTATTTGACTATTGATCATCTCCTCCCTTCAGAATTAAGGACTACAAAGGTAAAGACTTGGTCTATTTTGGTCACTGCTGTATTCTGAGCCCCTATAACAATGCCTGGATGAGCTGAGTGGTCAGTTAATACTAGGGATGAGTAAGATGCCTGTGCACTGTTACGGATGTGGAGATTCACAAGACATCAACACTGCCTTCAAGTTGCTGACAATCACATAGGGCTAAACAATTCTCCTTATGCCTCACGTTTCTTAAATGCAAAATGGGAATAGTGTGATTATATGATGCGTCACATATAAAGAGAGGAAGCAACTAAAATTATTTCATTGTATAGGACTAGGTTGTTCACTTGAGCTTACCCATATTATCCCTGCAGAGAACAACTTCTTTCTTTCTGTAGAGAAAACAAAGCAAACAAACAACAACAACAACAACAACAAAAAAGCATTCCACTTCTTGAAGGACAGGGAGGAAAAGCAAGTGAGACAACTCTCACTCTAGAGTGAACAGAGGTGGTCTCTTTAGGCAAGGGTGGTCTTCAAACACATTTCTACTTTTCTCGCTTGTAAGCCAGAGTTTGGAAGCATACTTGGTCATTTGCTTGGTGTTACCATTCCACATAATGTGCTTTCTCTCTCTCTCTCTAGTTTCATTTTGACTGAACAGTGTCTGCAAAGTCACTTCCTGCTTTTCCCCACATTTCGGTGGCCTTCCTGGTGTCCTGTATGTTCACAGTTCTTTCTAGCCCTCTCTTTTTCTTTCAGAAAACTCTGAGGTTCTGTAAAATTTGATGACTCTGACTTGTAAAGTATTTGATGTGTTTTTATGACTTTCTGGGAAAAAGTATTTTCCTTTGCCCTTTCCAATTCTCATTCTCTATTTCCACATTTGAGATGGCATCAACTGTGAAAATGGTTCACATCTTCCCTTTTGCGGTGAATTCTTCCTAAATTAGAGCATTTGATGACCTTGAAGACTTTTTTCTTCATCAAAGAGCAGAATCTTCAAAACTGTTTGCCTTTTTCTCATAGAAAATTTATCGTACTTGGAAACATTCTGTTATGATTAAATTTTCAAACATAATGATGACCATTGTCAGGAAAGGATTCTGCAAGCCACTCACATGCAAGAGACCTACCATCCAATGTGTCTTTCACTGTACGCAAAGTGTTATTTTCAACATGTCATTGCTTTCCTGGGTATATTCTGATATATAGCATTTGTTTTTCAATAAACTCGGCAGCTGGCTTGCAAGTATGTGCCTGTTATAAACTTGCCTTCATCTGTGTGTACAGCCATTCATCCAGTCATTTAATTCCACAGATTTTTGTTAATAACTCTGGGCTTGTAGGTCAATTATAGCCAGTGAATGTGGCTCTCTTCCAAGTTATAACCACTCCCTACCCACACCCCTACCTCCAATTCATAAATGGAAGCTCCAGAGTCCTGGGAGAACAGACGTCTGCAGGGAAAGGAAGTGTCCTGGCAGTTTTGCAGGTAGCAGCATAAGCAGGGAGGCAACCCTATTGTTTAATGGACTCCTGTTCCTGTTGGTGTTATTCTTTGGAAGAGATGGCCTGAACTAGAACCTCTGTCTCAGATTCAGTGTCACTTCACAACATCATGTCCCTGAAGCTGCAAGTGCTATTAACATTAACTTAAGTTGGGCATCTGTGCAAACTTGTTGCCAGGTGCTTGTTGTGTACCACTGATGACACATGGGCAATCTTTGACCACCCAAATGCTGGGAAAGGATTTGTTACACTCTCTGAAGCCATTTTCTTAGAGGTATGTGGCTGAAATAGTAGATTTAAGTTGGTGCGGCCGTGAGGATATTACTATGAGACAGAGGAGATCTAGGGGAATGTCTACTCAGTTTCAAAATTATTCTGTCTTTTTATTATTATTATTATTATACTTTAAGTTCTAGGGTACATGTGCATAACGTGCAGGTTTGTTACATATGTATACTTGTGCCATGTTGGCGTGCTCACCCATCAACTCGTCAGCACCCATCAACTCGTCATTTACATCAGGTATAACTCCCAATGCAATCCTTCCCCCCACCCCCCTCCCCATGATAGGCTCCGGTGTATGATGTTCCCCTTCGCGAATCCAAGTGATCTCATTGTTCAGTTCCCACCATTGAGTGAGAACATGCGGTGTTTGATTTTCTGTTCTTGCCATAGTTTGCTGAGAATGATGGTTTCCAGCTGCATCCATGTCCCTACAAAGGACACAAACTCATCCTTTTTTATGGCTGCATAGTATTCCATGGTGTATATGTGCCACATTTTCTTAATCCAGTCTGTCACTGATGGACATTTGGGTGAATTCCAAGTCTTTGCTATTGTGAATAGTGCCGTAATAAACATACGTGTGCATGTGTCTTTATAGCAGCATGATTTATAATCCTTTGGGTATATCCCCAGTAATGGGATGGCTGGGTCATATGGTACTTCTAGTTCTAGATCCTTGAGGAATCGCCATACTGTTTTCCATAATGGTTGAACTAGTTTACAATCCCACCAACAGTGTAAAAGTGTTCCTATTTCTCCACATCCTCTCCAGCACCTGTTGTTTCCTGACTTTTTAATGATCACCATTCTAACTGGTGTGAGATGATATCTCATTGTGGTTTTGATTTGCATTTCTCTGATGGCCAGTGATGATGAGCATTTTTTCATGTGTCTGTTGGCTGTATGAATGTCTTCTTTTGAGAACTGTCTGTTCATATCCTTTGCCCACTTTTTGATGGGGTTGTTTGTTTTTTTCTTGTAAATTTGTTTGAGGTTCTGGATATTAGCCCTTTTATCAGATGAGTAGATTGCAAAAATGTTCTCCCATTCTGTAGGTTGCCTGTTCACTCTGATGGTAGTTTCTTTTGCTGTGCAGAAGCTCTTTAGTTTAATTAGATCCCATTTGTCAATTTTGGCTTTTGTTGCCATTGCTTTTGGTGTTTTAGACATGAAGCCCTTGCTCATGCCTATGTCCTGAATGGTATTACCTAGGTTTTCTTCTAGGGTTTTTATGGTATTAGGTCTAACATTTAAGTCTCTAATCCATCTTGAATTAATTTTCGTATAAGGAGTAGTCTTTTTAACAACGGGAAGAAATTTGAATTAATCAGGCTTTTCAAGAATCTCACGGAAGAGAAATAAATAATCTACCATTTGCCCATTCGTATGTTAGGTTCAGTGTTTTTATTTTCATCTGGCTCTTTTCTTATAATGATGAACTTTATATCTGTTGCATAATTCTTTATTACAAAAGACAAAAACTTCTACCCACCCACCTCCACCTCTTTTGGTTTGGCCAAACAAGTTTCTGACACTGCTGCTGATATTTTTTCATTTTTTAAGCTGAGAAAACAATGACTAAATCTCTATGGAAATGTGGGCATTACTAAGTCTTAGTCAGTTAGAACCTTACTCAGCTACTGGAGGGTGGATTAGGGGGAGCAATTAGCAAGTGTTGTGAGAGGAGACCACATGTAAAATATTTCTAATTTAACAAGTAAGAGAGGGCCAGGCATGGTGGCTCAAGCCTGTAATCCCAGAACTTTGGGAGGCTGAAGCGGGTAGATCACCGGAGGTCAGGAGTTTGAGACCAGCCTGCCCAATATGGTAAAACCCTGTCTGTACTAAAAATACAAAAATTAGCCAGGCATGATGGCAGGCACCTATAATCCCAGCTACTCAGGAGATTGAGGCAGGAGAACCCAGGAAGTGGAGGTTGAGCTGAGATCATGCCACTGCACTCCAGCCTGGGTGACAGGGCAAGACTCCATCTAAAAGAAAAAAACTAAGAAAGGATACTTTAATAAAACCTTTGCAAGAATAAAAACAACATTCCTATCCAAATATAACTTTAGAAATGTGTCAGAAATGTGTCAGTCATGATTGAAAGAAGATACATAGTGAGTGTTTGAGAACTCCAGGGGTTCATCCTATAACAGGCTTATACACGGAGATAGAGAAGGGCTATAAATTCTGGGGATCAAATTCCTTACAGCCTGAGTGATCTAAATGTGAGGTATTATGAAGAAAAAGCTCAGTCATTTTAATTAGATTCTGAGCTATGCTATCTCAAGCACCTGACTTTATTTTACTGAGCCTCTGTTTCCTTATTTGTAAGTGGGAATAACAATAGTATTGATAGGAGATTTAGTTAAGATAATGCTTATAAATTTAAGAAGCATAATGCCTGGCACATAGTAAGATACATGGTAAATGCCAGAAATCCAAAACATGAATGAAGTCCCATACAAAGCTGCTTAGCCAAAACAAAGGTGATGTTTACTAGCTTCTGAGTAGATCTTTATGAAGGTGAGATTTCTTTTTTATAAATCTTGGAGAACACTTGCAATTTCACCTGCTTAGTTAATTCTTATATCTCTAAAAAGAAGCAATGAGAAGCTAAGACTTGGATCAGAAGATGACATTGCAGGAGATTACACTTAAATATTACTCCTTTGATTCATGTGGGCCTACTACCTTGTATACAGCAAGTCATCCACATATGACTTTAAAAAGCTGTTTTTATGTAGTGTTCCAGGAATCCTCTTACCAATATTCTAGAAACACACACCTTGGGTACTATGCCCTTAGTATGCCATGGCTAGCTGTCCATTTTCAATCAATCCCAGTGCTGCACCCTGGGGAAGAGACTCTCACAGCAAAACTTTTCTCCTGGCATCTCTAGCATCTTAGGCCATCAGTCATCAGCACCTAGTCGGAGGCCTACTTTTCAACACAAGTTTTGGCTGGAGGGGAGCAAGTAAGCATTATACTTTTTCTAATAAAATCCTTTAAAAATAAATCCATTCAGGTTTAGGACACTGTTTTCTAACTGTCATTTATGGTTGCTAATGTGTAGTTGTTATTTAGTTGCATATTTATATTAAACATTCCCCATACCAACATGATAGCCACAGGCTTGACTAATAAAAAGAGAGGGAAAGAAAAAAAAAAAAAAAAAAAAACAGAAAAAGCTTAGAGGGAAGATGCATGCATAAATGGAAATAAAATGGGATATTTCAATAAGAGGTCTCCAAAAGTGATAGTTTCTAGGAAAACACATCACCTTGCACTGCCAGTGGTTCTTTCTTAGCTTCCAACCAATTTACACTCTAGCAAGGTACTGACCTTTTATTTACCCAGCCTTGCTAATTTAAAGAATCTTAACTGGGAGAAAAATGCTAATCTTATTGTGAGCCTACCTGTTTTCCTAATCTCAGTTTGATGTCTTCCTCAGAATTGGAGGGCTTCCCTCGAGCTTGGTATGCTGGGCTTGTCTGTGCTGCAGCTTTCAGCCTCAGGCCAGGTTTTATGAATTTTGTTGCATTGGTCTGGAAAAGAGGTAGGGTGGTTGACTTGTTTTTTAACTCAATGCAAATTAATTTATGCTTTGAAATTTGCTGATCTTCTCACCTCAATTGGGAAAATGTCTGACTATATTGATTGGCCAAATAAAGGACTCAAGGAGGTCAAGTGCATTTTAGATGCTTCTTAAATTGTCCTAAATTATCCCGCTTTGGAAAGCCCAGTCTTGTGACAGTGGCGTTAAGGTAAAGAAAAACAGCCTCTGCTCCAGCTCTGATTAGGCCCTGTCTCCCTCTAGAGTCTTTCTCTCCAATCCAAAGCCTTTGCATGTACAATTTTCCCAGGAAAAATCTCCTTCACAAACCTCTTCCACGTGACTCCCATTCATCTTTCTGATGTCAACTTCAGCATCATTCCTTCAGAGAATGTCCCCAAATTCCTAGTTTCTGCTAGGAATTACCAATCCTTGTTCTAGAGCTCTGTTCCTTGGAGAATAAATTACTCAATTGGTAAGTAAATATCCATAAATATTATGAATGAATTAGTTAGGAATGAAGTATAATGATGAATAATTCATTCCTATTTCCCCAACTGCAGCATGAATTCCAAGGAAATAGGGACTATGTCCATTTTTGCTCATTGTTCTATCCTCAGTTGTTAACACAATACTTGGCACGTAGTAAGCAATTAACAAATCTGTTGAATGAATGATCCCAATGTTCAACATGTACATAGCCCACTCAATAATTTAGTGAAATCTGACTTGCATGGGTAATAAAGCACCAGAGAGAATCTGGTCCCCACTGGGATACCAGCAAAATTTCTGTTTTACCTTTTCGGAAACACCTTGACATCCAACAATTCAAAGTCAAAATTATTGTTCCACATAGGTAGCTGAGTAAATTTAAAGTCAACTAAAACTGCACTCGTTAGTCATTTTATTCTTGGTTGCTCTCTTCTCCTGTTATCCTTCTTAATGGATATATCCTGCCTTCTCATGACTTTAAATTTCTGCATTCTGATCATGAGCATTCCTGTGATTTCACACTCCTATTTGTTCTTCTGCTAATGATCCTTATAACTGTTTTCTGCTTATTTTTATAGATTGCTTGATCTTCTTTACTCGGTTGTTTATATTTCTAAAAGCATCTGATTGATTGCACTTCTCCTTGCATCCCTGCTAAACTTAATGGTCTCTGTTGCCCTTTTCATTTCTAAAGTTTAACTGAGATGAATTCCAATTTCACTTTCAGGAACAGTTTGCAAACTGTGGAGTTTTCTTTATTTCTGACAAGGCTCTTCCCCAGGGATAATTTTAGTTTTTCAAATAATTAGAAATGAATGACTTTTCTGCCAGTATCAATAAACAAACAAACAAACAAACAAATGAAAAGCATTCTGGACTTAAAGACCTAAAATTTCATGTGGTCCTCAGTTCGTTCGTTCTTTCTCTTTCTTCCTTTCCTTTCCATTCTTTCAATTGGTCTGTCTATCTAAACATGTTTTGAGAGCTTATCTTATTTGGGGCCCATGAGCAGGATCCATTCATCCTGTTTGTCCTCAAAATCTAGATGATTTTCTGTTCTGGTCCTTTGCAGGAAAAACAAGCAACAACGGGCAAGAGGGCTGGTTGTGGCAGTAGGAGGTAGGCTGGCACCGAAGATGCCCAAGTTCTTTTTTCATTTCTTTCTACAGGAAAGCCAGTGCCATTGTTGACAGATCCTGGGCTGGAAATAAGGAGTTGTCACCTTACCTCTGCCCTAATTAGTTGTGTAGCCTTGGTCAAATCAATTCCCCTTTATGCACTTTAATTCTGCCCATCTATACAATGATGGAGGCTGAATTAAATTAATTCAAAGACCCCACAGTGCCAAAGATTTCAAGAAAATTGATGAACTTGTGATTCTTAAAAAATCAAATGAACCTCAATTTGAAACAATATTCTGTGGTTTCACTGTCAAATTGTAGTTTCTAAAGAAGAAGAAGTCTAGGTTTAGTCCAACCTAGAGTTTGGCTCTTTCCCCACATGACTCCTGAGAATGGAATAGCCCCTGACTCTCCTCCAAACACAGTAACAGAGACGGGAGTGCCAGATATGTTAGAAGGTATAAGTACAAAATAATAAGTCAATGACACTGAAAACATAAGGCACTAGGTAACACCAAATTGAGAACAGGAGAGAGATTAAAGAGTGCTGTAACGCTAGCACAGCCCCTGATTCTCAAGAGGAATTGTCTGTGAAAGAACAGACTGAGCTATGGAGGGACACAGAGCAACCCTGCTCGTGGCAGGTGGATGGCATAGCAGTCCTTTGTCAGACATGACATTCAGGGAGATGCAATAGCAGTATATGGAGGATATCTTCGTTTGGAGGAGTCACTCTCTTCACCATTAAACATCTCATTAAGTGACTTCCTCAATTTCAGTGATGTCCAGAAGCTTTCAGAGATAATCTGAGCAGTCAGTGAACTGATGTGTCTGCCAAGGCATGAATAGCATAGATTGTTCAGTGTTTGCCCTGGGTCTATCAGCAGTAATAAATTGTAATTGGTTAGGCACTTTTTAAGCATGCTACTGTTTGCCAAACACTATTTTTGGCAAGCATCTGTAACAAAGCCTAATGCATTATGCGTATTATTTCTACAGTATTTCATTGTATTAGCGCATGTAGTATTTGTATGGAATTTTTGTAAATTCATTACCAAAGTATTATCACATTAATGATTCTGGTTTTAAAAGTATTAGGAAAAAAAATAGTCCTGGGGAGCATGCATCATATCATGGGGAAGTGGGAATGATCTATTGTCATTTAAATTTTGGAAAAATATTAGCATGTATATGAGAAAAATAACTTATAAAAGTACACAGCAAGTGTGAAAAAAAGTGAATTATTAAATACTTTGGTGTTTCCTTAAAGACTAAATGCCCAAATTCAGAATTCTAATGACAATCATTATTACAGATTATACTGAGAGGCTGGTTTTATTTAACAGTATAACTTAGTGGTAGAGACCTGTAAGACATATTTCATTTCTGTGTGTTGTATTTCTTCGGTATCCTGATCTGCTAAATCATACTGTCTCACTCTTTTCCCCCTTCTGTTTCTGTTCATCTCTGAGGTGCAGAGGTCCTGGGTCTTTGAACTTTGTGTAACTCTTTATTCTTAAATCCCTAGTATAAGGAAACTATAACATAGTAAAATTATCTATCTTGGCTGGAAACTACTCCAGTAATTCAGTTCTCCACTGAAGTGTAAGATTTAGCTCTATTGAGTGCCTCTTAGTATCACTCTTACTATTCTTATAAGATAGGGCTATGAAAATTAGTAATAAATTATTTTATCTACCCTACTGGAGATTATATTATTTCCAGTGGTTTTTAGAACCTTGATTTGTCTTGTTCCTCCAAATTTGACAAATAATGTCTAGGGCACTCTTCCCTTTAGAAACTATTTGATAACACAGTAGTTTATCACTGTCAGGAAATGTTATAGCTATTCTTCTTTTCACAGGTTTTGATTCAGATAACACTTCTTTCCAAGAAACTCAAAAATCTCTGCAAGTATTGCTTTCCATAGCTTCACAACAGGCCTTTGATGCAGGGCAATCCTTTCTCACTGCTACTAAAAAAAGGAACAGCCCTTGCCCTACACAACACCGTGCTAGGCAACAAGTGACTGAAATAAATGCTCAATTTACCTTTTAGAAATATAAACCCAAAGGCATCATATTTGAATAGTCAGGAAAATAAAATGCACCTACTGTATTATATAGTATTAAAAAACGGACTTAATATTATTTGAATTACATGAAATTATATTATTTAAATTAGAAGGAAAACTTATTTTTTTAAAGCAGAGACTTAATACATTTATCAGGATAATGACAATTTATAAGGTTAATGGCTATTACACTTATAAATTCAGTTATCCATATTCCATAGACCATAAGAATTGAGTCTTTATTTCATTCCATTCATAGTTGCACAGCCAGTGCAAATTTTTCTTCAATATTTCTACATAAATCCTCCTTTCTGACTCATGTTCCATTCTGACTATGAAAAATCAATAAGACCTTGACCTTGTTGCTTTCATGTTTCATGTACTAATTCGTAACTAGAATTAAACTCCCCACAAAAAGTCAATCATGGTGAACGGAAGCCAGGACTAGATTGCACCTCCAGGCAGAGCAGTGGGCAGCGGCTCGCATTGTGAATTTTAGCTCCAGGTTGACTACAAGAGCAAACTAGCAATCCCAAGAGGACACACAGACCCTTTGATGGAAGCAGATTACTCCTGCAGGACCTAGGAGACACCCCAAATACTGTGAGCACCCCAACTGGGGAAGTGGGAAAAGGAGATTCTCCTCTCCCAAACATACCTCCCAACTGGAGAAGCTGAAGTTCTGTTTGCGGGAGAAGTTTCTGACGTTACCTGGAGCTGAGTCTATTTGCAGCGTCAAGGGAAATACAGAGGTAGAGGAAGCAGCAGCAAGGCCCTGGGATCTTGCTGGGTTCCAGAGCAGGCCATTCCTGCTTGGCACCATATGGATCCAACAAGAGATGACCAGGGAGTAAAACTACACAGGGAGAAGCAAATCTCTAGATGAACTTTGTAACAGTTTGAACTGAGTGAGAAGGCTTCTGGTCAGAACTGGGGGAGGATGCGAATCGGGGATACAGACTCCACAGGCAGGGGAAGAACCAAGCCCTTTAGCAGCTGGGAGGCAGATGAGCTGGGACAAAAGAATCTGAACAACAGCCTTTAGCCCTAGACCTTCCCTCTGACAGAGCATACCCAAATCAGAAGGAACCAGAAACCCAACTCTGGTAACATGACAAAACAAGGCTCTTGTACACCACCAAAAAATCACACTAGTTCACCAGCAATGGGTCCAAACCAAGGAGAAATCCCTGATTGACCAACAGAGAATTCAAGAGGTTAGTTATTAAGCTAATCAGGGAGGGGCCAGAGAAAGGCAAAGCCAAATGCAAGGAAATCCAAAATATGATACCAGAAGTGAAGGGAGAAATAGTCAAGGGAATAGATAGCTTAAAGAGAAAACAATCAAAAGTTCGGGAAACTTTGGAGACAGTTTTAGAAATGTGAAATGCTCTGGAAAGTCTCAGCAATAGAATTTTACAAGTAGAACATAGAAGTTCAGAGCTCAAGACAAGATCTTTGAATTAACCCAATCCAACAAAGGCAAAGAAAAAAGAATACGAAAATATGAACAAAGCCTCCAAGAAGTCTGGGATTATGTAAAACAACCCAAAGTAAGAATAATGAGTGTTCCTGAGGAAGAACAGAATTCTAAAAGCTTGAAAAACATATTTGGGGGAATAATAGAGGAAAACATCCTCAGCCTTGCTAGAAACCTAGACATTCAAATACAAGAAGCACAAAGAACACCTGAGAAATTCATAACAAAAAGATACTTGCCTAGGCACATTGTCATAGTGTTATCCAAAGTTAAGATGAAGGAAAGACTCTTAAGAACTGTGAGACAGAAACACGAGGTAACCTATAAAGGAAAACATATCATATTAACAGCAGATTTCTCAGCAGAAACCCTACAAGCTAGAAGGGATTGGGGCCCTATCTTCAGCCTCCTCAAACAAAACAATTATCAGTCAAATATTTTGTATACAGTGAAACTAAGCATCATATATGAAGGAAAGATACAGTCTTTTTCAGACAAACAAATGCTGAGAGAATTTGCCATTACCAAGCCACCACTATAAGAACTGTTAAAAGGAGTTCTAAATCATGGAACAAATCTTGGAAACACATCCAAACAGAACCTCTTTAAAGCATAAATCACATAGGACCTATAAAACAAAAATACCAGTTAAAAAGCAAAAACAAAAAAACAAAAGAAACCAAAGCACACAGGCAACAAAGAGCATGATGAATGCAATGGTACTTCACATTTCAATACTATCATTGAATGTAAGTGGCTTAAATGTTCCACTTAAAAGATACAGAACTGTGGAATGGATAAGAACTCACAAACTAACTATCTGCTGCCTTCAGCAGACTCACCTAGCACATAACGACTCACATAAACTTAAAGGGAAGGAAAAGGCATTTCGTGCAAATGAACACCAAAAGTGAACTATTCTTATATCAGACAAAACAAACTTTAAAGCAACAGCAGTTAAAAGAGACAACAAGGGACATTATATAATGGTAAAAGGCCTTGCCCAACAGGAAAATTTCACAATTCTAAGCATATATGCACCTAACACTGGAGCTCCCAAATTTATAAAACAATTACCAATCGACCTAAGAAATGAGATAGACAGCAACATAGTAATAGTTGGGGACTTCAATACTCCACTGACCACGCTAGACAGGTCATCAAGACAAAAAGTGAACAAAGAAACAATGGATTTAAACTATACCTTGGAACAAATGAACTTAACAGATGTATACAGAACATTCATCCAACAACCACAGAATACACATTCTATTCAACAACGCATGGAACTTTCTCCGAGATAGACCATATGATAGGCCATAAAACAAGCCTCAATAAATGTAAGAAAATTGAAATTATATCACTCTCTCAGACCACAGTAGAATAAAACTGAAAATCAACTCCAAAAGGAACCTTCAAAACCATGCAAATACATGGAAATTAAATAATCTGCTCCTGAATCAACATTGGGTCAAAAACAAAATCAAGGTAGAAATTTAAAAATTCTTCGAACTGAATGACAACAATGATACAACCTACCAAAATTTCTGTGATACAGCAAAGGCAATGCTAAGAGGAAATTCCATAGCCCTAAACACCTACATCGAAAAGACTGAAAGAGCACAAACAATCTAAGATCACACCTCAAAGAACTAGAAGAACAAGAACAAATCCAACCCAAATCCAGCAGAAGAGGGGAAATAACCAAGATTAGAGCAAAACTAAATGAAATTGAAACAAACAAACAAAAAATAAATATAACAAAAAGCTGGTTCATTGAAAAGATAGGTAAAATGGATAAACCACTGGCAAGACTAACAAAGAAAAAAAGAGAGAAAACCCAAATAACCTCACTGATAAACAAAACAGGAGATATTACAACTGACAACACTGAAATACAAAAGATCATTCAAGGCTGCTATGAACACCTTTACGCACATAAACTAGAAAACCTAGAAGAGATGGATAAATTCCTGGAAAAATATAACCCTCCTAGCTTAAACCAGGAAGAATTAGATACCCTGAACAGAACAATAACAAGCAGCAAGACTGAAATGATAATTTTAAAATTACCAACAAAAAAAGTTCAGGACCAGATGGATTCACAGCAGAATTCTACCAGACATTCAAAGAAGAATTAGTACCAATCCTTGTGACACTACTTTACAAGATAGAGAAAGAAGGAACCCTCCCTAATTCATTCTATGAAGCCAACATCACTCTCATACCAAAACCAGGAAAGGACATAACCAAAAAAGAAAATGACAGACTGATATCCTTGATGAATATAGATGCTAAAATCCTTAACAAAACACTTGCTGACTGAATCCAACAACATATCAATAAGATAATCCGCCATGATAAAGTGGGTTTCATGCCAGGGATGCAGAAATGGTTTAACATACACAAGTCAATGTGATACACCCCCTAAACAGAAATAAAAACAAAAATAACACGATCATTTCAATAGATGCAGAAAAAGCATTTGACAAAATCCAGCACCCCTTTATGACTAAACTCTCAGCAAAATTGGCATACAAGGGACATAACTTAATGTAATAAAAGTCATCTATGACAAAGTCATAGCCAACATAATAGTAAATGGGGAAAAGTTGAAAGCATTCCCTCTGAGAACTGGAACAAGACAAGGATGCCCACTCTTATGACCCCTCTTCAACATAGTACTGGAAGTCCTAGCCAGAGCAAGCAGACAAGAGAAAGAAATGAAGGGCATCCAAATTGGTAAAGAGGAAGTTGAACTGTCACTGCTGATGATATGACTGTTTAAATTGAAAACCCTAAGACCTCCTCCAGAAACCTCTTACTTAGAACCAATAAAAGAATTCAGCAAAGTTTCCAGATATAAGATTAATGTACACAAATCAGTATCTCTTCTATATACCAACAGCAACCAAGTGAAGAATCAAATCAAGAACTGAACCCCTTTTACAATAGCTGCAAAAAAAATTAAATACTTAGGAATATACCTAACTAAGGAGTTGAAAGACCTCTACAAGGAAAACTACAAAATACTGCTGAAATCAATCATAGACTACACAAACAAATAGAAACACATTCCATGTTCATGGATGCGTAGAATCCATATGGTTAAAAAATGATCATACTGCCAAAAGGAGTCTACAAATTCAAAGCAATCCCCATCAATATACCACCATCATTCTTCACAGAATTAGAAAAAAACAATTCTAAAATTCATATGGAAGCAAAAAGAGCCCACATAGCCAAAGCAACACTAAACAAAAAGAACAAATCTGGAGACATCACACTACCTGATTTCAAACTATACAATAAAGCCATAGACACAAAAACAGCATGGTACTGGCATAAAAATAGGCACATAGACCAATGGAACAGAAAAGAAAGCCCAGAAATAAACCCAAATACTTACAGCCAACTGATCTTTGACAAAGCAAACAAAAACATGAAGTGGGGAAGCGACACCCTTTTCAACAAATGGTGCTGGGTTAATTGGCTAGCCACATGTAGGAGAATAAAACTGGATCTTCATCTCTCACCTTATACAAAAATCAACTCAAGATGGATTAAGGACTTAAACCTAAGACCTGAAACTATCAAAATTCTAGAAGATAACTTTGGAAAAACCCTTCTAGCATTAGCTTAGGCAACGATTTCATAACCAAGAACCCAAAAGCAAATTCAATAAAAACAAAGATAAATAGCTGGGACCTAATTAAACTAAAGAGTTTTTGCATGGCAAAAGGAACAGTCAGCAGAATAAACAGACAACCCATAGAGTGGGAGAAAATCTTCACTATCTATACATCTGACAAAGGACTCACATCCAGAATCTACAATGAACTCAAAGAAATCAGTAAGAAAAACCAAACAATCTCATCAAAAAGTGGGTTAAGGACATGAATAGATAATTCTCAAAAGAAGATATACAAATGGCTAACAAACATGTGAAAAAAATGCTCAACATCATTAATGATCAGGGAAATGCAAATTGAAACCACAATGCAATACCACGTTACTCTTGCAAGAGTGGCCATAATCAAAAAATTAAAAAAAAAAAAAAAAAAAACAGTATATGCTGGTGTGGTTTGTGGTGGACAGGGAACACTTCTACACTGCCAGTGGGAATGTAAACTAGCACAGCTGCCATGGAAAACAGCGTGGAGATTCCTTAAAGAACTAAAAGTAGAACTACCATTTGACCCAGCAATCCCACTACTGGGTATCTACCTAGAGGAAAAGGAGTCATTATTCGAAAAAGACACTTACACCTGCATGTTTATAGCAGCACAATTCACAATTGCAAAATCGTGGAACCAACCCAAGTGTCCATCCATCGACAAATGGATAAAGAAACTGTGGTACGTATGATAGAATACTATGCAGCCATAAAAAGGAATGAATTAACAGCATTTTCAGTGACCGAGATGAGATTGGAGATTATTATTCTAAATGAAGTAACTCAAAAATGGAAAACCAAACATCACATATTCTCACTGATATGTGCAAGCTAGGCTATGAGGATACAAAGGCATAAGAATGATGCAATGGGCTATGGGGATTTGTGGGGAAGAGTGGGAGGGGGGCAAGGGATAGAAGACTACAAATATGGTGCAATGTATACTGCTCAGGTGATGGGTGCACCAAAATCTCACAAATCACCACTGAAGAACTTATTCATGTAACCAAACACCACCTGTTCCCCAATAAACTATGGAAATAAAAAAGTTGTTTTTACAAATTAAACTTCCTCTGGGCAAAGACAATTGCTATCTTAAGATTTTTTTTCCCAAAAACTCAAAACAATATGCTAGGTACAAATATGGCACTCAAGAAATATTTTTTACTCATGATGTTCTTAATTTTTTTTTTACTTGAAAAGGAAAAAAGTCTTGAATTTTAATTTTTAAAAATTTTGTTTATTTTTTATTTTTAGAAATAAAATCTCACTGTGTTGCTCAGGCTGGAGTGCTATTGGCACAATCATAGTTCACTGCCACCTCAATCTCCTGGGGTGAAGCAATCATCCTACCTCAGCCTCCCAACTAGTTGCGACTACAGGCTTGGGCCATCACACCCAGCTAGTCTTCCAATATTCTGTAGAGATGAGGTATTGCTATGTTACCCAGTCTGGTCTTGAACTCCTGGTCTCAAGCCTTGATCTCCCAAAGTTCTGGGATTGCAGGCTTGAGATGTTGCACCCAGCCCTAATAAGATTTTTGAGGAAGAGCTTTCCTTAAACTATTTTCCTTTGAGGAAAGTTAGATCATTCAGTCAGAAATTGAAAATGGTTACCTATCCAAACCTGTCAAATTAGTGTGTTTTATAAACATCTGAAGGAAACTTTAATGCCAAGAGAAAAGAAGAATGTTCTATAGTTAGAAAGATTCAAAAAAGGTGGAAAAAATCAATGTCCCCAGACCATTTGACATAGTCTCAGTGTTTGGTTGTAATTTCAGAAGTATTGGATGCTTAAGCTCAGAAGGTTCAAACAGGAAGATTTTCTACATGCCAAATTTTCAAGCTGGTGACCTAGTTTCCACAGGTGCACTGGGATGCTTCATCACTGACCATCGCAAGGAAGTTTTCTTCGTTAAGTCAGAAAATACCATGCTTACATTCTCCCTGATTCTTTGAGGAAAGGTGGGTTGAAGAAATTAGGGAATATTTGGGAAATATGAAGTTGTTGGTAATTTGCCATCCTTCGCGATGCTCATTAAAACCAGCCTACATGATTTTTGTTCTAAAATTTTTCCTTTCCTCCTGAAACTATATTTTCTAAAATCCTAATCATCAGCTAATGATGGTCCCAAGCTCCCAATCCCCCTACAGAAGAATGTCTGCTGCTTAGGAACTGATTGGTTATTTGGAGATAGAAGAAAATAGGAGTGTAAGGACCAGTCTGTGCCATGGCCCGCATTCCACACTTTTTCCTCCTTGTGAAGTTGAAACTGGATCTAACCATTTGGTAATTATTTACCTACCCTCTCTCCCATCAAGAGGGAGGCAGAAAAACAAATGCAGCCATGAGTGCCAGTAACTTGGAGACAAAGAGGAAAAGAAGCCCTCCTTGCAAGGATAAAATGGCCAACATTTCCATCTTGTTTGTCCTGACAAGTACAGAGTACCTTACAATTTTTGGACCTTGCTGTGCCAAAACAGGGAAAATAATGCAGAGGAAATTAATAGTAAAGAAAAGTATTTTTTTCTTCTTCTTCAAAAAGTCTATGCTTTTTTGACCATATCAGAGGAGAGGGGAGAAGATGGAAGGAGTCCATATGAAATCTATATAAAGAAATCATTCATAATGACATAGTGTATTGTGTGTTTCCCAGGAAGCCATTTGTTCAAGGATTTATTAGGATTTATTGTGTCTGTTTGGTCTGTGGTATAGGGAAAATGTGTTATACAGCCAAAACAGGTGAGCATCACCAGACCCCCTTGGGCTGCATCAATATCAATTCCTGGAACTTGTATGTACAGTTAGAGGCAGTGAACTAGTTGAGTGGTCAAGCCCATTAAAAGTTAGTGTATAGAGGCTGGGCGTGGTAACTCACGCCTGTAATCCCAGCGTTCTGGGAGGCCAAGGCGGGCAGATCACGAAGTCAGGAGATCAAGACCATCCTGGATAACATGGTGAAACCCGTCTCTACTAAAAAATTCAAAAAATTGGATGGGCCTTGTGGTGGGTGTCTGTAGTCCCAGCTACTCAGGAGGCTGAGGCAGGAGAATGGCATGAACCAGGGAGGCGGAGGTTGCAGTGAGCTGAGATCGTACCACTGTGTTCCAGCCTGGGCAACAGAGCCAGACTCCGTCTCAAAAAAAAAAAAAAAAAGTGTGTTACCGTGTAGAATCAGATGGGGTGACTCAAGCCTATAATTCCAGTTAGTTGGGAGACTTGAGGTGAGAGGATCACTTGAGCCCAAGAGTTTGAGGCTGCAGTGAGCTATCATTGCACCACTGTGTGACAGAGTGAGATCTCATCTAAGAAAGAAAGAGAGAAGGAGAGAAGGAAGGGAAGGGGAAGGGGAACGGAGGGGAGGGGAGTGAGGGGAGGGGAGGGGAGGGAAGGAGTTAGAGAGGAAGGGAGGGAGGGAGGGAGAGAAAGAAGGAGAAGAAATAGAAAAACAATTTGCTTGAGGAAGTTGCTTGATAGACTACTCTAAAAAGTAGTTCATTAGCATTGACCCCATATATAGCAGATTTAAATAGGAAACAGCTTTTTCTTTGAATACAAGTTTATCACTTCTATTTAGGGGAGAAAATGGGGAAGTGTGTTTTTGTTGCTGTTGTTTGTTCATTTGTTTTTGTAAGAAGCGGATTTACCCATTGATTTTGCATTTACATTGAGTTTTCTTGAGACATTGTATTTGAGTTTTGTTTTCCAGTGTCTATAGATGAGACCTGCTTTGATCAGCTTTTGACTAAGATTCAAGTGGGCACTGGTGTGAGGAAAAACAGAGCGCTGTAACCTTGAGTAGTTCATCGCAGCTAGGAAAAGGCAAATGGCTTAGATTACACTGAGAAAATTCACAATAGCTCTCAACCTTAAAAAGAAATGGAAGATTCTAAGGCCATTAAATTTTGTACTTTCATTTACATAAACCACCTAACTAGCTGTTCTGCTTTCATGACACATTTTTGCTCTTCTAATATTTGTATTATGTAAAAGGGTACTGTAAAATCTTTTAGTTATCTCTCAAAAATGGCATGAGATACCTAGCTATTATTACTAGATCTGAAAATATTAAAAAACAGCAAAGATACAAACAAAAGAAAGAGAAAGTCATGGAGTAAAAGTTTGTCCTCAAGAGATAACATTTTCACCTGGCATTATTTCAGAGGAAGTGAAAGGAATATCCCATGTGCATTATGGGCATCATAAAGAATAAACAAAAACTCATTAATGTGAATTTAAAAAAAAAAATTCTTGACTTCTATCTTAAGTATACATCTACCATGCAGCCCGTTCAGATGTGGCAGAGAGTTTGGTGAGTTCTAGACATGGAATGAGATCTAACAAGGAAAACTTACCTAAATTTATTCATCTTAGCTGAAATAGCAACACTGTTTTAAAATATGAAAGACTTGGCTGTATCAGACTTTTTTGGTATCTTAACTAGTTTAAGAGCTTCAACTTTCACAGGGGTGTTATTCTCAAAGCATTTGTTTCTGGAGATTAGGTGCTTACAATTTTGGAATTACTTTCAGATTTTTGCAAGCTACAGAGGAAAAAAGGAAAGCATTACTTTAGAGCCATGATTTTGCTTTAGTTTGCATGATGACATAGTGGAGAGGAGGAAGGGGTTAGATTCAGACAGCCATTGGGTTGATCTGCCAGGGCTAACCTGTCTGGCCTTTGGTGAGTTGTTGATCTCTCTGGGCCTCGGTTGCCTGACTGGGCACACAGTAACCCTCCATGCACTGTTTTATCCCAAGACTGCAATCATAAATGCGCCTTCTAATCATCCTGAAGTCCCCTTTGAAGTTTTCATGAAATTATAAGCTTAATTTCTACATTTTACATGTATGCATTTTGTAAAAACATGCTTACAAGAGAACCTGCTTCTCTACTCCCAACACAATGTGTAGTGTTTCTTCCCCACACCAAGTAATTCTGCAATTCTCTGTGGACACCAATTGGGCATCCTACAATTCAATTCAATTCTGACACTAATACCTGGATTTAGCACAGATCCCACAGGAGGGTTTGGTCCCACAATACTGCCCATTATTTCAAATGCTAAGTCCAGGCCCCTGTACTTCTGATCACCCAGCTATAGGTTGGGGGTTCCCATGACCCCTATCCTAGGTTCAATAATTTGCCAGCACTGCTCACAAAACTTAGGGAAACATTTACTTATGTTTGCTGGTGTATGATAAAGAACATTATAAAAGATAAAGATGAACATTCAGATACAGAGGTACATAGGACAGGGTCTGGAAGAGTCCCAAGCACAGGAGCTTCTGTTTCTGTGGAGAAAGGGTGCACCAGCCTCCAGTACATGGAGACATTCACTAACCAGGATGCTCATCAAACCTAGTTATTCGAAAGTAACTAAAGAGCTTAACCTCCAGCTCCCTCTCTTTTCCTGGAATCATTGGGTGGGGCCTAAAGTTGCAACCTTGTAATCACTTGGTCTTTTTGATGACCTCCTAAGTTTATTTAGGAGGCCCACTCCAAGTCACCTCGATAGCATGAAATCAGGTGTGAAGAAAAGGGGCTTATAATGAGTAACAAAATACATTCCTTTCACTCAGGAAATTCCACGGGTTTTAGGAGTTCTGTGCCAAGAACCAGGGACAAAGTCCAAATACATGTTTTTTAATACCACAGTGTTATTCTACATGTAGTCAATAGTAGCAACTCTCAGAATTGACCTTCTCATCTGAACATGCCAGACAGTAAAGGGGTTGTCATCTGTGGTAAGGCCAGACACTGTTTTCTGCTTTACATTTCTGCCTCTTGGGAATGTTGACTTTGGTCCTCACTCCTCCAGGCTTATAGCTCTCAGCTGCACCTTTCCAGCCCTTTGCACTGGACTAACACTTCCGTGTATTGGGTTTTCCTTCTTGCTACCCAACTTGAAGTCTGATTACTTCTGTTCAGTACAAAACGACAGTATGAAAGACAGGTAGTCCTGTCTTGCCATCTAGTGATAATGGAGGCTCACTGGTGTTACTGATCTGACCTACTGCAGGAGGTTCAGGTTTTACAGGCAGGCTCAATAGAGGAGAAGTGGACTGCCCTGAAATCCTTTAAGTAAGTCTGGAACCTGGTGCTAGGTGGGCCCCTTCCACTCCCATTCCATCATCAACACTTGCTATAGCCACTTGGAAACACCATAGGTCTGGTTCAAATTGCTTAGTAGTAAACTTTCTTCTGACTCATACAAAAATACTAAAAATATAAACATCAATTAAACACTCTCCTGTTTTTCAGGAGTTGTCAGTTCAGGGGGAAAGATACTGATAAGACTTACTAATGTTTTTAGTCACTAACTTATTCAGTGAAAACTGATCAAACTACTGCTATGTTTAAGGGATCTTGCTATGTATTAGCAGGTAACCTGGGGAGTAGGGTCTGTGCTGGGAAAAGGGAGAACAGGGCAAACATGGCTAGTAAGAGCTAATAAATACAAGAAAAGCTGGAATAAGTGTCAGAGATATGATAAAGAGAGAATTGATTTTGATGCAAAAGATTCTAAAAAATGTTTATGGATGTGCTGGCCCTTAGGGCTGAATCTTGAATTATGAGTAGGAATGAGATGTTCCAAGGGAAGAGAAAAGCATTCCAGCTTAAGTGAAATATGTGAGAAAAGCTTAAAAGCAGAACATCTGGACAGTTACTTGCATATTGAGGAAGCTAGTGGTGTATTGGAACCAGCTCCTATCAGTTCACAAGACTTAACTGTGCACCTCTCTTCTGGCTTGACATTCAGTGACATCACTTTGGTAACTTGCAAACAGACTTGGTGGAGTATTTACACCACAGAAAGTGCCAAATACTGCAAATCAGGGCTTCCTCTCAACTTGAGAACCAGTTGTTAAACACAAGCACAGGCTTGGCTAGACTGCCCTTTTCCCCAAAGAATCTCTTAGATAAGACTGTTCTTTCTGCCACTTGTGAAATGGGGACATTGTGGTTTGGTTAGCATAGATGATTTGCAAAGTATCACATAAATGTGGAAGCAGACTGAAAGCACATGTAAAAAGCATTCTGTAGGACTTTAACGCCAAAGAGCTTTGTGATTCTGTTTATGTAGCACAATTACAGAAGCCAGAGAAAAAGGACATCAGTCCTAAGATCGTTAGTGGCTATGCCAAAATCTGTTCATCACAAGCGTCTTTTCACACACATGCACTTGAGACTAGATTGTGTGCCCAATCTGAGGTCTATTATGACTTTTACTAGAGTTGAGGGAAAGGGGATGAGAAATAAGAAAAAATAAACTTGAAAATTACAGCCTTAAGGGCAAAAATAAGGAAATTTTAAGAGAAAAAAATTTGTGAACATTAACTTCAAGACCACGATAAAAGAAACACCTTGGGGTCTGAGGGACATTTTTTTTTTTTTTGAGACGGAGTCTCGCTCTGTCGCCCAGGCTGGAGTGCAGTGGCCGGATCTCAGCTCACTGCAAGCTCCGCCTCCCGGGTTCACGCCATTCTCCTGCCTCAGCCTCCCAAGTAGCTGGGACTACAGGCGTCCGCCACATCGCCCGGCTAGTTTTTTTGTATTTTTTAGTAGAGACGGGGTTTCACCGTGTTAGCCAGGATGGTCTCGATCTCCTGACCTCGTGATCCACCCGTCTCGGCCTCCCAAAGTGCTGGGATTACAGGCTTGAGCCACCGCGCCCGGCCCTGAGGGACATTTATCATGCAATTTTGCCAGCGTTTCTAGGTTCAATATTCTGAAAAGGAGTGGACATTTCAGCGGTTGCTCTGAAAGCATTATTTCCTTATTCTGTATCTTTGCTAAGGGTTTCATATACAATCCCCCTTCCCCCATGCAGAAAAGTACACATTTCTATTTGTACAACAAATATTCATGTACTTCTAGTGCATTAGAAATCTACTCCTTAAAATGTGTGGAAGAACTGTGACTAACAATTAACTTTATTCCAGATACTAAATTAATGAGATTATATCTTTTTTTTTTTATTTGTATAAAGGTAAGGGGTATAAATGTAGTTTTGTTACATGGATCTATTGTATGGTGGTGGCTTTTAGTGTATACATCACCCAAATAATGTACATTGTACCCATTAAGTAATTTCTTATACCCCACCCCCTCCCACCCTCCTGAGTCTCTGATGTCTATTATTCCTCACTCTATGTCCCTGTGTACACACTATTTAGCTTCCACTTCTAAATGAGAAAATGTAGTATTGACTTTTTGAGTTGTTTCAATTACAACAATGTCCTCCAATTCTATCCATGTTGCCACAAAAAGACATGATTTCACTTTTTTTATGACCAAATTGTATTCCAGTGAGTGACTTGAGGAAGAAAATGTGGTACACATATGTTTTTCTTTATACGGTCATTCATTGATGGGCACTTAGGTCTATTCCATGTCTTTGCTGCTGTGAAGAGTAGTGCTTTAAACATATGAGTGTAGGGATCTTCTTTATATAATTCTTTCTTTTCCTTTAAGTAGACACCCAGCAGTGGGATTTCTGAATCAGATGGTAGCTCTATTTTTTTTTTTTTTTTTTTTGTGAGACAGAGTTTTGCTTTTGTTGCCCAGGCTGGAGTGCAATGGCACAATCTTGGCTCACCACAACCTCTGCCTCCCGGGTTCAAGTGATTCTCCTGCTTCAGCCTCCCAAGTAACTGGAATTACGGGCATGTGCCACCATGACTGGCTAATTTTTGTATTTTTAATAGAGACGGGGTTTCTCCATGTTGGTCAGGTGGGTCTCGAATTCCCGACCGCAGGTGATCTGCCCGCCTCAACCTCCCAAAGTACTGGGATTACAGGTGTGAGCCATCGCACCTGGCCTCTATTTTTATTTCTTTATGAATTTTTCCATATACATAGAGTATGGAATAATCAGCATCGGCGACTCAGAAGGATAAGAGGATGAGACGAGAGTAAGGTATGAGAAATTACTTAATGGGTACAATGTACATTATTTGGGTGATGGTTACACTAAAAGCCCAGACTTCACCACTACACAATATATAGAAACAGTATGGAGATTCCATTTCCACCAACAGTATGTTAGCATGCCCTTTTTTCTGCATCCTTGCCAACATCTGTTATTTTTATTTTTATTTTTGTCTTCTTAGTAATAGCCCTTCTGACTGGTGTAAGATGATATCTCATTGAAGGTTGATAAATATACAGGTTGACTGGTATGTATTTTTTATTTATTCAACAAAAATGTATTTGAGAGCCTAGTGTGTGGCAGATGTTGATTTAAAAACTGAAAATACAATGGCAAACAGAATTTCATGTAGCTGACATTCCTAGCAGAGACAAACAATAAACACATGTGACAGTGCCAGGGAGAAAGTACCATTGAACAGCAAAGTGACAAAATACTTGTTGTTTGTTTCATGTTTATGAAATAGAAGATATCTCTTATTCATTCAAACAAGAAATCTGGTTTTTTATTTTGACTTTAAAAATACAAGAAGTATAAAGAATAATATAACAGATAGCAATAGTCTTCCTATCCTAAACTATTAAAAGCATATTGCTTTCATTCTATTATTATTAGAAGAAAAAGAAAAAGCTAAAATCCCCATAGAAGATCATTACCTCCTACCTTTCCCTCCCCTTACTTCAGGCAACCACTATCAATAATTTTCTGTACTTTTACGTATATGTGTTTATTAGAAAGCTATGCATTTCTAAAATTTTGTATTTATATATTTATTTTTTCAGACTAGGTGTTGCTCTGTTGGCCAAGCTGGAGTGCAGTGGTACAAACATGGCTCACTGCATGTTTGGGCTTAAGCGATGCTCTTGCCTCAGTCTCCTCAGTAGACCACAGACCTCAATTTCCTGGGGCCACAGACATGGGTCACCACACTTGGCTTAAAAAAAAAAATTTGTAGAGACAGGGTCTCGCCATGTTGCCCAGGCTAGTCTCAAACCCTTGGGCTCAAGCTTTCCTCCTGCCTTATCCTCCCAAAGTGCTGGAATTATAGATCTGAGCCACCATACTTAGCCTATGTGTTTTTAAAATCTTTTTTTTTTTTTTTTTTTACAGATGAGTAAATATCACATTATTTTATTCTACTACTTCTTAAATTTATGTGTTTGAAGTCTACTCCTTTTTATCTATTGTGTAATATTGCATCATATTAAATAGTATATTATTAATCTACATCCTAAATAATAAGGCAAGTATAAATAAAATGAATATATTTTTTAAATATTTAAAATGAATATATTCATTTCAACAGCATTCCACAAGTGCTTACGGGAGTATCCTGTCACAGCCCCAGTCCTTAGGTGGCATGAGCTACAAGGAGTAGTTAGCCTCAGTAATGAACTTTAAGGACCAATATATATAAACACCAGCTACCATGTTATACAAGGCAGAAGGACTGAAAAGAAGTGAAGAAATTAACTGGTTTAGAATATGCAGAACATAAGTGGGAGGATATGTAAAGGCTTTCAAAGAAAGGAGTATAAAAAACAGTGCTGTAAGAAATTGGAAGAGAAAGTCACAGTATAAGCAAAGCCAGGTTGGAAAGTGCAATGCAACTTGAGGAAAGAGAAAGTTCCAATTGACTCAAGGAAAGAGACTTAGGCTACTTCACAATTTGAAAGTGCAGACGAGACAAGAATGAGGCGGTCTTGACACACCAGGCTGACGCTTCTATCTAATCCATCAGTCAATGGAGAATTTTTATCCTTGTGATAATACGCTTGTTGCCCAAGGAAGAAAAGCCATTAAAGGAAGGGAGGAGGGAGCTGACGGCATCCACACTGAGGCACAATGGGACATGCCCATGGGCAGCTTGGAGACTAGGTTGCTGTGTGATGGCCGAGAGCAGATTGCTGACCTCGTCAAAGACATACCTGTCATCTCCCTCCAAGGGCAAAGAACAAAAATTTCAGCCACTCCCTGGTCCTTTTCTTGCAAGAACCCAGCAAGAGTATTTTATTTCTATGGATTTTTTTCAATACAGTCATTGGAATTCCTTCAGTAACTTCAAGGAGTCAAAGGAGTCATGCTCTTTTTAAGACAAGGTCACAGAAAGTTGAGCACGACTCTAATAACATGGGATAGTAGAACAAAGAGGTTTCCATGGCTTTGCCTGACTTTCACATGGGCCCATTGGAATGTTCAGCCTCAGTGTGCTTTGGTCTCCCTGGCTATGGCTATCTTGTTCCTCTTTTATCCGCTCCCATTAGTGAGTGACAGGGAATCAGAGTACATTACAACAGGACTGCCATAAAGTATGTGTGTGTGTGTGTGTTTGTGTGTGTGTATGTGTGTGTGTGTGTGTGTGTGCAGAGCAGTGGTTTGATTAGAGGATGGAGTAAATATTTGTGGTGGGGAAATTCTCATCAGCTTCTTTCTTGCCTTCATCAGGGGACTGGTTATGGGGACATAGGCAGAGCTTTTGTGAGGTCTGGAATACACAAGTGTAAAGAGCTTCCCCCTCCAGGAGCTTGCTTAGGTTCTGAGGACACAGAGAATAACAAAACAGGAAAATAATGATGCAGGGGAAAGAGTATGTCAAGTACTGTATTTCCTTACTTCTAAAGCACACTTTTTTTTTCCCCATATTTTACCATCTTTGAACATGGTAGTCACTGCTGGGCTGACAGAAATTGTGACATAATTATCATTGCCTGTGCAAAAGCACAAAACCTTGCTGATGGATTTCAGAGATTAGGAAGAAAATCCCAGATACAATAGGAAGTACTCTTTTAAAGGCATATTGTATCACAGATGTTTTTGATGGCATGAAAGGTAAAATTATGTGGGAAAATCACAGATATTTGTAACTCTGACTCAAAAAGTGACTAAAAGGAGTCAGAGTCTGAGTTTTAAAAGATTGGAAATAATTTACTCGCATTTTTGCTTATATTATCCTTTTTATGTATGACCAGGTGATATATGATAGGGGATTTATGTTTTTAAAAGTCTAAGAGGCTTCTTTCCATAGTATCAACTAAAAATTTTATGTGGCAAGAAATAATTGCAACATGTTTGAATTATCTATCTTAGTAATCCATCTTAAATCAATGCTTTAAATATAATTACATCAATGAGGAATTGCTACACAATCTGATAAATGCTATAATTGAGGAATGTACAAAGAACTGTGAAAGTGTAGAGCTACTGAGAGTTCAAAGTTTGCCAGAGGAGGGGACATAAAATCTAAGGAGTTGAAGCATGAGTAGGAGTTTTCTAGGTAGGAAAGAACACTCCAAACAGAGGTTGAAATTCTGACTTTCTGATCATTTAGTTTTTAACTTCTTTCCCCTCCGCCAATTGTTCTGGGTCCTTCACCTCAACTCTTATTAGAAAAAGGGTGCTGATTATTAATTTATGCCTCTCAGCCTAACACTAAAGATTCTAAGTAGCTTTGCTTCACTTTTGTTGCCCAGTGGACCATATGTGGTAGTGAGTTTTAAACTTCTTGCATCTTAATTCATCTCCTTTAAGGTTTAGAGCTCCAAGCCTTTGTATTTATTCTTTCTTGGTGATCAAATCTAAACTGCATTTTTAAAGAGATGCATTTATGTCACCATTTTTCCTAGCTTATTTATACAGTACTCCTCCTGCTAGGTGAATTATTCCTTCATTTTATCAAAAGCTAAGGGAACACCCTTATTTGGAGACCTTAAAAGTAGTACCAGGTTGCACCATTAAGGTACTAAATTCCTCACATATTGTCAATAGAAAAGCACATGTTAATTCTTGCTAATGAAGCCCATGATAGGTATTGTGGCCTGGAGAAGCATATAGTTTGGTTATGGAGAAAATATCTAATTGCAAGTGCAGTAATGAAACAATACAGGTGGAAGGGTGGGGGGCTAATACAAGTACTTAGCTTAGTGATGACTAGAACCACTATAAGACCATTACCACTGGACAAGATAATTGCAGCACAGGAATGGTGGGGGGTGGGAGAATTCCCTTATACCTGTATTCATTTTCTAGGGCTGCCAAAACAATACACAGATTGGGTGGCTTAAACGACAGATATTTATTGTCTTGTAGTTCTGGAGGCTGACATCCAACATCAAGGTATCAGCAGGTTTAGTTTCTTCTGAAGCCTCTCTTTGGCTTATGGATGGCTACCTTCCTCACATGGCCTTTGTGTGTGTTCATATCTGTGTATCCAAATTTCCTCTTCTTCTAAAGACACTGGACAGATTGGATTAAGGCTCACCTCAAAAAGTTAAAGGCTTTGCTTTAACTTAATCACGACTTTAAAGATCTTATATCCTAGGTACTGGGGGTTAGGACTTCAGTATATGGATTTTGGTGGGGAGACACACAATTAAGGCCTTAACATACCCCCTCTTCCCTGTACGGTTAAATTTGGAAACTGAGTTGCAGGAGACCCCAAGCTTGCACTCCAGGCATGATAGTTCCTGCAATAACTTGAAAATGCTTCATGTTGCTTCAAAATTAAGGACCTTTCTCTTCCACCTGCTTCACTCAACTGCTTTGTTTATCTACTGCTGCTATAAGTATAAACCACCCAGCTTTAAATCCTCTATGCATTACTACAAAAATAAATTTGCCCATGCTGAATTGTGGAACTGAAGTGTTTCCAAATGTGAATGTACCAAATTGGATGGTTGAATCTGCACCTTTTTACATTAACCCATTAATCACCTTCACCTCTAAACAGTCATGCTGCCTCTCTCTCTCTCTCTCTCTCTCTCTCTCTCTCTCTCTCTATATATACCTATATATAGTATATATATAGTATCATTCAAGCACAGTTGTTGTTGGTGAAAAACACAGTTCTGCTTGGTTGAAATGAGACACAAGGGGCTTGTTAAGCCTACTAGTCATAGGTGAACATTGAGAGTCAGGCAGTCCTAAGAGAAGGTGAAACCTTTCTTATTTAATGCTTTGATGAATTAATAATCGAGCTGTAGAGTTTCTTACCATCATTGAAAATGGTAGTCCCTAAGTGTAATCTTTGAAACAAAAAGAGATTAAGTCCTTTTGTGGCTGGCTCTTGTGACCTTGGACAAATGGACAAATAGCTTCTGCAGTTTAATTCAATGTCTTCTCTGAGCCATGGAAGGAATGATGTTGATATTGTTTTACTTTGCCTATTATTGAAAACCTTCAAGATAGAAAAATGCCCATTTTTATTTAATGTGGTGTTGAAAATGGCCTATAAAATCTACTTTTTATATGCAGATTAAATAAGTAATGATATTTTAAAGGACATAGGCACTTCTATTACAAATAAAAGCCATAAAATTTTTCTCCAATAAGAGTGTAATAAAATTTTCTACATTCTACCTTGGAGGAAAATTTTTAAAATAGTTAATCCATTAAAAACAAACAAACAAAACACAAATTTCTTCAAGAGGTTACCATAATGTGCTTAGTTCTTTGGATGCCAGTATAGTTAGACTGTATTCCTGAGGTCCCTTGGATAACTAATCAATTTTCAAATGCTCAGCAGACATCCCCCCTGCCTGCCCTGCCCTCTCTCGTATATATATATAGTGTATTGATGCTATGGTCTAAATGTTTGTATTCCACCAAAATTCATATGTTGAAATCCTAACCCCCAAAGCGATGGTGTTAGGAGATGGGACTTTTGAGATGTGATTAGGTCACTGTGGGCACAGTCTTCATGAATAGGATTCATGCCCTTATGACAGAGACCTCAGAGACCTCCCTCACTTCTCCAGCCATATGACATCACAATGAATGCATGACTGTCTATGAACTGGAAAATGGGCCCTCACCAGACATTCAATCTGCCACCACTTTGAACTTGCACTTTCCAGCTTCCAAACTGTAGGAAATAATTTTTTGTTGTTTATAAGTCACTCAGTCTATGGTATCTTGTTATAACCCAAATGGATTAAGACAACTGATAAATATATGTGAATATATTGCATTCTATTTACATGTTGCTCATCACATATTATGTGATATGTGAAGAAAAAGAGAAGTGGGAGGTGGTATCCCATGCTACACTCTAACATGGCTAACAGTGAGACTTGCCACAGTGCTAGGCTCAAGGAACATGTTGGAATCTTTTGGATGAGATCATAGTGTAGAGCAGTCCAGGGCCTTGACTTTAATGGTCTATTGTTTTCTTTTTTTTTTAATTCTTGTTTTCAATCATAAACACTGCCATTAACTCCATGGGTTTCCCAGGAAGACTGTGTCTGAGAGTGGCATTCTAAATACAAATCTATCCTTACTGCTAGAAAAAATAAGTCAAAACATATGTCCCCACCCATCATGGGTCAGAAATGTCCCCTTCAGATCTCTTGGACAGCATGCTGTCCTATTGTGACTCTCTTCTGGGGCTACATTGAGAAACTCTTTATTCTGTGCCCATCATGTTTAGAGAAGGGGAAATATGATAAAATTAGAGTTTATTGTTTTCCCTTATGTAGTGACAGAGACACTGCAATGTACAAGATTAAAGTGAGTGACCCAGTATTGCGGCATGATTGAGTCTGTGTTGAGACAAAAACCAAGCTGTTCTCTAAGCTCCGCACTTTATTCATTGAGCCACACTTTCTCTGTGATGTTCCCCACAGTGTGTGTGAAGCAAGTGCCAAATGCAGTTTCTCAGTCTGCACCAATGCTCCAATTGGCTGCATCCCTTCCCTCCTGGCTGCTTTTGGTAGAGGATTGCTGATGGAAATTATGCTGCTGAGCTTCGCCACATGGCTGTGGCTACATTTTGCCAGTGTTAGCTGGTAGAATTTCCTGGGATTCTAAGCTAGAAAGAATTTGCTGAGGGGCCCCCTAGGAGAGGGTCGAGGTTTCCTAAGTGTAGGTGATCACTGTATTATATTAATAGTCGAGATTTTATTTTAACCAGCAGGGCTCCAGCCATTCTTGTGGATCCCTGCAATGTGCTTGAAGTGATGTTAAGTTTTTTTTCTCACTGCAGTCTGCCTGTCTGCTTCAAACAGATCTGACTCACTTAGGGCCAAGTTTCAGGGTGTTAAAGACAGCTGGGTTGGTGTACATGGCACTGAGAAGTCAAGAGATACACATCCTAATCCCATGTTGTCTGGAGAGACTGCACTATAATTATATGTCTATACAACTATTTCTGCATGGGACTGTGAAAACCTCATAGGTGGGGACAGTGTTTTCTCCCTCTTTTTCCTTAGTGCTAGCATTTTACCAGGCTCATAAATATTATGTTTGATAAATTAGATTATGTTGACTATAATCCTTTACATATTACTTAACCTCTCTAGATCTCAACTTTCATGGTAAAGGTGATACAGATGAACCTCGTTAATCACCACACTTCCAGTGTTATCATCCCATAATTCTACACTTTTGATTCTCTTTGACTGGAGGATTTTCCGGTTTTGCTCTTACCTAATTAAGAGCCAAATCTAGGTATTCCTCCCAGTTAGTTGTTTTATAAGGAGGAGTGCACACTCGCTCACCATTGACTTCCTATGTTTATGATGTGATTAGTTTGATTTTGGATTATCTATCACAAATGAAGGGAAAGCTGAGTAATTTTTAATGTCACAAAACATATTTATGGGTGAGGTGGGGAGTGTTAATCCAGTTGAGACACCAGTTATTACATGTTCAGCCAACTGCAAGTCCTCTCTGGTAGGTAGAAAACTTGACAAGTTTCATTCCTAGCATTTTGATTTGAGTTCTGATTAATTCTCAAAACATCCAAATCATAAAAGTCATTGGTTTATTTTTTAAAATAAATTATCAAACAGTCAAATTTTTATATAAAGGTCTTCTATCTTTACATAAAACTTGTAATCTAAATAACCCTGGGTACATTATGGGCCCCATTTACCTTCTTTGATTCAGAGACATAAATGATCACACTTAGAGGCAAAATAATTTCAATTTGGGTCAGTGACCCAAAACTTGGCAGCAATCGTTTGTTCTTCTTCTAGTTCTATACTATTCCAATATGTTATTTCTAATGAATCTGAGAAATGTGATGCAATTAAAAGGTCATCTCTTGTCACTTTATTCTGTACATCTCCTAGTAAGCACACTTCATTCCAAGACAAAAAACTGTAGCAGAGATTTTGTGTGTGTGCAATTGTTACAGCTTGTTCTGTATAGTAGTTGGGAATGGAAAATGTTAAAAAAAAAAAAAAATAGTCATCTGGATCATTCATTCTAGGAAGACTAATAACTGCATCAGATTTTATTTCTGTTGATATTTAAATTTTCATGTGAAGTTTATAGTCTTGGAAATGACTTTCCTACAAAATGTTTTTACCAGATTCCTTTGATCCCAATAGAAGTTAAATCAGAATTTGTCATTCAATATAATTCATTACCTGCCCTTCAACAGTAGGTGAGTGACTGCTGGTAAATTGAAAAATTACCTTGATAATAATTTAAAAACTAAAAGAAAGTTATCTAAAATGATGTTTTAGCCTGTGGCAACCATCCACTTTTGATAAATTTTCCAGCATTTTACCTTTCGCCCAGACCAGATTTTTCTACCTTTCTCTACCACTAGGATAAGAAGGTAAAGCAGAAACAGATGGAACTCAGTACAACGTTCAGACAACAGTCAGATACTAGATTTATCCATGATGTAATTACAAATTAATGAATTGATATTCAAGGCTCAGAAATAAACCTCTCATTTGGGGAGTAAATGATAATCCAAAATACCATGGCACTATCCTCCAGGATCCTACATAAAGCAAAGAAAGGGGACCAAGTAACCTAAATATATTATTGCCTGGAGGAAGTTGCTGATTACCTTCCCTAAACCAGGCCTTCCATCCAAGGACTTTAAGCTGAATCTCTTAACCCAGTGATAACGAAGATCACTTGGATTCTCTAATGCCCTGCTTTTATTTATGTTTAGGCAATGCTTCACTGACTTAAGCTATTTATTTATTTATTTATTTATTTTTATTTTTTTTAAAATTTATTTATTATTATTATACTTTAAGTTGTAGGGTACATGTGCATAACGTGCAGGTTTGTTACATATGTATACTTGTGCCATGTTGGTGTGCTGCACCCATCAACTCATCATTTACATCAGGTATTTAAACGTTTAATCTAAAACGTCATCCTGATAAGAACTCATATAGTCAGAAACCAAACGAACCAGGCCAAAACAAGAGCAACTGTTGAACATGTGCAGATGCCCCGAGCTCTGGAATGCATTAAATAATTTAGGTTCCCAATTATGTTTCACTTATGCTTTTACTACAGCTCGGCAAATGCTTTTGAACCACTGAACCCAATACATTTTTTATTGCTGTTTTAGAGTAAAATTTTAAATGTTAAGTTATAGTTAAAAAACTAAAATGGGATGGGAGGTGATGGCCCAAGCCTTGCAACAATGCACATTCATCACAACCACCGTGACCATGGGTAACAGGAGCAGACGAGGGAATGCCGACGTGAGGATTATAAAATTCATATAGAAAATTAATTGGGTATTTTGTGGCTTTTCATTCCCATCTTATTGATTAGGCCACTGAAATCCAATGATTAAGTGATTTACCTGAGTCTAACCATTTCAGATTTTATGAGAGCTTGAAAATGATGCAGAATTTTTTGCCTTCTAATTCTTGACCCGCCAATTAATGGTAGAGAAAAATCAGAAATCTGTTTTCTAGATTTTCACTTCAATGTTCTTTCTACTACATCATGCCGCCCCTTTATTTGGTGTGTAAACATATTAGCGGGTTTGTGATTAGAAGGAGAGGTGAAGGAAAGTCTCACCAATTATTTTGCTCCATCTCTTCCCACTGTTGCTAAGTTAATAATTATTTGCCTGACAACAAAAGGACATTCCATAAGTAGATTGCTTTTGTGTGCATAGTTCCTTCACACTCCCTCTTTTCCTTTTTCTGCAACTAGATGTTATGAAAGGGAGACTCCATGGACCAAACGATAATCAATTTAAGTCCAAACCACCACACAAGAAGATCAAGCAGAAACACCTTTTAATTGCCTGGACTGGTATTGACTATCAAGTCACTTGTATGACTGAATTGCTCTGGTTCAAGTATACTATGCCTTGAAAAGTCAATCTAAAAGAGAAGAATGAATCTGAGGGAGTCCCCTGGGGTCAAGGTGACAAAGCTGAGACTGCAGTCACAAACTAAAGGAGAAAAATTTCATTGTTGCCTATGAGCCTTCCTTAACTTCCAAATTACAGATTTGTGTTTCTGTAGCTTGTCATTCAATTCATAGCTTGTCACTTAAGCTGAAGGAGAAAAGTTCTCTCCTTTTACCATGAGACAAATATAATTTTACAGACTTGTTGGCATATGTAAGACTCAAGTTGTTCTGGGCTTCCTTTTCTTATCAAAATAAACATGGTTCCAGCTGAAAGCCAAGGTCCTTCTTCCCCAGCCTATCCCTATCATGCCAGCACTTCTAGAATACCAATTCATCTCAACTGTGTGTTCAGGACCATGCACCACTGATGTTCCTCGGTTTTGCCAGGGTTTCTGGGTAATGTCATACCATCAATATATAAGTTTACTTCTATACCCTCAATGCCAACAAGACAGAAAGAAATATGAATAGGTTAACCCCCAAGGACAGCAAGAATGAGAGTGTTGAGGATGGCAGGTAGCAAAAACCAAAATTTTGGAATTCTGAAAGGTGGATGAGTAAATAGTAACGGAATTAAAACCCTGATTTGGAACAAATAACTACAACTCACTGCTGAACAAGTCAGTGGGGGCTGTAGTACTCCATGACAACACAAGAATTGAGGCAATGGGTCACTTTGATGGTAGCAGTGCAGAATAAGACAGAAAAGAGGTGAAAAGGGCAAAGGAACATTAGACATTAGACCTACAGACTCTCCCTGGTCCCACAGAGCTGAGCAAGTGGATATCCTTACTTCAGCAGAAGAGAGAATGTTCTTTCTAGAGAGATTAAATCAGAGAGGAAGAGGATTTGGGGAGTCCAGAAACAGTTAAGAGTGGGGCGAAAAATTATACTGAAAATAGTGACTAAGTGAAAGGCAGGCAAAGTGGGTGGTGAGATCCCATAGCCGTGGCTATCCTTTGGGCTCTTTTCATGCTGGAAAGTAGTCTGTTTCCCTGATGCCTCCATATGAGATGGGAGAATTCCTCTCTGAAAAACTGGCCCAATAGGTGCTGGCCTTTGGGAGGTGTCCAGTAAACAGCAAGAGGGAAACCCAGCCCCACTTGTGCACACAGACTTTTCAGTAGTTTTATTTTTCTTCACTTTCAAATAGATATGGACATTTAAATATTGCCAAATATTTATAAAATCTTCTAAAATAGAAAAAGTAAAACCAGCAAATAGGAATCCAAGAGAAATGGAGAAGTCTGCTGAAAGCAGAAAAACAATCTCGAATAAAACATAACTTTAATTAATATTTTGACAGAGATAAGAAAATATTAAGCAATCATAAAGTAAGAACAGGTAGCTATAAAATAAGGGAGAAACTTTCAAATAATAAGAAAAAGTGCTCAGAAATTAAAAATTGGGTTTCCTGGTAGAAGGAATGAAAAACACAGTAGAATGATTGGAGGATAACATCGAAGAAATCTCTCACAATAGATAAGAAGACAAATACAGAATGTAGGAGAAAAGAAAAATTAGACGATCAGTCTAGGACAATGATTCTCTAAATTTCTTTGCATCAGAATCAGCTGGGGGGCTTGTTAACATGCAGATTGCAAGGCCTCATACCTAGAGTTTCTAATTCAGAAGGTCTAGAATTCAACCCAGGAATACACATTTCTAACAAGTTCCCAGATGGATCTGATGCTACTAGTCTGTGAACAGGACTTTTAGAAATACTGTTCTAGGAGATTCAACATCTAAATCACAGCATTTCTTGATAGACAACCAGAAAGAAGAGAGGAGGAAATGATGATAGAAGTAATCCAATAAGGACATGAATTTCCGGATTCCAAGGACCCAGCTAATCTAGTTCCCAGCACAATGAATGCGATAAAATTCATCCTAAGGGACATGATGACATTTCAGAACTTTAGGGAAAAATTCATCAGGGATACACATGCCAAGGAAGGAAGGGAAGGTGGTGGAGGAAAAGGAGGGAGGAAAGGGAGGGAGGGAGGGGAGGGAGGGAGGAAGGAAGGAAGGAAGGAAGGAAGGAAGGAAGGAAGGAAGGAAGGAAGGAAGGAGGAGGGAGGGGAGGGAGGGGAGGGAAGGAAAGAGGGAGAGAAGGAAGGAGGGAACCAAGGGAGGAAGAAGTAGGAGGGAAGGAAGGAAAGAAAGAGAGAGAAAGAAAGAAAAAAGCAAGGAAGGAAGGGAAGGGAAGGAAAGAAGGAAGGAAGGAAAGAAGGAAGAAGGAAGAAGGAGAGAGAGGAAAGAAAGAAAAGAAAAGAAAGAAAGAAAGAAAAAGAAAGAAAGAAAGAAAGAAAGAAAGAGAGAAAAGAAAAGAAAAGAGAAGAGGAAAGAGGGGAGGAAGAGGGAAAGAAAAGAGGAAAGAGAGAGAGAAAGAAAGAAAGAAAAAGAAGATAAAAGAAGAAAACGAAAGATGGAAGGAGGGAAGGAAGGAGAAAGAAAGGAAGAAAGAAAGAAAGGAAAGAAAGAAAGAAGAGAAGGGAATGGAAGGAATGGAATTTGTTTCTAGAGACTGGGAAGTTCAAGATTAAGGTGCCTGCTTTCTGGTTCATAGATGGCACCTTCTCGTTGTGTCCTCATGTGGTGGAAATGACAATGCAACTCACTGCGTTTATTTTATAAGAGCATGATCCCACTCATGAGGGCTCCACCATGATGACCCAGTCACTCCCTAAACACCCTCGTGACTAGGATTTCAAAATATGAATTTTAGGGGAAAACAAACATTCAGACCATACCATTCCCATCCAAAAATAAAAGAATCAGAGTAGACTCACACTTCTTAATAGCGTGTTGCTATTTGATAAAACAAAGACAATTAAAGAACATATTTCATGTCTTACGAAAAACAATTTTCAAAGTAGAATTCTGTGTGCAGCCAAGTTTCAAACAAATGTAAGTTCTTTTTTCCAACATGAAGGTTTCAATAATTTTGCATCCTAAGTAACCTTTTTCAGGAAGCCACTTGAGAATGAGCTTCTATTAAAATGAGAAATAACCAATAAAGAGGAAGACTCAGAACCCAGGAAAAGTAGATCCTCTTCAGGAAAGAAGCAAAAGGAAGTTCTCAGATGGTGCTAGAAGGGAAGCTTTCAGATGGATGACAGCTGAGTGACAGTTTGCTGAGTTTGGAGTGGACCAGTAGTGGTTCCAGGAGGAATAGTGTACTGCTAAGTGGTCCTAGATGTGTTCATCCTCATTGGGTAAAAGGTTGTAGTTCTGTAGGAACAGTTGGGGTAATAATTACTGATAAACAATTAGGCACATAAAAATATTCACCCTAGCTAAAATAAATATTTATATAAGAAAGGGTATGTCATCATTCTATGCTATGTGACTCTACAATGCAAACACTCATAGTAATGAATATATTATATTCATTATAATAATATATTAGTTATATATTATATATAAATGCTACATCTATATTGACAGAAAGTAAAAGAAGTATGTTTTGAATAGAGACAGAAAACTACATTCTCACTTTCCATAGTAGAAAGTCATTTAAGAATATTAAAGTGGAAACATCACAAAATAAGGATATTATTTAGAAATAAGAGAAGAATTGATATGAGTTGAGAGTGGTTACTCCTAAAAGCAATAATTTTATCTAAGTAGACCTGGGTCAGGAGATAGTTCCTTAGTCATTATGGACTGGAGGTTTAATTTGACATTTACTGTGGACATGTAATACTTTGCTGCTAACAAAAATTCTTAAAAAAAAGAAAGAAAGATAACTTAATCTTGGGCATGAACAAATCAGAGATAACTGAATTATTTTGAGAGGAAGGAATGGATGCAAGATAGATCTGGATTCCTTCCAGAGATGTTGTGGGCCTGAGAAGATTAAGTCTAGAGAGCTAGTCCAGATAGCTATACCTATGTTCCCTCATCTAAGGAAGGAAACTTTTGCTACACTTTTTTTAAATTCAAGCAAATCTGGGAAAGGGCATATTTTAAATTATGTCCAGAAATGCTCCATGAATCAGTTCAGTGGCCCCAAATATCTTAATGCAAAAATCCTACTGATACCATCTTCCTGTTACATGATGCGGCCTTTAATTTAATTGAACCAAGGTCATGAAATGAGTCTATGCAGATGCAGTCCCCATTTGGGTGCTATACAAATGCCCTCCCTCCAACACTGAAGGCAAGACAGCCTCTCACATGCTGCCCTCCACAATCTCCTCACCAAATTTCTGATTCAAACAAGCAAGGCAGGTCAATAGACAGTTTTATTGGCCCTTTTGGGACATGACTGCAGAATGTTAAAACTTCTCATTATGGGTCCCTCGGTAATTGACTGTGTTTGCAAAATTATGAGAAAAGCCATCTAGTAGTTGGACCTTCTTATCCCCTTTCCGATTTTCAGTAGGCTGAAGGCGAAGCCAGGACATTGAGGTTGATGTGTGGTTTTGGCATGGCAGGACCTCTCGTTTCTAATACAAAGAGCTGAGGGCTGATGGGTTAGAATATTTGGGTTTGCTCCATGATTAATTTACTCTAACAGGGACACTTCTGGGTATGACTTGCTACTATAGGAAGAGCTGTTCTATGCTTTGGAAATGCTATTTGTTGATGAAACACTAATTGTAAAATAGTTACCTCGGAGAACCCAAATGTAATTACATTAAGTTTAATTATATATAATTAATTATATAAAATATTTAAATTGTTATGTTGAATTGTGCTGCACTAGTTGCTGTACATTTTGCTGGTGTGTGGAGCAGATGTGCTTGAAGAGTTTGGAAGTCATCCAGAAGTTAGTAAATTGTAACTGTTTAGATAATCGGAGCCTGATTTATACCATCTATTGAAAAACAATAGCTACATATTTTCAGTGATGCAACATTTTTGAGTATAGGGAGGAAGTAGCTTATGCCTAGGTGATATTTTGGTAATTATAGTTTACTACCAACTTTAAGTTTAATCAACCAAATATAAAGAAGTCAATGCCTAATTTCTCATGTGCATCAATAGCTGTGAACAGTAATTTTTATTTATATTGGGGAGAACAATTTTTTCTCTGCCTATGAAACTGACAATTTTTTTAGGATGCCTGAATTATCAAAGGAATCTAGAGTTCAATCATTTGCCTTATTTCTCAGAGGTTCACTTACTCAAATTAATTCACCATCAATTTAAAAATGTTTCTAGACTTCACTTATATCAAATTCTGTAATATGATTGAAAACACGGTGAAGTATCCATATAAGGAAAGTAAGAAATTCAGCCGTGTGCTGTGACTCATGCCTATACTTCGAGAGGATGAGGCAGGCAGATCACCAGGTCAGGAGTTCGAGACCAATCTGGCCAACATGGTGAAACCCTGTCTCTACTAAAAGAAAAATTACAAAAATTAGCTGGGTGTGGTGGTGTGCACCTGTAATCCCAGCTACTCAGTGGGGCTGAGACAGGTAAATCGCTTGAACCCAGGAGGCGGAGGTTGCAATGAGCCAAGATCTTGCCATTGCACTCCAGCCTAGGCAACAGAGTGAGACTCCGTCACAAAAAAAATAAAAAATAAAAATAAATAAAAAATTTAAAAAAAGAAATTCATACAGACTAACAGTAGATTTTTATTTTCTAATATATGAATATAAAACCTACTATGTACTTAAGGGATCTGATACTAGAAAATGTAATGATTGATCTTAAGTTTTGGTAAACAAATAGCAGTACTGGAATTTCCTCTCTTAAATAATTTGCTTTCATATTTACATCCATTTGGAGTAAAGCAAACCAGAGAACAGTCATTTAAAGAGGAATGCTACAGAGAGAAAAATATTTATGATTCATCTTTCTGCCAATGAAATAAATGGTACCTCTTAAAATTTTAGTTTATTTTTATCTATGCAGATATTATCTACTATTAACAGTACTTTGGCTCAATTCAGATTATTTTGACTAAATTTCTCAAAATTTGGAAAGCGCAGAATCAATTTGTCTAAAGAAAATAACTTGTTAGTATGTCACCAGCCATAAATCATGACATGTCACTTCTACTACCTTTGAAGAAGACCTATTCTACAGAATTTCATTTTTAGAATGACCTCTGCTTATAATTTGAAGAAAATACTTTTTTTCCCCAGAAAATACTTTTTTCCCCCAGAAATACTCCCAGGTATTTTGATGAAAAATAATTAAAATTATATCTCACATAATTGTACGTATGTATGTATATGTGTTTGGTGGAATCATGGATCGTCTAATAAGAACAAAATTGAATTCTGTAAATGTTATGTTGAATATGCCAGAAGGTACAATCTGTGAGTCAAAATATGGAGGGCAAAGGGAGGGATTCCAGTTACAGTTACAAAGGAGGATATGGAATGGAGCCAGTATCTATTGAGACTGAAGATAGGCCCAAATGAAGAGAGGTACTTTGAGCAGGCTTGTGTGCAGGAAGATTTGAGAAAGCTCAGTTCATCACTTCAGCCTAGCAACCTTCCCAGGGCTGAAGGTAACTTTGGTGGAATTAGGAGTTGGTTTGCCCCAACCCCCAATTGGTTGTGGATGACATATGCCAGTGACAATGTCATCCTAGCATCCTAAGCATAAATACTGCAGGTGATTCATGAAACAAATATTATTATTGATATTTGTCTTATCTATTTTGATTTGAAACTTGCCTTCCAGCCATGACACGAGTTCTATTTTATTTCCTAAGTCTTCATTATGAATTTGGCCTGTTGCAAGCCTGTTCCAGGCTCAGACCTTGCAGGCTCAGACTTTGCAGGAGACGTTATGGCTTCTTTGTCCTCAAGGAGCAACAGGGGTGTCAAAGCTCGTCTTAGAATCCCACTCCTTTCCTATGACAGTTTCAGGAAATAAGAACAATTTATCCATGACAGCTTTAGAAACACGATCTACTAATTTATGCACTGCTTCTTCTTGAATAATTGGGATCTAGTCACGCTTGGCATAACAGCCCCTGGCTTTGGGAGGGTCCAGGCTTACCAACTGCTTCCCCTGGAGGGGGAAGAGCCAGAGGGTGAGCAGATTGTGCCTTCCCTAAGCAAAGAAAGGAAGAAAGAAAGTAAAAGAAATTAGGGGTGGTAAGGAGGTTAGAAGACAAAGGAGGAAGCATTTGATAGGTCATCTGTCAGTAGGCCTTGATAAAGGCTGGTAAGAGAACAATGGAAAACTACTTCAAAGTGAACAATGCCACACTGAGTATGTGCCAGTTTAAACAAAAAAGAAAGAAGACATGTCAGCTATTAAACACTTTCATTGAGGGGAGTCTTTTTAACCCCTTACTTTTTCCCACTATTTTTCTTTCCTTAACGAGTAGGGGAAAAAAAAAAAAAAGCAGTGAGTCTGTCAAAGCAGGAGGGAAGCATGAGGTTGCCAGCTTTCCGGAAAGTCAGGCAGAGATATTTGCATTAACTGAATATTAATTATCAGGATGGAGGTTGTGTAGACAATGGAAAACAGGTGACGTTTTTAATGGTTCCAGGTAATCTCATGTGTTTGAGAATTTCAGAGAGTGCCCCCACACACTTGTTTTTTATTTTCAACGATATTCAAAATAAAGCAGGATTAAAAACTTAATTTGAAGATTGGGAGAATAAGCTAATGAGATTTTAGATTTTAAAGCTGTAATTCATGGACAGGAGGTACAGAACAAAAAGGGCATTTTCACATCTACTCAGGCTACATTTTTGTGATAACCAGAAAAGATAAAATAGGCAAAAGAAAAATTTAATTAAGTGCTGTTAGTTCACAAGATGATCTCTCATCTTGAAAGTGTCTGATGTGCTAGTCTATGCTGTGAATTTAGAGATGAAAGAATATCAAAATGTAATGAGAACATAATACTATGGGAAATTCCATGTGGGTTTAGAACAGTGTGCTACCCAACCCCCCAAAGCTGTCTTTGATGGTACAGCAGAGTAATGGCTTTTTCTTTGTGAACTTCTCAAATAACGGAAGCCTTGGTTAAAACAAATATTTCCAATATCTGATCAACTGGACAGAGGTTCCTACTGAAGTTTGATGTTTCTATAAATGCAGAACAGTTCATCTTTCTACCATTGTTGGTTGGCTTGGTTCAAATGAAATACAGAGCTACAACAAATTATTTTGGTGTTCAACTCTTGTCTCTTCAGTTCGACTTGCATGCCTTGTGGTCATGGTGTAACCACCCAGTGGGTTCACCCTGCCCACTGCCTATCGGACCTGATTTATCAAGACAGGGGAATTGCAATAGAGAAAGAGTAATTCACGCAGAGCTGGCTGTGCTGGAGACCTGAAGTTTTATTATTACTCAAATCAGTCTCCCGGAGCATTTGGGGGATCAGAGTTTTTAAGGACAACTTGGTGGGCAGGGGAAAACCAGTGAGCCAGGAGTGCTGATTGGTTAGGTAGGAGATGAAATCATGAGAAGTTGAAGCTGTCCTCTTGCGCTGAGTCAGTTCCTGGGTGGGGGTCACAAGATTAGATGAGCCAGTTTATCCATCTTAGTGGTGCCAGCAGATCCATCAAGTGCAGAGTCTGCAAAATATCTCAAGCACTGATCTTAGGAGCAGTTTAGGGAGGGTTGGAATCTTGTAGCCTCCAGCTGCATGACCCCTAAACCATAATTTCTAATCTTGTGGCCAATTTGTTAGTTCTACAAAGGCAGTCTAGTCCCCAGTCAAGAAGGAGTTTTGTTTTGGGAAAGGACTGTTATCATCTTTGTTTTAAACTGTAAGTTCCGTGCAAAGTTAGTTCAGCCTATGTCCAGGAAGGAACAAGGACAGCTTAAAAGTTAGAACCAAGATGGAATTGGTTAGGTTAGATCTCTTTCACTGTATAAGTCATAATTTTGCAAAGGTGGTTTCAGTGGTCCATGTCTCATCTATCCTTTGCTGCCCTCCACATTGGCAAATACATGGTGCATATATTGGTTTGTTTATTCATTTATTCAAAGTATCTAGAAATAGTTATTGAGTTCCTACTGTATCAGGCATGCTTCTTGATGCTGGACGTTCAGCAGAAAACACCATAAAACCCTACCCCCGGGGGGTTACTGTTCTAGTCCTGGACAACAGATAAGAAATAGTAACGACATTCAGATATTGCAGGCGAGGAGAACTGCTTTGGGAAAAAAAAAAAAAAAAAAGTATGGTAGGGAAAGAGAAAGTAACAAGTGTGTTTTTTAGGTCTGGTGGTCAGAGACTGTTTCTGTGAGGAAATAACAATTAGAGAGGCAACTAAATGAGATATAGGACTGCCTACCCAAATGCCTGCAGAAAGAGGGTTTCCTCAGAGGAAAGAGCCAACACTGAGTCTCTGAGGGAATTGCACTTGGTATGTTCTTCAAACATCAAAGAGTCAGCATTCTTGAGCAAAATGGCCAAGATGACGCAACTCCTGTTACCCACCGTTGTCTTAAATTTTAGAAACTGGTTCAGGGCTGACTTTCAGTAAGGTATATTTTCATATAAAAGATTGCACTCAGCCCTTCACTCTTACTTTCTAGTATCAATGTTACCTCTTCAAAGTCAAACTATTCCAGAGCTAGGGAATACAGGAAGGATGTGGATGGAAGACCAGGATGTGACCAGTGTTACCCCTGGAAATGAAGATGAACTTAAGTGACTAAGTCCTAAATGAAATCAGGATATGTCTAAGTAAAATGCTATCGCTTCTATTATGTTCAAATCCTTTAACTGTGAAGTTTAGGTGAGATCACAGTTGAGACAATTATTAAATGTCCATTGTTAGGTTTCTTTCCTATAAAGATTTGTAATATGCAAATAGGACAAGTTTGTCTGTACATAATTCTAAAAGGTGGCCAGGCGCGATGGCTCATGCCTGTAATCCCAACATTTTGGGAGGCCGAGGCAGGTGGATCACCTGAGGTCAGGAGTTCAAGACCAGCCTGGCCAACATGGCGGAACCCCATCTCTACTAAAAATACAAAAATTAGCCGGGCATGGTGGCGGGTGCCTGTAATTCCAGCTATTCAGGAAACTGAGGCAGGAGAATCATTTGAACCCAGGAGTCGGAGGTTGCAGTGAGCCCAGATCGGGCCACTGCACTCTAGCCTGGGCAAAAGAAGCAAGACTCCATCTCAAAAAGAAAAAAACATTCTAAAAGCTAACAGGCTGTAGACTATTTCCCTCTCTGTAAACATTATGCTAAAGAGCAACTATTATATTTTGACTCTCTATGTAAAATATTGTTGTTATCACTGAGAAATATTTTGTGTTTTCTTCCAAAGCTTCCCCAGCAGGGTCTTTGACATCAGAGATTTTCCCCCTCACATTGTTATTAGAAGCAGCTATTACAAGTCTAACAGAGCTTATATTTATCATTAACTTAGTGACCCCTGCTGGGGAGGCTTAACATAATCATCCTTAAATTCAAAGTTGGGGTTTCAACAAAATAGGCGCTTGGACCTCAAACATGAGTTCTTCATAACCTAAGACAATGGATTTTGTGTTACTCACCAGTCCCACCGCTGGAGGCTTCGAGGGACTCACGGTCACCAATTGAGAGAGAATAACCCTTGTCACGTGACTGATTCTAAAAGTGACACATTTGGCATTAGCACACTTCTCCTAGTTGTCTGCCTCTGCCCCCTCACCTCGCTGGCTCTTTTTAATGTTATCTGTTATCTGCCAAGTGACACTTTCTGATCTCTTTCAAATATGCCTTAAAAATTATCAAAAGGCTCAGATGATGTCATTTTCTATCAGAATCTTTTTTCCCCATCACAATTGCTCAGTATCATATGCCAACCTTTTTTTTCTTTTTTCTTTTTTCTTTTCTTTTTCTTTTTCTTTTTTTTTCTTTTTTTCTTTTTTTTTTTTTTTTTTTTGAGATAAAGTCTGTCACCCACCCAGGCCAGAGCACAGTAGTGTGATCTTGGCTGACTGCAACCTCCGCCTCCCGTGTTCAAACCATTCTCGTGCCTCAGCCACCCAAGTAGCTGGGAACACAGGTGGGTGTCACGACACCTGGATAATTTTTGTATTTTTAGTAGAGACAAGGTCTCACCATGTTGGCCAGGCTGGTCTCCAGCTCCTGACCTCAAGTGATCTGCCTACCTCAGTCTCCCAAAGTGCCAGGATTACAGGCATGAGTCAGCACGCCTGGCCTCATATGCCAAACTTTTTCCCATTACATTTGCAGAACGAAACTCTTGAAAAGGAAGTAAATACCCCATAAAGCAGAGACCTTATATTATTATTTTCATGAATAATTAAAAAGCCACATACACTTCCGTTGAAGTGTAAGCTTTTCTCATGTAGACCCTTGCAAATTGTTAGATTCTCCCCATCTCCATCCCAGACCAGTATGGCATAACAAATCAGTTTAGGTAAACCAATATTAGTGTCCACTGCCTAATATTAACCTCTATGTACAAAAACAAAAACAGAACAACAATACTTCAGTTTTGTTTATGCCTCAGAATAACAAATTGTTAGTATACAACGTGGGTATTAGAAGGTCTGTGATTTGTTAGAATTGTTCTAAGCATATTTAATAATACAATTTTTAAATGAATATTTGTTTTAAATAGTTCTATTAAAAGTAATATGTGTATATACTTTATAATTAGTTTAAGGCTATTCACTATAACATGCCAAGAGATAAACCTAAATTATCTAGAATCCAACTATCTGAATCTTTCCACTAATTCTACAGTAAGAGATTTTCTCAGTGTATTCAGTTTTTATGGAAATAGTTAGAGAGAAATTGAACAAGATGATATAAGCACAAAACAGTTTATTTTCTCCCCTTTCTTTTCTTACTTTCTCATTCCTTCCCCCTTCCTTTCTTTCTTCCTTCTAACCCTCTGTTCCTTCCAAATATCCCTCCCTCCCTTTCTTCTTCCTAATTCCCCCTTCCTCCCTCCCTCCCTCCCTCCTTCCCTCCTTTCCTCTTTCTTCTCTTTCCTGCTTCCCTCTTGCCACCTTCCCCTCTTCCCTCCTTCCTTCCTCCCTTGCAAAGAAAGGAGCTTCCTTCTTTCCTTTCCCTCTTTACCTTTTCTCTCTAGCTTTGATGAAGACCTCAGATTGAATGGAATTCTACTTGGCTGGGCACCAAGGCTCATACCTATAATCCCAACACTTTGGGAGGCAAACACAAGAAGATCACTTTAAGCCAAGAGTTTAAGACAAGCCTGGGCACCATAGCAAGACCCCATCTCTAAAAAAAATTAAATTAGCTGAATATGGTGATGGTCACCTTAGTCCCAGCTACTTGGGAGGTTGAAGTTGGAAGATTGCTTGAGCCCAGGAGTTTGAGGCTGCAGCGAGCCATGATTGCTCCACTGCACACTCAGCCTGGAGACAGAGTGAGACCCTGTCTCTTAAAAAAATAATAATAATAATTTGACTTAATTTAGTGTATTTTGTGTCTAGAGACATAATAAACTCTTGCTGTTTAAGAAAGAAATTCTATGGCTTTGAAGAAGGTAGAGACACTCGTTATATGATAAAAGTTCCTCCAATTTTTAAATTAAACTCCTGACTTTATATTTAGATTTCACCAGTCTTTTCATTAATGTCCACTTTCTGCTTCAAAATTGAATCCAGAATGTCACATTGCATTTAGTTGTCATGTCCCTTAGTCTCCTTTGGTTAGTAATACTTTGTCCCTCTTTTCTTGTTTTTCATGACCTTTTGAGGAATACTGGTCAGGGACTTTGGAGAATGTCCCGTAATTTGAGATTGTCTGATGTTTGTCTCATGTTTAGACTGAGGTTGTGTTTTTCGAGAGAGAATACCACAGAAAAGTGTCTTTCTTGTAACCTCATAACAGGAAATACATGATAGTCACATTGTTTGTCACTAGTTTACTTGGATAAGACAGTGTTTGTCAAGTTTCTTCACAGAAAGATTTTCCCTCCTCTTTTCTTGGAAATGTGTCTCTAGGTTTAGCTTACCCTCAAAGAGGGGAGTAAATAAGGCCCTTTTTGAAACCTGGACCCTGATGGTGTGAAGAAGAAAGGATAGATAAAAGCCGTTGCCAGGTTTAGATCACATTGCTAATATTCTTTCACTGAAGGCTCAAGTCACAGAAGAAAGAATATTGTCCTCTTGAAAGTAAATAGACCATGATGGGGTAAACTCTTCTACCTTAGGATTACTCATTTGTAATATTCATAGTTGGTGCCTCCGCTAGGTGCTTAGAAGTAGTGAATTCTGGACTACATGGCTAAGGACTGAGCTTGACTGCAATAGCAATGGGTAGGCCAGCTGGGCATATCTCACCTGTGGTCTTTTATACTCAAAGAGGCTAGACTGGGCTTTTCACATGGCTACCACAGCTGTCCCCAGTGTGCAAGTCTTGCTTGTTTCACACTTAGTGATATATTATACCATTGACCAAAGCAAGTCATGAATAAGTCCAGATTCAATGCAGGAGGCATTGTATTAATCAGGGTTCTCCAAGGAAAGAGAAACTTATAGTGAAGATATTTATTGTAAGGTTATTCGCTTGCACAATTGGCTTGAGAAGTTCCACAATTTTCCATTTGCAGGCTGGAGACTAGGAAAGCTGATAGTATAGATTCCAGTCCAGGTCTGAAGGCCTGAGAACCAGGAATGCTAAGGGCAGGAGAACAATGATGTTCCAGCTTAAGCAGGCAGGCAGAAAGAAAATTGAATCTTCCCTTTCCATTTGCTTCTATTGAAGCCCACAACAGATTGGATGGTGTCTACCCATTTTTGGGAGGGCCATCTGCTTTACTTAGTCCACCAAGTCCAATGTTAATCTCTTCCAGAAACACCTTCACAGACACATGCAGAAATAATACTCAATTAGATATCTGAAAATCTCATGGCCCAGACAAGTTGACACATAAAATTTACCATCATGAGCACAACATAGGTAGTGAATACCAAAAGATGTGATTCTCTAAGAAGCCTTCATGTAACAATCTATACATTGGCACAGCGAATAACTGGTTACGTTGGGAGTAGAACCCAAATAAATCTTACTTTAGTACCGTCTCCACTGTAGCGTGTTGAAGCAAAGTGTAAACCAAAAATAAAATTCTAAGGCTCCCCGGCCATCTGAATGGACTTTCTCCTCAGCCAGGCTCTTTTAAAATTTAACCTGAAAGACTGGTTCAGGTCAGGAAAGTGGGAGTCAGACATGCCTCATTTTACCTCTCTGGCATTAACATCAACACAGACTTTTCAGTCTGATAAGAAACATTTTACAGCCTATTCTCTCCAAAGCCTGCTACCTGGAGGCTTCTTCTGCATGATAAAACTTTGGTCTCCACAAGCTCTTATCACAACCCAGACATTCCTTTCTTGATCCCAGATCTTTGTTTGTTTGTCTGTTTGTTTGTTTTGAGATGGAGTCTCCCTGTGCCTCTCAGGCTGGAGTGCGGTGGTGCGATCTCTGCTCACTGCAACTTCCGCCTCCTGGGTTCAAGCGATTCTCCTGCCTCAGCCTCCCTAGTAGCTGGGATTACGAGTGAGCACCACCACACCTAGCTACTTTTTGTATTATTAGTAGTGACTAAAATTTCACCATGTTGGCCAGGCTTGAACTCCTGACCTCAAGTGATCCACCCACCTCGGCCTCCCAAAGTGCTGGGATTATAAGTGTGAGTCACCGTGCCTGGCCTGATCTCAGGTCAACCAATTGTCAACTAGAAAATTTTAAAATCTACTCTTTAAGCTGGAAGTCCCCCACACCAATTTGAAGTTGTTCCACCTTCCTGGACCAAATCAACGTATTTCCTCAATATATTTGATTGAAGTCTCATGCCTCCTTAAAATGTATAAAACCAAGCTGCACCCTGACTACCTTGGGTACATATTCTCAGGACCTTCTGAGGACTGTGTCATGGTCCATATTCCCTCATATTTGGCTCAGGATAAATCTCTTCAAATATTGGACCGAGTTTGACTCTTTCTGTCATCAAAAGAAAGATACTTTGTTTTTGTACTGTGTTTACTAAAGCAGGAGATCCTACTTTGGGATCAAATACCCGAGAAAGATACTTTGTTTTTGTACTGTGTTTACTAAAGCAGGAGATCCTACTTTGGGATCACATACTTACGACTTGCAAATTTTAGAAAGATTTTTGACAACAAGGGTTGACATAGAAAAAGATTTCTGTTTAGACTTTTACACAATTAGCAAATTCTGTGAACCATATTCTTTCTTGAGCATTTTACTGTTTTAACATATTGAATAAGTAAAAGAGGACTGGAATAGGATTCATTGGCCTGCCTCCCATTTCCAGCTCTTTGACTATGTGGATAGATAACCTTCAGCAAATGATTGATCTTTTCTTGGTGTTAATTATTTGTAAAATGAGAATAGTCCATAGTTTTTTGTGATTATTCAACTCTAGGAAGTCCTGCAATGTATTGTATTCTTAATTCACACCTTTTCCTTCATCAACTCTTGCTGTTCAGCAAAACAAGCTAGATATTTAAGTCTAACTAGTTTCAACTATGGAACAGGAAACAGAGGAAGACTCCATAGAGGCAGAAATGGATTCAAATTCCAGTTCTCTCATCTAAGAACTTTGGAGCCTCAGGTTTAACCATTCTGAGTATATTTATTTGTTTGTAAGTGGTAATAGTGGTAGGTAGTACCTCATAGGGTTTTGAAAGAATTAACTTGAATTGTATGAAGTACTCGGGAAGGCATGCATCATTATAGTAAGTTCCTAATAATGGTGTCTACCACTATTTTTAGGATAAGTACTATTGACAGTAATAACAAATCAGACAGATTAATGCTTTATATCATAATTTGTTAAATTGTATCCTCACATGTAAATGATATACATGACTTGTACCCAAAATGTCTCACTTATATCTCAGAAATTTTTACAAACAAGTCCCAGCTCCTAAGATATGAGGTTATTTTACTTTTCAAGTGATTAAATTGAGGCCACGACTTGAGAAACATGATATATAATTATTTCCTTAACTTAGACACCTGTCTTCCTATGAGAGGTCATAGTTCCCAGTGGGTGCACAAGAAAGGGGTCAAGTTGGAACCAGACATCACCCTGTTCCAAGTGCAATGTGAGATCAGCAGGAGCTTGATTATTGATTTTTGTTTCCTTCTTCTCTTGGGTTTGCTTTCTTTTAGGAGTCAGTGGACCTTAATTCACATGGCTTAGGAGGTAAAGCCAGCTCTGCTTTACTTACCCAATGATCTTTTCCTAGAGGTCGTGTTCCTTTTGTCTTGAATTGAAGTCACTTGGGGGTTATAAATTTTATCTTTTTAACTAGATAGCAAATGCCTTAAGGGTAGAGCAGCATTTTCGATATCTTTGTTTTTTTCCCCCTAAACTACTTCCTGTAGAAACTTGAACATAATAAATCCTCTAATAGTTTTTTAATGTAGCTCAAAGAGCTCTGAGAAATAGTGAAATTCAACAGCAAATAAATTAAGCCAGCATTTTGTAATAGATGTGACATAATGCATTTAAATTATGAAATGGGCCTTAATTCTTGTCTCTCAATGCCAAGGTTTTAAATTTCTATCTTTGAATGAATTCTTTAATCATAAATATTGTCCATTCTTTCATCCAGGTGGTATCATCAGAACTAATCCAGAGTGAATTCATTAATGTTAAAACTAACTTCACTCCATAATTATGAGAAAGTAAGTGTGCATACTTTATTAAAAAAAAAAAAGAAGAAGAAGTGGTTAAATATTAAAATGCCTGTTCTCGAGCCTGTTGTGAGGCTTAAAAAACTTGAAAAAAAATTTCAGGGTCCACACAGCAGTGAAAATGACTATAGCAGATTCTATGTTTCATTGTTCTGCCATCCCTGGTTCTGTGATGCTTCCTTGTTTATATGTATTTTTTATTATTATTGTTTCTATTGTTATTATTTTGGTTCAACCCATAAATACATTCATCCTGCTCAATTTTCACAAACGGAACTCATCTCTTACTGGTAAAGAAGGAAGAAATGCCTTTCTTTGGAGATGAAACTATTGGCAACTTCTCCTAAGACTTGAGGGCAGAATGAAATATCTATGACAGATTTTTTTTTTTTTCCTGTTTCTTGCATTTGCTTTCTGACAAAAAAGAGAAGAAAAAAAAAATTTCTTTCTGAAGAAACTGCCACACACTGTTGTTTTTGATTTTCCACACGGAAGCATTCCATTTAGGCACAGGAGGGTCTAAAAACGCTGGCTTCTTGTTGAGCAAGTATATTAATACTTTTTCTTCTACAACTTGTAGCCTGATCAACAGCAATTATTTCAGTAGCCATAATACGCCACCATTCTGGAAAACAAATAAATCAAATGCTTTTTAAAGTCAAGGGTAAGGCTAAATACAGAACAAACAAAAGAAAGTACTTACGGCATGTATTACCTTCCAGTGGAAGTGTGTATAAACTACAAAGATGGGCATAGAAGGGTAACAATAATGGAGACACCATGTCAAGCCTTGAATGGACTGTATTCTTGACTATACTGATTAGCATTTGCCCTTTAGACTGACATCAAAAACTCTGCCTTCCCTCTCAGAGCCCTCAAACTGCCTCAGGCTGCTGGAATCTGTGTGACAGCATGGCAAGATTAACGTTAAGAAACACACAAAAGGCAGAAAACAAATAGTGCTGCTGCCGTCTTATTGGTTGGCATACTCCTGGGATGATCTATAATCATTTCTTCAGCTTAGAAATCAGCCTCATGGTCTTTGGAGTAGTATGAAAGCTCCCGAGCCCTGTGGGTTTTGTCCCTTCTATTGTTTATACGAGTTCATTCATTTTGCCATTAATTTTAATAAGGATATAAGATTTGCTTTCTTTGTTGTTGCCTTTAAATTTTGAAGAAAATAAAGCAGAACAATGAAAAGAGAACTCTAGCTCGTAAGATTTATTTGCAGGTCAGCTGTGTTAAAATTCTTTCCGCTCGACATATAAGAAGCTTAAAAAAATAAATTACTGTCCTTTTTAAAAAATGCTCTAAAGCATTAGTGTAAAAAGGATGTTAGGAGAGAATCATTATCATCTCTGTGTGTTTACAAAGAACACGCATAAATATATGCACACACAGTTAGAAAAGTAGTTCTTTAAGAATTCCATGCCAAGAAAGATTTAATTAACCTTTTCACTAGGAAACCAGTTCTGAGCACTGCCTTCATTATCTCCTCTTTCTGTTTCCACCCTAAGAATCTCACACTCTATTCCTTTCCTCTGCTTTTCTCGCCCCATCCTTTTTGCCCATTCTTTCCTCGGTGACTCTATTGTTAAATTTACCAGCTGGTGATAGATTCACATACTCCTCTTCATTTCCGATAGTAACCTCCTCACTTCCACACTTCAACTTTTGCTGTTACCTGCTTGATTGCATTCTCTTTACCTTCAAAAATGTTAATTGAAAAAAGCTATATTGACCTATGAGTGTAAGTAACGTTAGTTGAAATGATTAGTAGTCTACAAGCTTTGAAATATTATTTTTCCAGAGGGTATAACAATTTCTCTTATATGAATGTTATTTATGGTAATAAAAGCAAAGGAAATTCACTATAAAAAAACATTTAGTAAGTGGTGATATGAAGGAATGCATATTATAATTATCATTATTTTACTATTATTATTTTTTAAATTTCAGATATTAAAAGAGACTTAGGAACACAGGAAGTATGCTCCCCTGCAAGCACTGGGAGGCCATTGAAATCACATGCAGATCATTGATACATTTTTTGATAGTGTGTTCATTCTAAAACTAACTTTCAGAAGTTACTTTGTTGTTGATAATGGCGACTTATAGCTGTTTTCCCCGTTTCATTTTCTCCTATCTATTGTTAACAGAAAATAAGCATGTATATTCATATAGCCCCCATCTTTGCAGTGCCTGGACATGCTGGTTGCTAGGTAGCAGGACACTATGAGGTAAGCAGGCCCATACTGTATATCTCTGATTGAGCAGACATGCAGAACCCTCCACAGGAGAAAAGTCCTCTGAATTTCCTTGCATTTTTGCTGAACCAAACAGAATTATTATTGCATGACAAAGTACCACTTAGCCTTATGGAATTTCCTGGCAGTTTCAGTTTAATCATTGCTGTAAAGAATCTATAAGTCTTTCTTGGTTATTACCACAAAATTGTGTAGCAGGTTTACTTCTCTAAATCAAAACTTGGTTCTCTAGGATCCTGTTCCCTTTTAATCTTTGTGGGTTATTAAAATTTATCACAGCAGTTACCTAAACTGAGGTGTTAGTATCTGATGTCCTGTATTCTAATAGACTTTTAAAAAATCATATATATTGTATAAACAATGCTGTATCTAGAATAAAAAGTCAAATAATCAGATAAAATTGTATGGCATTTCACCACTGGGGAAAAAAAAAGAAAAACTACTCTTCAAATATCTTGACTTTTAATTAAAATACATGTATTATGTGGAAGTATTAGGCATCACGTCAGGCTTAGAGGGAGGTGTAGATTCATTCATAAAACATTTCCTGGGTGCCCACTGTGTTCTTGGGACTGAGCAGTGATGTTACAGAAAGCAAGGCAGCATCCTGGCCTTACCTATGAGGAAAAAGTTATAAACAGACAATTATATTATGCCAAACTGTTAAGCAGAGCATAGTGAGAGTGTTTGAGGGCACAAAGGAGGAAGCAACCAACTAGACCTGGGGGAATTAAGAGACTTTTAGATACTATATCTTGAATTTCCCAGGACTTCAACTTTCCAGGAGCAGAAGGTTAGTGATCTTTGCTGGCTTTCCCAGCTAATCCTCCTTATCCATCATGCACTGTTCTGCAGGGAAGTCTTCCTGGATGTCTTATCCCAAATGAAATTCCTTTGTCCTATGTTCTCTCGGTTCCTTGCTCCCTTCCATCAGAGGTCTTATCTCAGTGTTTAATTATATATTAAACAATGTTATTTAATACCTGAATTGAGATTAGTATCTTCTCTACCATTATACTCAGTGCCATCAAGGAAGGAAGGTAGCGGGTGTTACTCACATTATCCCCATGGAACAACACAGTGAATTGCACACAGGGCAAACCCAGTAAATGTTGAACGAATGAGTGAATAGACTTGCAAATCATGTCATTTAGGTGGCTGCCTTCCCTGCCTTCATGATAGGGTGGCCAAGTTTATTTTTCCTGTCTTAGATATTGTTAAAAGAGAAAATCTTTTCTTACACTGCCCTTCCCCATCTAAATTTACCATATATATTATATAGCTGTTGCCTTTTGCCTAAGATAGATAACATGATACAGAACACTTTTAGATGAATGCTTTGGTTGGTTATAAGGCAGAAGAAAAATACTGGTTAGTTTTTACATAGACCCAACTATAATGCCTGAAAACTATACTGCCTGAAATCCACTCAGAAACTGTTAGTGAATTACTATTGGTGGTGGGGTTGGCATTTGTTAAGTGCTTACTCTATATCAGACTTTATGTTATCCCTTCAACTTATACTATCACATTTTAATTGTACCACAACAACATGACTTTGATATGCTATTAGTCCCATTTCACAGAGAAGAATGCAGAAGTCTAGACAAGTCAAATGGTATTTTCTGAGCTCTCAGTTAGTGGGCGGCAGAACTGGATGTCTATTCCAGATTAGTCTCACCCCAAAGCCATTTTTTTTTTCTCACTGTACACACTCCCCTATCCATCGTCCATTACTCTCTGAATCCTTAGGACACATTTATCTACATATCAACTATTTTTGGAGTGCAAATTTGCCAGTTAATTTCCACGTTATCAGGGAGATGATGTGTCACCTGCAAACACACACCAAAAAATTTAAGAATACTCATTTATTTGATTGATAAGAGTGAAATTTCTTATTCTAAATAGGGATAACATTAGGCAAAATTGTTCAAAAGTAGTGGAAATATTGCTTTATGGATTACTTGGTTGGTTTGGGGAGAAATTATCCTTTGTTTACTCTGAAGCAGGGAGCATTTCTGATTAGTTCCCTTTGTCAATATATATTAAATATCGAGGAGCTGCTGCTAATTCTGACTCTGTTTTGGAACTGCCACAGATGGACCCACTGGTAGGAGAGGGGTTTACTAGTGCTTCACTAATAGAGAATATAGTACTGGATTGAATTAGAATTAAGTCTTCCTTTCAGTCTGCTTGTTTACTAACATGAGTGCAGACAACGTGAGGAGACCCTCTGTGCCATTCATAACATAAAGCAGGGAGAAATGCCACTTTTGTGTAGCTTCCAACATGAAGATTGACTTTTACAGTTTCTAAATAGAGTTCTTCCCTTCCAAAAAGGTGCTACAATTATAATAACTTAAAATATTACAAGCCCAATTTTATCTCACCTAAATCTAGAGGGTTAATAAATGTTTCCAATGAGGTTTATTCTAGAAGCTTTGAGAATCTGGTCACATAATTAGCACTAAAAGCATTTAGCTTTGTGAAAGCCACACCAAACTTGCCATTATTAACTACATAAATAGAAAGGGCAATTTGCTAATGGGGCTCCATTTATGGAAGTTTATGGATTGCCTAACTTTGCCCAGTTTACTCAGGCACTTCCAAATATGAACCAGTCAATGTAAAACACTGAATGGATTTTAATTCAATAGAAAAACACATTACCTAGTTGGATGTAAAGAAATAAGAACCTTACATCACAGTGCATTTACTCTACAGATCAGGTGCTAGTGATACAAAGTGGGCAGAGCAACAACGAGAAAAATATCCTGCTGGGATAAAACATGCACTCCAGTGGGAGAAACAAGCATTAATTAGAAAAGGATTTGGAGGAAAGTGCATTCCAGACTTAGGAACAATGGGATGGAAGGAAGCCTGTCACATTCCAGGGATGTGAAGAAGAATAGTGGGCCTGGAGAACCAAGAGCCACTAAATGCTTGTGAGATGAGGCTGGAGAGGCAGGCAGGAACTAGATCATGCAGAGCATTACAGGGAAGTCAGACATTCTTTTTATCAGTAAACACCAAGCATCTGCTATGAGGTGTTATTCTGGGATAAACAAGTGAACAAAGCCAGTGATGTCCTAGGAAGGCAGATAATTAACACAAAACAGACAAATATAAAATATGTCAGGTAGTGATAAATGTCATGAAGAAAACAAAACAGAGAGAGTGAGGTGGATAATGACTGGGGGAAGGGTTACTAGTTTATAGAGAGTAGTTGGTAGGATAAGGTGACGTGTACATCAAAATCTAAGGAAAGTGGGCCAGGTTTAAGGTTTTAGCCTTTCTTCCTAAGAGCAAGTGCTAAGTCATTGAAGAATTTTAAGTGTTGAGGTGACATGATCAGAATACCATCTGACTAGATCATTCAGGCTATAGGATACGAAAGAGATGAGACTAAGAAAGAGTAGAAACAGGAGACCAGTGAGGGAATTACTGCAGTTTTCTGGAAGGAGATGTGGTGGCTCAGACCACATAGGATACATGGCTGAATGTGAATAGATTTCATCACTGAAACTGGTTCTTATTCCCATGTGGTTCTAAGTGCTGTTTTTGAAAGAAATCTCTAAACTAGGACTAATGAGGAATGATTAAGTCTTTATCTGTGTCATCTCAAGCCACCTTTCTGCTTTATGCCTTCTCTATGAAAGTAGGTAATGGTTCTAGGGTTTTTTTACTTCTTAAGGCTTTTGAAAAAACAGGTATGTAAGAAAGACTTGAAATATGTAAAACTGCTACATCATATAAGGAATGAGCAGTTGGCATTCTATAATAGAGAGGTTGAACACCACTAATCCTCTTTACCAGACTAGAGGACGTGCAGCTCTTTATTCTTCTAAATTTGTAGAGCAAACACAGGGACAATACGAAGGAACCCACAATTCAAATTATTTATTTTTCACTTTGGATATTATGTGAACACGATTTAATATTAATTGACATATTGATTGAACTCAACTGACAAAAAGTCTATATTTTAACAATATCTAAACCATGGCCTATTACCAAATGCTAAGTTTAGGTACAGAACTAGGTGTCCAGATCCATTCCCAGGTCTCAGGTTCTGAATCTCTTCATGACCCCAACAAGAGCTCCCTTTTGAGACTCTCAGAGAAGCTTCACTGACAGAAAGGGGAGGAAAGTGAATCTCCAGACTCCTTCCAATTCAGAATCCCAGTACCATCCTTTGCATAACCCATAGTTTGGAACATCTCCCAATGCTCAGTCAAGAACTTAAAAAAGTCTTATGTCTCATGCACATGTACAGTGGGTAAAAACCATGTATGTACTGTTGGTAAAACTACACAGCCCCAGGCAAAGAAACAACCAATGGAATCCTTGTGTGCACATCATATGGATGCATTTGAATAAAATTGAACCATTATCTTAGGAACCTCTAGTTTCCAAGTCGATATGAAACATATATAATCCTCATCTGTACCATATTATTTTGCTTCTAACAGGAGTTATACCATCCATGTGTTGATTTCAATGACGCTTAAAAACAATGAACAAAAACAGTTCATTTTTCTTTGTTTTGTCCATAGGTGTTCTTCCAACTACTTCTGCCCATTTATTAAAATATACATTTTGGACATGTTGGTTTATTCACTTTGTGGTGAGGTTATATTCCGTGGATATCTGATCTTTGTTAATCATTGTGTGGCCAAATGAAATCAAACACATGCATTGAAGCAGTGAATAAGATGTGGAGTTAGCGAGTTTGATGGAATCACAACCAGCAATTTTAAAATGTGACTGAATTCTTCTCACAATTAAAATATTTCATTATGCTACTTCAAAGCTAATTTCTTTCTTGTTTTTTTTTTTTTTTTTCTGAATAGTTGCTTCCATTAATCTCACTCTAGGTAATGATGGTAATGATACAATTATATGTAATCATTGCCTGAATTCAATATGCAACACATCAGTCCCTTTGTGTGGTGATTGTACACTCTCTGCAATCCTGAGATTTGGAAAGTTTCCATCACGTTATGCCAAGATCAGATTCAAAAGTCTCTGACATTTTGCATAACATCAGTCAATCGGGTGTTCCAACTGTTCCTTTTAGTGACTGGGCAAACTCGTCCATCTGTCTGGTGCCGGTGGAAGCTAGGGATGAAGGCATGAAGCAAGATAAGTCGGACTGGCCATTTACATAATTTCCAAAACACTTAAAATATTCAGAAAAAAAATTAAGAGCAAGATCTTTGTAAAAGGCCTTCAAGTGTACAGGTGGCTAATCTGCTTAAACTACTAATGACACAAATCATAATCTAAGTGAACTTACGTTTTATGCAAAGTTAATATTTATTTTTAAAGTTTAAATCTATTTTTCTAATATTTATAGCTAATCTTACTAGTGGATGAATTTGTTCCTCAAAATCCTGATAGGTAGATGTGTGCTTCCAATTCCTATTTTTTTAGCACTATGCAGATGCAATTTTGATTGTTATGTTCCAAAGACAGATTTTGTTCCACACACTTGCTTATTCAAATTAGTTCAATTAAGGAATAATACTATCTGTATGTTCCAACACAATAGAATTAAACATGTTCATATCTTCTAAGAATTAAATAATAAACTATGCAGGTAGCATTAAGATACTAGCTTATCTACTATCTTATGCTTAAATTTTTTCCTTGCCTTTCCCTTTTTGTTTCCTTCTCAGAATAAATAGGAGGGCTTTCTTGGTCTCTGGTAAATATTTAAAATTCATAATTTTACCCTGGCCTGTTAATTTGATGTATTGATCATTTCCTTTAAAGGACAATGTCAACACAAGAGTAAGACATGGGTTGCAGTGGGTGGAATGACAGTCATATCGAACCTTGCTATGGTTTGGATATGGTTTGTCCCCATCAAAACTCATGTTGAAATTTTGATTCCCAGTTATGACAATGTTGGGAGGCGGGGCCTATGGGAGGTGTTTGGGGGTGGTACCTCATGAAATGAGTAATGCCCTCTCTCAGGGGTGAGTACCTTCTCATTACGGCAGAAATGGATGAGTTCTTGAGACAGCAGGTTGTTAAAAAGAGTCTGACTTTGTCAGTTTCTCTGTCTTGCTTCCTCTCTGGCCATGGGAAGTAGATAATAGTGTTTGTTTTCTCTACTCTCCCACCTCCCTCTCTTCCTTCCTCTGTTCTCCATTTCTTAAACATATACTGTTCAAATAATATTATATTTTCAAGTCATGATCTGGTAAGGTGGAAGGGATTCAAGGTAAATTAGAAAAGCTCCTTGTATTCACATTTGCAGAGACCCTTCTACTCCTGGCAAGAGATAAGATGTGTACTTGGTCACTACTAAAAAGTAGAAAGCAATGTATTATATTAGAAAAATGCTTATATGGGAGTAAACAAAATCCAATCCTTCTCCTCATGGTCTAACTGGAAGTTCCTGTATTAACATCAATGTTCAAGAAAATTCTGCCTCAATGTAAAGGGATATAGGCCAGTCCACTGTGACCTACACTCAGAGTGTCTTTGATGTCTACACTGCCAATGTTATTCAACTGAGTTATTCCTCAAATCTTAGGAATTTTACTTCTGAGGCTTCCTCTGGCACTCTCTTTCACTTCCTTCAGAATATGATGACAGTGCATGCTAATCTCCTCATTTCCATCCTTCTTGATGGTCAGGCTACACTTAATACTTACTCCTGTTAGGTTATTCAGCCAACTGGCCACGTATCATTGTGGCTACTTGGGCTGACATATAATAGGGAATTTTCACATAGCTCACCAGAATCTCTTTTAGGCCAGCCTACCTCTGTTCCAACAGAACTCTACATGACTGACTAAGCACTATAACACATCAAGTCTGAGCTTTGAAAGGATTTTCCTATTTGGGGGGCACTGCTCAATTTCCCTTGGTTTACCAAAGAAACATAGTACCTGGCAGTGTTTGATTAGTCCACCTGTGGTTTTTGGAATTGAGGTAATGGTACTCCTACATTGTCAGCCCACACTTCCAAAAACAGTGTCCAAAACCCAAAAACACCTAACTAAGATCCCATCACATCCATAAGATTCAGAGCCCCATTAGACCCACAAATTATTATGGACAATTTCTATTTCTTGTGAACTGTGCAAAAGTTTCTGGAGGAGCACAAATCAATTGAGCATGATCCATGAGCTCCTTTGCATATCACCCTAAGAATGCCGTGAGCTTATGTGGGGTGGATTTAAGAGGGCTGGAGATAAATCAACTAGTATCCAGGGCTGAGGTCTTAACACTAATCCTCCTCACTGAGAGTTTGCCATGATCATATTTTCGCCAATCCCTCAGTCCTTCTCTACAATTTCCCTTTGACCCCTTGAAAGCATGGGCTGATCTGTATAATCTGACTCTATGTCATTCTTGTCACACCAGAACACAGATCATCTTTCCCCACTCTCTCATATTCTTCCAAGATCCTTTTTCATGGTAGTTCTGCTCCTTAGGTTGACCATCATCTTCTTTCACTCTTCCTAACCCATAGAGTGTAATTAATCTAGTCACTTACTGGGACTCACATCTCCTGACCCTCACCCATAACCTTTACTCTTTAAATGAATATACTGCTCAAACCTATTCCAAAAATTGAGTGTAACTAAGACTTCAATTTAGTCTGATTTGCCCAAACAATATGGACACATCTTGAATTACTCTTTTGGAACATTAGCTAAATATTTTTTAAAGGTTAGGCTAGTCATTAGCTAACTATACACACACACACACACACACACACACACACACACACACACATATATATATATTTTCTTTTTTTGGAGACTAAGTCTTGCTCTTGTACCCCAGGCTGGAGTGCGATGGCACAATCTCAGTTCACTGCAACCTCCGTCTCCCAGGTTCAAGGAATTCTCCTGCCTCTGCCTCCAGAGTAGCTGGGATTACAGACACCTGCCACCACACCCAGCTAATTTTTGTGTTTTTAGTAAAGACGAGGTTTCACCATGTTGGCCAGGCTGGTCTCAAACTCCTGACCTCAGGTGATCCACCCGCCTTGGCCTCCCAAAGTGCTCCCAAAGTGCAGCTAACTATTTTTAAAGTGTGTAGATATTTTTGCAAATAAATGTAGTTAACGTATATACATACAATTTAAAAATGTATACTCAGACTATTTCTCAATATTATGGTCTGTTAGCAAGCAGAATTGTTTTAAAAATCAATTTTTAAAACTCAAAGCCAAATATTGTTACCAAAGTGTTCCATGGGAATTGGCAGTGGTACCTAGAATTTTAATGCCTTTACAAACCAAAAGTGTATAGTTATTGTGGATGGAACATGTGACGATTCAAGGGAAGCCTGACAAACCATACTAACCATGGATTATTGCACTCAAAGAAAGATGGGAAACAAAATAATCCAGAGAGCAGTGCTTTTATTTTCGTGACCCTTCAGTTGTCTTTGACTGTTCTTTCTTTTGGCTTTTCTGCTTTGTAAGTGTCTTTGATTCAAGGCTGTTTCATGATCCACTGAAATATAAGGAAACCATGGGTCTAAATTGCCCACCATTTCCTTTAGTGCGCTGTTAGATGTAGTCAGTCCTGGGAACTTGTTTGATAAAGAAGTTTTGAAAATGTTCAGGGATCTTTTTGTTTTTGTATATTGGATAATTAACAATGAATTTTGCCTTGAGGTCAACATACTTCCAATATTTCCTAAAGAAATATTTACTGAAAAGTGTAGATGTGATGTAGGCACAGCTAGTGTGAACCAAGCCCTGGGCTAAATGACTTAGGCACATAATTGTAATTTTCCCAGTAACTCTGAAAAGCAAATAGCAATATCTTAATTTTATAGATGAGAAAATGGAATCTCAGAGTGATTGCAGTTTGCCATATATTTATGTTAGAATTTGACTTACCCAGGTATGTGTGACTCTAAATCCAAATTATTTTTAAGAACTTAAGCTCTTTCAGGTCTTTTATCTAAAAATGCTACAAAAAGAAGGAAATGGGGAGATGTAGATGAAGATTTAAAGTAGCAGATACATAGGATGAACAAGTCTAGGTATCTAATGCACAACGTGAGGACTATAGGTAATAACAGTGCACTGTATATGAGATTAAGGCTAAATGAGTAGATTTTAGCTGCCTTTGTCACAAAAACAAAAAAGAAAATGGGTAACTATATTAAATGATGGATATGTTAATTTGTTTCACTATAGTAACCTTTTTACTATTTTTACATATTCTATACCATCATGTGTTATACCTTAAATATATATAATTAAAACTTATTTAAAATGTAAAAATAAAACATAAAGCATGCTGCAAATAATAGCAGCTCTTTTTTTGTAGTTATGAATAGATATGGATATTTAACATTCCCAATGCTAATCTTCCACACTAAGCAACAGTAACTTATTAATCTTACCCAATAAATCCTAAGTACAGAAAAGATTAAGGCACTGTGCATTTATTTTGATTAAAATAATTTATGTAAATTTTAATTCAAATTAGGCTCAGCTTTAGGCACCTAGAATATTAATTCAGAAAGCAGCCTTATTAGGTTAGCTTCAAATGCACAGGATTTTGGTCAAGGATATTGAAGTAAACATTTTATCTTTATTAGCCATCAATTGGCAACCATTTATTGAGTACTTTCCAAGCATCGGGGAGGAGCTTAGACCTGAAAAAAATTTCCATCTGTTGGAGCCATATGACTAAGTCACACAAAACAACTTGAGAAAGAAGCAAGAAAGTTCATAATTAAGTGCTAATTTGCTATAGAAATTCAGAGAAGCAGTAGGTTATTGAAAGCATCAGGATTCAAGGAAAATGTCATGGAAGACATTTCATTTTGGGTAGCCTTCAAAAGATGTGGGGCAGCTTTGGGAAGCATGAAAACTATATAAGAAATAATAAGTAGAAAGACTTGTGTTGGGAAGGAATGAATGAGGTTGGATAAATTGACATATCTGGTTCCAGAGAATGCTTATAAATATGTTATTTGTCTGTTTTCCTGCATAGACTGTCAATTGAGTAAGGCTAGGGACCCTATGCTTCTTCCTCACCTGTGTCTTCAAGCACAGTGCCTAGCATGGTATAGGAGCTTAATAAATACAGGCTATCTCCTCAGTATATAAAGGCAGACGAATCTAGATTTTGATATAGTAGGAAATAGAAAATGCGAATTAGAAAATATAAATTAGAAAATATAGAAATAAATAGCTGTCTGATTCAGTGAGCATAGTTGTTAATATTACTGGTATCATGTTGCTGAAAAGACTTAATTTGGGGTAAAATTTCCTTCAATCACTTACGTATGCATAATAAAGGAGGTGAGGAGATAATGGCCCATGATTGGATAGTAGGAAAGTTACTTTCACTTAGCTGCAGACTCACATAAATGCTAGTGATTTGTTTGCATTTGCACTCCTGAGCAGACTTCAACAGAAGTGAAGTCGAACCTATTTTGACTAGAAGAACAAAAATCCTGAGTGGAAAGTGTACTAAAGATAAATGTGATATATTCATTCATTCAGTCAGCTGAAGTTGAGAAAAAGATCCACAAGTTCAGTCAAGCCTCCAAATGACTGTAGCCCAGACCAACAGCTTGATGGCAGCCTCACGAGAGACCATGAGGGAGAAGTACTGGGCTAAGCTGTACTTAGATCCCTGGCCTTCATAAACTGTGAGCTAATACTTGTTTGCTGCTTTAAGTCAGTCAACACATCTGAGTGGATGGCGTTGAGTGCTCAACACTGTGGGGATATAGAGAAAAGCCTTGGCTTCTGCCCTTAAGGAACTCAGCTGGGTGCAGAAAAAGACACGTATGTACAAACACATACTGTAAGAGGCAACAGGAAGAGGATTGAGGGCAGTAGAGGCTTCACAGCAGAGGTGACACTTGAGTTGGGTTTTGAAAGATGAACATGCTTTGCACAGGTAAAGAGGTTTGGGTATCCTGCATTAACTGTTCTACTTTGTTGAGGATGTTGACAAAATTAAAGAAATGAAATAGTTGAAAAATCAGGCTAATAGTAATTATAACAACAATAATAAAGTACATTTATTTTATGGTTTCAACAGTATTTCCATATACATTAATTCGTTTGATCCACACAAGAACCAAAGGAGATGGGCTGAGAAGTCATTATTATACCCATTTTATCAGTAGGGAAGCTAAGGTTCAGAGGGACCCTGTGGCATGTCCAAAATAATGATTCTGCTTTGTGAAAACAAGTACAAGTATAAATCAATGTATAAAATGAAATGACCTTGATAAAAAACCATGTTAGAAGAGGTCAGAAGGAAGTGAAATCGCTTCTGTAGAAATTTTGAATAAAAACTGCATATAGTGTGAATGATGCATTTGTCACAAAGGCTGGGTTTTGTGTCTCAAGGCGCTTCTCAGGGAGGTGAATGTACTGGTGTCAGAAGTCAGGTGCTCAGCTTTGTAAGCTCTCAAACCTGACTTAGTCAGCATATACATAGGTCTGCCTCTCCAGGGAATAGTCATATTATTAATAGCAAAGTGCATAGATGGATTTATTAATTTGCAATGAGAAATAGCACTGCCATGTACCCCAGAATATTCTGTTGGCACAGCTAGCATACTCATTCCCTGCAGGCAGATATTTGAGGGAAGCTCTATTATAATGAAAGAGAAAGCTGTTGCTGCCCATAGACTCATACCTGACAGTTTGCTAGATACATTTAAGAAGTGTTCCGTGGTTTAGAGGTGGGATGGGGTGATTCAAGCACTTTTTCTTCTGTTTAGAGATCACTCTTCAGGAACATCAGTCCTCTGGTCAAGACTCCCTTGTCCCCCAACATAAGTTTGCTTCTATGACCCTCTGTATTAGTTTCCCAGGGTAGCAAAATACCAAAAACTAGGTGGCTTGAACAGCAGGAATTTATTCTCTCACAGTTCTGGAAAGTAGAAATTTGAAATCAGGTTGTCACTAGGGCCACACTCCTTCTGACGGCTTCCGAGAAGAATCCTGTTTTGTCTCCTCCAGATTCTGGTGATTTTGGCAGTCTTTGTCATTCCTTGGCTTGTAGCTACATCACTCCAATCTCTGACTCAATCTCAGGAGGGTTTCTTCCCTCTGTGTGAGTCCTCTCTTCTTTCAAGGACACCACGTCATTGGGTTCAGTGCCCACTGTAATCCAGGAGGATCTAATTTTAACTTAATTACATTTGCAAAGACCCTGTTTCCAAATAAGGTTATATTCACAGGTACTGAAGATTAGAATATAGAAACACCGTTATACGGGGCACAGTTTAATTCACCACATGGGTTTTTCCCATGCTTCCATTATTGATCAACCTCACTCCCACCCTATCCTGGGTAGACCCATTCTTCACTCAAGTGTTAATTTGGCCTGAAAACCTCTTTGCTTATAACTGACCTGGCCTTTTATATCAATGACTTTAGGGAAAAAGAGAGTAACAGGAGTTAGAACAGTGTTCCCCAAAATAACTTGTTTTTTATTTATTTTTGTTTCCAAATGCCAAATCTTTCCTCGATTTCTAAACCCACAGATTGAAAATCTCTGCAATCACTACTCTATTAAGAATCCACTATTAGTGATGTGAGCTTGTGGGGATGGACAATAGCTTGAGAAGCAACTTCAGGGTTGGGAGGAGGGAAACTTGGGAGGAAGACTTTGGCCCTCCTTCAACACACCCAAACTAAAAACAGTAATGCTATTCTTTGACAGAGTAATGCTGTTTTATTTCTCAATCTTCTGTCAAATGGAAACAAAAGGATCTTTGCCCATTATTTTCCTTTTTACATACAATATAAATTGCTACAAATCAAACTTTAAGGGAAGCTTCCTAGCACTCCCTTCTCACCAGATTAGTACCTCCTAAACCTCTGCCCTATAGACATTCTGGCACCTTCTGTTCAATCACTGCATTCTGAACGGATTTGTAGTTTCTCTCTCTCTCTCTTTTTTTTTTTTTTGTTTTTTGTTTTTTGTTTTTTGTTTTTGTTTGTTTGTTTGTTTTTGACACAGAGTCTCACTCTGTCACTCAGGTTGGAGTGCAGTGGTGCAGTCTCAGCTCACCGCAATCTCTGCCTCCTGGGTTTAAGCGATTCTCAGCTTCCCAAGTAGCTGGGATTACAGGTGTGCACCACCACACCCAGTTAATTTTTTTGTATTTTAGTAGAGACAGGGTTTCACTATATTGACGAGGCTGGTCTTGAACTCCTGGCCTTAAGTAATCCGCCTGCCTCCATCTCCCAAAGAACTGGGATTAGCAGCGTGAGCTGCCATACCTGGCCAGCTTCTCTTTTAGAGGCTGTTTTTATTTACCACATATCTAAATTCATGGTGGGAGGGTACCTGTAATTATACCATTTATTCAAGTGAGGAAATATTCATGTGAGGAAATCAGATACTGCCAAGCATAAAACAATAATACAATTACAAAAAATGAAAGGCAAGACATAAGTATGGTTGAAGAAAAAGTACAGTCATTAGAAAGAAATATACCCTTTAGAAACAGGTCCTCTGGTCTAGAAGCCAGGAGAGTTTGCTGCTCCTATAGGTTGTGGCCTTGTTCACATGACTTCACCTCTCTCCTCAACCTGCTTTTCTCTAAAAGGAGGGTATTAATAAGTAAATGGCTGATGGATGGTGAGAGTCGGATTTCTTACTGTTAGAGAGGGAAGTTACAGATAACTACGAGGCAACTCGAAAGAATCCTGGGGTATTGGATTTGAGTCAGAGACATTAGTATGAGCTTTTAATCAGTTTAATATAGATTCAGAAATAATTGTGCATGTGTGTACACATGGGTAGTTATACATATATAGATTTGTATGTATATATGTATTTAATACATACACATTATATATTAAATATATAATATAATGTCTAAATATATACTCTAGAAATATTAAAATATATGTAGAATACATAACTATATATTACATGTAAATATTATACATAATATATTTTATATAATATTTACATATAAAAATATATGGGATATATATATTTACATCTATGTGTCTATATATATAATATAATATAACATATATCCCAGCTTTTCCATTGAGAGGGACTAGAAGCAGTGATGTTCCAGTAGCAACAAGTACATCTAATGCCTCAATTTTGGTTTTTAAATACTATTCTCTAGTAAAAGGGATATTGGCTCTTTGGAGAAATAACTGATTCTAAAACTGAGTTAGGGAAGTATGAGATGAGCCAAGAGCATCCTGTAGTCTCAGAGAGCAAGGGACTCCTCAAAACAAAAACAAATTGAAAGGTACCTTGGAGACAATATGAAAGAGCTCCCAATTGTGAGAGCTGAAACAAATTTGAGCAACAAAATAGTGTGGGATTGGATTACAATTCACAATACAAAATAAATATACCTGAATACATGCCAATATAAATTAGTAAAAAAAATATAAATAAACAATTGAATAAAGAAACAAAAAATGGAGAAGGTATAAATCTTTCTTGTAGAAATATTCCAAATAATATAAGTGTGGGCGAGACTTAGTGACTCATATCCAAACAATAGAGCATGGAAAGGGGATAAAACAGTAACGTTTCAGTGAGAACACCCCAGAAGCCACTGGCTTGATCAGTGATCAAGGTTAACATCACTAGTAACAAGTCATGTAAATAGCATGTCCCCTGATATGGTATGATGAGGATACTTCACTTCTGTGGAATTCTTGCCAAAAACCTGTATCTCCCGCCTGATCATGAGAAAAAGGTGAACAAATCCACACTAAGGGACATTTTGCAAAACACCTGGCCGGTACTCCTCCAAACTATCAAGGTGGGGAAAAAGAAAGACTGAGAAACCATCACAGACCGGTGGAGACTAAAAAGATGATATGATGACTGGATGCAATGTGTAACTCCTGATTAGATCCTGAGGAAACAACAGGACATTAGTGTAAAAAACTGGTTTAAAAAAAAAAGAAAGAAAAAAGAAAACTGCTGAAATCCAATAAAAATTTGAATTTCAGTTAGTAGTAAAAAAAATAATAATAATAAAGGAAGGCATTGGTCCAAATGGCTCAGTCCCTTCCAGTATAGAATTCCATACTGTTCTATAACTAAAGCAGGGTCTCAAAGGGAGTGTTGACGCAAGAACCCAGTGTTATTCTTTCTAATTTATTTTATATTTTTTAAATGCTTCTTTTTACATATACATTTTTTACAATCTTAAAAATATAGGGAGTTGCAGCAGGCCTTGCTGCAGATAAAGGAACCCTGGACACGCTGCCACCAGTTTCAGCAAGAAAAAGAGACGGTAGAGCTGAGTAAGAGATGGTACTGGGTTGTGGCTCTCAGGAGAATCACATTCTAGTCCGTCCTGCCTATTGGCATATGACCTTGGGCAAGTCACATTTCTATGCCTGAGTTTATCTGTAAAGTAAAGAATTAGGTTAGTAATTATCTAAGTTTCTAATTGTAACACTGTATAATTCTACTGGTTCTCTGTATGTACAAGTGGTAGAAGTCTTAAGAACAGAAGATACAATTTCTAGAGCAGGTAAAGGATGTTCTTTTGTACGCCACAGTGACACCTTCTGGGGAAATCAAGGGTTGCCTCCCTGAGTTGGGTAGCTTGGAAAATCAGGTTTTACGTGAGAGGAAACCATTTAGACTCAATTTTGACATTAGATGTAAACTTCGGTGAAGCAGGTTGAAAGGAATGAATTTTGCTGGTCTCTTTCTTGCCTCCCATTCTCTCCGGCATTATCTAGCATTGTTCTGACACTGACAAAAATTAACTGTGGCATCCTAAGCAACTTACTTAACCTCTATGGGCCTCAATTTCTTCAGTTATAAAATGGAGATTAAAAATAACTACTTTGCATTGCTTTATGAGAGTGACTCGAGCACATACAATTCCAATACTGCAATTTGTTATGTAAGTCTTTATTTGAGTGTTAGGACTTTTCCAGCCTCCTGATAGTCTTCAATTATTAATGACAGTAGTCCCTTCATGTTGAATGATAGAGAGGGCTGAAGCAGAATCTTGGCTGCATGTCTTTGAAAAACCCTGAATTATGTCAACAGGATAGATTTACTTTTTCCGAACATGAGAACTTAAAGGAATTTTGGATATAGTTACATTCATTTGTTGAACATGATTTATGTTTATGTTCATAAATCGGCAGCATTCAAGTCACTGGGAGTTTTTTCCTGGGGGTACCAAAGTGACAGCAGGAAAACACAGTTGTGGCTATGGCTGGCATTCAGTGGTAGCCCTAGTGGAAGATGGATAACTGGGGAGTATTTTGAGTATGTGTGGATTTGTGTTAAATGGATTTTCAAGAAAGGTTCTTCTCCAGCCAGGGCTTCACCTTAGCACATGGTCTTAGTTTATTGTAAACTATATTTTCAATTATAAACTGCCCAGTCTTCTCTCTGTACATCTGCCCTCCTTTTTTGGCCATGAGAAAGGAGGAATCCATTGCAAGGCACCACTGGGACCCAGGTGTCTAGCAGAACATCTGGCCCCAGGAAGGCTGTGGCTCCATTTACAAATTTAAAATCTATACAGTACTTTTAAACCCCATATTCAAAGTTTTTATTCTGAGCATTGAATGAATGTATTGTTAGCAGCTTAAAGATAATTTTGAAAGAAAACATCAAACAAACAAGAAATGAAAAATGCGATTTCATAAGTGCATACACTAAAGCATATTCACATATATAATTTAAAATAATTTTCAGAATTTAATGAATATGGTCTTCAAAATGTGAAACATCCTTAAAGTTATATACATATATCTAATAAAGGACTAGAAAGTGGAATCATGTGTGACCTTGAAGCCTTTTTGTTCCCTGTCATCTGAACAAAGCAAGTGTCTGGAGAATTCCTTAATAAATATGAACTTTCCCTCTTCCTTCATTTCTCCATTTCAACCAAAAACTGGGCTATCAGAGCTCGAGCTCAACAGGACATCTGGAGAAGAGTGATAGAGCCAAATGGAGTCTATGATAACCCCAAACTCTGAGAGAAGGGAGAAACAGAAAGACCGATCAGTCTTCAGAATAAAACAACCACAGCTTTTGTGTTCTGAAGTTGTCCGCACGATTAGATTCAGCCCTCTACAAACACTCACTGAGCACCAGGTGCCTGGTATGCCATTGGGAAATGAGTCTATATCTCTCTTGAGAGGAGATGCAGATAAGCAACTAGGGCTAAACTGGAGCCCAAAAATGTTCTAAGGGGGTGAAGTAGGAATAATTAATTACAGTGGAAATCATTAGCCCAAAATTCATGAATGACAGGATATTTGACCTGGATCTTGAAAAAAAAGTAGTATTTTGGGAGATGAGATCAGATACAATGACATCAAGTTATGAGAGCCTGGAATTGAAGGCCACGCTGGAGTCAGGCAAATGTCTTGGGACTGGATGGATCCACAGCTGTCCACACATGGGCTCCTTGCATCAGAAATAAGATAAAAGTTAATAAAAGTTAGATTCTGTAATTTTTAATGCTGTAAATGTGGGATGGGACCAAGTATCTGCTGCACAGTCAGATTTGGGAGCAACCCTACAGGGATAGGAGATATTTACCGAAAGCAACATTAAAAAAGCATCTTGTACTTTTACAAGCTGAAGGATCTTGGTAGTCCAAGGAGTTTGGGTTGTATTCTGCAGATAAAATAGAGATTTTTCTTTACTTGATTACATAGTATTTTTTGGTCAAGTTGGAATATTTCCACTTAGAAATATTTAAAGTACTCTTTTAAGATCCTCCTCAGCAGGAACATTTAAATGCCAGTTTGTGAACTTAAGGATGAAAACTTCTGACTAAAAGGCAACAAATACAAAGACACACACACACACATACACACACACATAAACACACACATGCAACCAGGAAGTTTACTGTTATCCACAGCAGTTATAAGACTCTTCCAGTACTAATGGATTTCCATCTGACAATGATGTGTTCGTGGCAGCAATATGGGATGGGTTGTCTATCTTAGGACTGAAGGACCCTAGAGGTCTCTTATCTCTGTCACTGATAAGCAAATCAAGTCTCTCTGTGCCTCAGTTTCCTCCTATGTGAGAACATCATAATTCTGCCTAATGAGTATCAAATGACCCAGAAAATAGTCATTAGAAAGTATAAAAAGAACTTCAAAATCTAAAAATGGAATGTTTAAAACCCAATAGTACATACCGACGCATATCCAGACAAGTGTTTCAGGGAATAATTTGTGACTTTATAGTTTTAGGAAAATAATCACATTTTTAAATTCCTTTGCAAATATGTATAGACATAGATATAAGTGCATTGTTAAGTAGAGAAATTGTAAATGCCATACTTCTAAACATAAAATTGAATATGAAATGTAATCATTGATCCAAGAGATTCCATTGTAGAACAGCTGTTTAAACCTTCTGGAAGACATTTTTGGAAATATGATTGAGAATCTATTTTGGATTTAACAGACATCTTCTTATATTTTTCTGTATTTTTCTTCATTATCATTAAAGGGTATCATCTGCTCTTGGTTTTGTGTTTTAATTTGAATTCACGCTCTTATAATAAAGTCACCTATCTTACTCAGCTCGGTGAAATTGAATCTAATTTTAGAATAAATGAAGAAATCAAGGTGTAGGTAACACTCATAAAGTTTAAGAAGGCCTGTGTTGAACTGGGTATCTTGTGCTACTTGGATAAATGATTCCTTTTATTTAATGAAATCATTTAAGAAGTAATAAGAAATTTGAAATTAATGGCTAGTATTGGCTGAGAGGTAGGAAGTATTCCTCCACAACATCAAGCCATGGATGACTTTTGAATAATCTGAAACACTCTCAGTATTTGAAAAGACCTGACTTTTTTCCTTGAACTTCTTGAAAATGTTGAGCTTCTTAGAAATTGTTTGCTATGATTCTCTTTGATTCTTTAACTTTGGAAAGAATATTAATTTATTTCTGCCTCCTAAAGAATGTATCTGCTTCAGAGCTGACCTGTTGTAAAAACTAATAGCAATTACTTTCAGGGAAGGAGAGGTGAGGAGATTTTTCTCTCTTCGATTTTCCTTTTCTCATTTATTGAGATGATTGTCTACAGAGTTGGTCCTTTTTTCTACCCCACTGGCAACTCTTGCTCCCCATTGTTCTGAAAATACAGAATATCAACTCTGTTAAAGATGAGAGTCTTTTTTTTTTTTTTTTTTGAGACAGAGTCTCACTCTGTCACCCAGACTGGAGTGCAGTGGTACAATCACAATCTCCACTCACTGCAACCTCCGCCTCCCGGGTTCAAGCGATTCTCCTGCCTCAGCCTCCCGAGTGGCTGAGATTACAGGCTCCTGCCACCCCGCCCGGCTATTTGTTATGTATTTTTTAGTTGAGACAGGGTTTCACTGTGTTGCCCAGGCTGGCCTCAACCTCTTGACCCCGTGATCCGCCCGCCTTGGCCTCCCAAAATGCTGGGATTACAGGTGTGGGCCACCACACCCGGCCAAGATGAGAGTCTTAAAAAGAAACCTTTTCATGGCATAGGAAAGGTAGTGGCATAACTATTTTTAACATGGGGCTAAGTCATGTGGTGTTTGTTATATGTGCTTAGATAAGTGAATAAACAAATGTTCTTGGATAAATAGGTGAATGGCTATATGAATATGTGTGCTCTTTCCCAAGGTTTGACTTTAAAAGGAAAATAAATTCATATAATTACAACAAGATATGAGCAAAATCTTCCACAAATATATAGGATCAGAAAATAACAGTTCCAAAGCTTGGAAGGGAGGACAGGGTGCAAGATTTACAGGCTTACTTTATGACTGAGAGCCTCAGAGCTGTTAGAGCACAGGTAGGCTGGGACCATCCCCTGAGACCCTACTCCTCAACCAACTTGTGTGGCCCTCTGGTTAGGGGTGGTCTCACGCTAAGAGCTCGTGTGGGTTTGTCCTGTAATTTTCTCTGAAACAGCAGAGGAATAATATATCTGAATTATCCCCTATCCCCACCCAAGGTTTGACTGTGGTGGCAGCAACAATAAGTCAGATGGTGTCATCATAATTACATAAATAACATTAGCAGGAAGAATGTTAAAATCATCATTACTTATCTTCAGGTATTTTTGACCATTCATGAATATGTTAATCACAATATGACTGGTTCAAGGGAAATGACAAATCAAAACCTTTTTGTTAATAAATTCTCCAAATCCTTTGATCAGACCCAATGTCCATGGCATGGATAATTGCATTTGGTGGGTAAGAAAGATAGGCATTCTGAGGTTTAAGGCAGCAGAAAAATTCATACCTTTTTAACTTTTGTTACTCTGTATCATAGTTCTATTAAGGCAGTTAGGATATTACTACTTTTTTTTCCTCTGAATTGGATGTCAGCAGACATGAACTCTAGTCCCATATCCCCAATTCTGTCTTTTGTTTTCTTTGGCAAAAATTTTATTAAAATATAATTCACTTACTGTACAATTCATCCATTTAACATGTACAATTCAATGGTCTTTAGTATATTCAGAGTTGTGTTCATTCTGACCATTAAAATGTAGGAATCACCTCAGATAAATCTGTGAATGAGTTTCCTCATGTGTAAATTAAGAGTAGAGCAATGTACTCTTCATTCTTCCTTTCAGTGATCTGTTTATGTTAAAAAAAAAAAAAACCACTCATCAAATACAGTGAATGTTTGTAAGTTACCATTTTGGAAAATCTCTGCTCTTTCTCTTGTTTGCTCTCTCTCTGTCTCTCGCTTGCCACACATGCACACGCACATGCACATGCACATGCACACATGCACACACACATGCACATGCACACACATGCACACACACGCACACACACACGCACGCACAAGCACATGCACACACTCAGGCACATCCACATACACACACGCACACACACGCACATGCACATGCACACACATGCTCACATACATGCACACATACGTGTGCGCGCGCACACACACACACATGAACACGCGCACACACACAGAATATTCTTCCCTCCATGATCTCCAATTGAATTTTCCCCTGTTATGCTACATCCAGTTAGTTTCTCCTTCACTTTCTACCTAAAGTTGTCCCCCACAGGCTCCTTTTCATGAATGCCTGCTATATTATTTCTATCATGAACAAAGATTATCTTATGAATATGGGCTAATATAGTTTTATAGACATATTTTGTCTCTGAGCAAGAATATAAGCTTGCTTCTTTTTTTTTTTTTGAGACGGAGTTTTGCTCTTGTTTCTCAGGCTGGAGTGCATTGGTGCAATCTCAGCTCACCGCAACTCTGCCTACCAGGTTCAAGTGATTCTCCTGCCTCAGCCTCCCTAGTAGCTGGGATTACAGACATGTGCAACCATGCCTGGCTAATTTTGTATTTTTAGTAGAGACGGGGTTTCTGCATTTTGGTCAGGCTCGTCTGGAATTCCTGACCTCAGGTGATCCACCCGCCTTGGCCTCCCAAAATTCTGGGATTACAGGGATGAGCCACCACGCCCGGCCTAAGCTTGCTTCTTTCAATTGCCCCTTGTACTCAATAGGTATTTGTTGAATCTCTTACATAAAATTTCTGAGAAATATATTTGCTGTCTTAAAATGAAGACAAGTTCTTCCTTTGCCAACTGACAGAGTCAGCTTATAAATGCTCAATATTTTCACAATGAAAGCTCTTTAGGAATTACCAGGACAGAGAGTAATTGTTAAGGTGGTAGCTGTGTACCTTAAAACTCAGGCATTATTGCCCAGTAGCATATGATATTGGTTGACTAGCATTGCAAGTACAATATTTCCTATTGCTCTCCAATGGGAGTTAATAATTAAACCTGTACAAAGCTCTTTATAACAAACATATTGTCATGGTAAATTTCATTGGCCATAGTGAATTATATCTGTGATAGCCTCTGATCAGTGACTAATATTGTTTGGAAAATTTTCTAGTTAAGCAACATATGGTGACTTCTGATAAGGACTTATCTAATATAATAGACGACAGAAATCCATTTTTCAATACAATCAGATACATCTATATTGTATTTAAAAATCTTTCCAAGTGTTTTTACCTTGACTTTGCTAATATAGTTAGAAATTTCTTTCTTCATTTTTATTGAACAAGGAATAGTGCTTCTTATTGATATCCTAGCTACAGTAGCCTAACCTAAAAGAAAGATAACTTCTTGGAAAATGCTTGTGCTCAATGGGACAACAATCAGTATATGGAAATACAGACATAAGCTGTGGGAGTTTCCTTCCTCCCTACCCATAGACAGGATAATAAAAATGTCAATACTGTAGTAAACTATGATAAGACAAAATGCAATAACAAATATATTTTTCCTCTTCACACCAGGTTTCATGTTTTCTCTTAGAAAGGATGAGATGAGGCTGATCCTCATGAATATTTCTGAGGCTTATGCCTTTTTAGACTTGTCGATTTGTATATGTGAAACAGTACCCGTATGAATGGTTGGTGTTCATGCTTCGATTCCTTAAGTACCATGAGGCACAGAATTCTTGTTTAATCTTTATTATGTTGGATCTTTGTCACCTCTTTCTGTCCCCTATCTTCCCAGCCCAATGCATCGTACTTCTTTGATGCTCTCACCATTCTGCTGTATACCCTCTCACAAGGCTAAAGCAACTCCATCTTGGATGTTAATCCACTATGTCGGCTTCTGATTAACCCTAGTTACAGGAAGGCCTCTAAAATTTCTAGTTATTATTGCTCCTTGCGTAAGAGCACATACTTAGCATAAATTCTGTCCTTAGGTAAAAAACCACCTTGATGTTACCATTATTTAAATTGTCCTACACATCTCTTGTGAATCACATACACCCATTCCCTGTGGTATATAAGCCCTGGGTCTGGGAGGTAATGGTGCAGGGATCCACCATCTTGTCTTGCTGCCACTGGAGACACAGACATGGCTTCTTTTCATGATATACAACTATGAAATGTTTCACACAAATATGAAATGTTTCTTTCTGGGAAACTGGATTTTTCAGCCTCTTTTCTTTGGCCTCCCTGCTTCCTCAGACTTTGAAGGTAGGTTTGCATAGAGCTGTCCACAGCATAACACCCTCCAACCCTACTTGTTATAGTTGTCCACCAACCTCCTTGTCCCTCTCTCAAATCCACTGAGTATTGATAATACAGCCCATGCTCATCATATCATTTTGCCTCTTACCTTCTTTGTAAGCCACCCCAAAACTAGATTCATGACCAGGTTCCTTGAAGTGTACAAGTCCAGTGACATCTTTAATACACACTTGAATATGGCTCTTATGCAACCCAGTTTTCTCTGGGTCAGTCCTATTTATGCCTTCTTTCTTGACATGATCAGTAACAGCACCCTTTTTCATTTGCAAATATGTTATTTTATCATATTTCTGCTTGTTTACCTTATCGCTCCAAGAAAGCACTGGACTCCCTTCATTTGTTCAAAACTTAAGTATAATTTTCTTTCCATATAGTCTAGAACTGTTAGGGCCCCCTTAGGTCTCCATCTTACTCCCATCTTAAAAATTCTAGCTCCTTTGGCCTTGTGGGGAGATCACATTGCAAACTGTCATCCTTCATTCAAACCAATTACCTACTTTTTAAGGCCTATATCCGGACTTCCAGAGATATTCAGATGTTTATCTGGATTTTTGCTACTACAAATTTATGGTCTTCATCTTCCCTGGGCCTCCATATTAGAACATACATTTACAAGACCTTGGTCATTTTCTGCTCCTATTTCCCATAACAACTCTTATAAGATTTCAGATTAACTTTCTGACTATTTCGTAGTGAAAATAGAGGTTCTCTGTGTAAATATTTTACCTACCTAACTCCAAACAGACACTTCTGTACATCATCACCTGTCTTTACTTCCTTTTCTTCAGGATCACAGAGCTTTTTTTTCTCTAAATTAAGGCTAATCACTCTTATTATAATCTTCTCTTTTCTGCAATGTTTCATCAATTATTCTAATTTTTAAAGTCTTCCAAATTTTGAATTTCTCTCTCCTTCCTGATGGATTTTACATATGACACTCCCACTTAAAAACAAAATGAAAACCTCTCTTGGACCCAGCTTCCATTTTGTCTACTGTATCCTCTTCAATCTCTCTTCTTTCCTTCTTAGACAGAAAAAACTCCTTCGTCATCCCTTATATTTGGATGCCTTCATCGTCCCTCTGACTCTATTCTAGCAAATATCATTAATGACCTTCCGGTTGTCAAATCTGATGTCCTCTTCTCAAACCTCATCTTATGGGCTAACTTTATGACATTTGACAATATGGTTTATTGATATTTATTTCCAGGATAAAAATGGCCTTTTTTTTTTTTTTTTTTTTTTTTTTTTTTTTTTTTTTTTTGCCCCTTAATTTTTCTTGAGACTCTACACAAATCAAAGCAAAGCCAGGTTTGAACAGCAAGGATAAGTAAATGATATAGGCTGGAGGGTGGTTGACGGAAATGGGTCTGTAAGCCTGGTTTGGATTTCACGGGTTTGAGCACCTTAATTTCACACTTCTTCCTCTATTCTCTTTTTATCTTGTCAGGTCAATATGTTACCTTAAAATAATTGCAAAGAATTTTTTTTTGAAAATGTGCTCAGGTTACATGACTGTTGACTTAAAACTAAAGGAAATAAAGTTAAATGGAAAAAAGCTAACAGATAAAGGAATGAGCAGAGGTATCACTCACAATTTCCTATGCTTAGATTATGGATAGAGATGGAACATTACAACACAGGATCCAGGGATCTGTGACTGAATCCAGGGTATCTGATTTTGTCTCCATTTCCCACTTCCTAATGCAAACTTGAAGTTGAGAAGCTATATGGATAGATTCATGTTCTTATGCTGGGTCTCAGGCTAAGTAGTTGTATATCATTAGCTAACTTTCTTATTATTTAAGGGTTCCGTTATAATGCTAACTTTCTATGATTCTATACAAGTAAATCTAAAGTAGCTTATAGGTATGAAAGAACTTTATAAATGTAATATATTATTATGAATCTCTGTCAACATACACATAAAACTTACAACCTTTGTACGTGATGAAATACAAATGTAATAATTATTTGTCATCTAACACTGAAGGAAAATATTTTATTTTTACATGGAACAGCTTATTATCTGCTCTGTGCCCTTACAACACAGATAGTCCATTTGTTTTTTTAAAAAAGAGAGAGAGATGGTGACAGCTGGTAATTCATTTATTTACAAATTGGGGTCCTGACTTAACAAATAAATATTTGAGGCTTTCAAAAGCAATCACTGTAATTTTTGCACACATAGTAATTTTTAAAGAAAATTATATACAGACTGTTTTCAATTATATTCAAAATTTGTGAAAGATGTCCTTTGCCTATCTTGAAAGTTTATATTTTATTAAAGATGGTGATTGAAGGCTTCCACTGAAGAGCATGAGCTTTGTTTGAAGCACTGTTTTTCTGAAGCCCACATTGCTAATGAAATAAATGGTGTGCCCTCTTGTTATACAAACAACCACCGGCTATCAGCCATCAAGTCAGGATTGCAGTTGTATTAAACAGGCTGGCCTCTGTCTTTCCTTTGTCACCCACTTAAAGTTCCCTCTTATTCTCTGGATTCAGATGGCTCCAGCGGGTGTGGCTTCTTGGTTTAACTGATGCCTTTTCAACCTTTCTATCTTTGTATGGGTGGAGGAGACTTTTGAGGATTTGCTTTCAATCCTTTTCATTTAGCCTCCCTCATGTCATTTCTTTGAGCTGGAGGCTATGTTGCAGCCTGGCCATTTATGTTCTGGCCCTAATTTATGGCTAATCATGCCTCTGGTACCCTTCATGCATCTTAATATGAAGCTTTGGGGCACTTGGTTCCCAGTTGGTGAGATCATCCTGGGATTGTGTCTACAGCTGTGTCTCTGGCATTATCTCTTAGGATTCCCTTAAGGAAGTATGTTATGCAAAGTGTGACTATAAAGTAACAAGTTTGGTTTTCATACACCGTACATAAATACTTGTCTCGCTGCTTTCTAAGCACATTTTATATATGCCTTTCTATTAGGGATAGTGGTGAACCATTATTGTCGATTACTCAGATGAAGATGAGTCTCCTAATATGATTCCTAAAAATTCCTGGTTTTCAGATTGGTTAATTGAAGGTGGCAGCAACCCCAAACTAGATTTATGGGAAAATGGGGAAAGGAGGCTGGATGACTCCACGAGTGTTAGAAATGTGGGCATTTTCAGAATATGGTGTTCAGAAGTCTATGGTTGAAAGAAAGCCAACATGGGTAAAAAGAAATGTTCCTGCTTGTGCAAAACTCCTGGTTATTAGATTTCTCTATCAGCAGACACAGCGGACCATTTGATGCACATGCTGGTAGTCTTCACACAGAAAGAGTGGGGTTTCTGTCAAATGTTTGCAAGTAGATACTTGGTCTGAAAAAGAAAAATGGGGCCTGGAGGAAGCACAGGGGTTCTTTGGACTGTGTCCAGTAGAAAAAGCAGTAGACTAGAGATCTAAGAACACAGATCTTGGTCTAGTTTTTATCATTCTGAGCTGTGTGTTTTTAATTACATCATTGAGATGAGAGGTCTGTGTAAGCCACGGCCTGGGACAAAGACAAGTAAAGCATCAAAAATAGGTACATTAGCTCTTAGAAGATACTTTAAAAACGTTTGTTGAATGATAAGTGAATTTCTAATTCATTAATTGTAGATCTGTCATGTGATTTGATGTCTTGATTCTGAAGTTTAAACTTCATTTCCATACCAGACATTTTATGTCTGTATGTTCAAATTCATTATGATAACAAAGAACGTAGGGCACCTGGGCAACCTGTAGATAGAGAGGATGCCCCATTAGCTGACTGCTAAATTTTAGGATGCTGAGAGCATTGTAGAAACATGTTGATCAGGCCACAATGGAAATCACGTCTGGTCCCAGCAGCTGATGAGCCTCTGTGTTGTTCAGAAATGTATAGAGGTTATAAAGTGAGATTGATATCTAAACAATGACAATAAAAATACAAAGTGGATAGTTCTACTAAAAAAAAAATAACTCATTGAACCTTTGAACTCCAGAAACAAAGATCAGGCTTAAGTAGTTCAGCACAGACAGATATTTCTGGGTCCGTCCCTATAGCACTTAGATAACAGCTGTGGGTGGACAATTGTCCTCTAGTTTTTCTCAAAAGAGGAATCTCATAGACCAAGGCCTGAAATGATATTTATTATGAAAACCTAGGGCATGATGGTAATATTTTGGAATTTTGTAACATATTTTGCAAGTGTAATTAGGTTTCTGTTATTGCTTGGTAGCTATTTGTGAACATTGTTTCCTTTGACATTTTAAGTTTCTGGGAGGTTATTTCTGAATCCTGTTCATTTATCTTCTCCTATTGCCAAATTCCACTCTAATCTTCACCTCAAAGCAGAGCATTTGTTACCAAGAACAATTCAAGAGGCTACCAGTCCAATTCAAGCATTGCCTAAAAATGCTTTTTACTTTTGTGCTGGATTCGTTTGTTTACTCATCTATTCTCCACACACCACCACCAAGCATGGAACCAGGTGCTATGCTATGTACTGGAAACATAGAGATGAAACATGATAGGCACTGCCTTGAAGGTGCTCACATTCTACTACTTCACCCACTGTAAACAAATTCTAAAACATGTTGAGAAATGTGCTATGATAAGAGCAAAGTGTCCTGAGCTTGAGGTGTCCACTTTCTGAGCATGGGGCAAGAGAGATGATCAGAGAGGGTCCAAAGGAGAGGTAATATCTAAGCTGAAATATAAAAGAGAAGGAGAGTTAACTAGGAGAGAAATGATGCAGAGGGAGGGAGGGGGAAGCTGGGGTTGGAGGGAAGCTGGGGTTGGAGGGATTAGGGTCCAATGAACCACATGTGCAAAGGCACAAAAAAGGAAGTAATGCCCTTTAGTAAACTGGATGTGGGAATAGTAGGTATTTATTTCACTGTGACTCAGGAAAGGAATGACAAAAATAAGGAGAGAAATGCAATAATTACTAACTTTCCCCCATTTCTACTCTTTTCAATGTTAAACTTGTATAATTTATTATTATTATTGCATATTTGCTTGACTAGAGAGACAACAGCCCTGTATTTTAGTGCTAGCTTTGACCATTTCTAGGTGAGTTATACTAAATAAATTGGTAATATCTGGGCTTCTTTTTCATTATAACTTTCTAAGTTATTTTTGAATTGACAAAACATATGTCATTTTGCGTGGAAAGTTTTTGTAGCTTCAGGATATTTGGAAAACTATATACATCCATTATAGAAAACAATATGGAGATTCCCCCGGAATTAAAGACAGAACTGTCATATGATCCAACAATCTCACTACTGTGTATGTATCTTATATATCTAAAAGAAATGAAGTCAATATGTTGAAGAGGTATCAGCAGTTTCATGTTCATTTAAAGGCTATTCACAATAGTCAAGATATGGCATCAACCTAAGTGTCCATCAAAGGATGAATGTGATTAAAAACAAATGTATCTATACACAATGGAAAATGGTTCAGCCTTTAAAAATATAAAGAAATCTTGAAATTTGTGACGTGGATGAACCTGGAGGACATTACACTAAGGGAGATAAGTCAGGGACAATAAGGCAAGTACTACATAATCTCACTTTTATGTGGAATCAAAAAAGAAAAACTCATAGAAGCAGAGAATAAAATAGTGGCTTACTGTTAGGCTAAAACCCTAACCCCAAACCAGAACTCTGGTAGATAGGATCACATCCAATAGCAGAGGCTAAAGGCAAAAGATGGCGAAGCTCATTTGCATTGAAGTCCTGCAGGGCAACTGGGAATCTATCAACAAAGAGATGCTGTAGCAGTGCTGCACCTGTCCCTGTGAAAGGCTCTGAGAGATGCTGTAGCAGTGGTGCAACTCTCCCTGTGAAAGATTCTTAGTCTCGGCCATGAATAGTCTCCCACCATGAGGCCATGGTCACCAAATCTGAGGCTTTCAGTAGCTCAGTCCTTAGATGAGCTATCCAAAAATTAATAGGAAAGAAAAGTACAAGAGAAAAAGCAAACTTGGTAAACTACTATGTTGCAATAAAATTATACCAAACCTACAAAGTAATTAAGTTCTTGTTGAAGCTAAAGAAAAAAGATCCTGGGTTAAGTAGGCCAAGAACCCTGGCCTGGGAGCCCTTTCTGGTAGAATAAAAATCTGCGTAGCTTAGTTACCAAAGATGATCCCCTTGTCCACTGGTATTTATACTGTTAGGAAGTCAAGTACTGAACAATAATTAAGATGCATTTGGAGTTCAGTTTATTTCTGACAATCTATTCTCTTCTTTTTCACTGTCTCCATCCCTGTCTTTCACAATAACACCTGCAAGGTACTTTGCTGTTGTTAAACACGGAAGGACACCTGGATTGCAAGATACCTGTAATTATCTCCATTTTATAGGAGAGAAAACTCATCCTCAGAGAGTATAAATAATGAGTTCTAGGTGATATATGCTGGGACTCTTAAAATGCAGGTAGATTGTATAATCCATATTTGATAATCTGTTCAATTCCAAGCTCATGTTCTAACACATCATGCTACTTGTAGTATAGAAAGACTGACTGTGTAATTCCAAAATAACGATCTGGCTTTAAACGTTTAAGGTTATATTAAAAATGAGAACACGTTAGGATAATAGAGTAGTATCAAGAAATGGTCAATGGTAGAAAACAAGGGCCCATCACAGGGACATGGCTCCAAATCTATAGGGTACAGAAGGACCAAGAGGCTCATGTCAGTCAGCAGTGTCATCTCCCAGTGCTAGCTGGAAGGAACTTGACCTGTGTGTGCTAGCCTTGTATGCTCTCCTTTGATTTAATTCCAGTGGTGGGGATCTTTGAATCTCCCAACACCAGATGCTTTCACAGAATGTATGCTATTTTATTTTGAAATATCTTATCAGTTAGTCAAATACATGTTGAAGATTAATACAACTACTAAGTAACTAGAAGAATCATTATGCAGCAAAATTTCTATAAACTGAATTAAAAATTGGATTTTAAAACCATTAGAAAAATTGGAAAATTATATGAATTTGACTATTAACAGGAAAGAAACTGTACAAATGGATAATATATAGTAAGAAATATTTTCAATGCAGTGAATAAGCAAATCAATAAGATTTTTAATAGCAGTGAGATAGATTTTTCTCAACTGTTGGGATTACAGAATGAAAAAGGAACAATGCATTTGTTGTCCTGAGAATGTGGAGGAATAGGCATTCTCAGACCCTGGTGGTGGGATTGCCCACCAGCCAGATTTTTGGAAATCAATTTGGCAATATTTTAAAGGCCTTAAAAGTGTTTGCTATCTTCCACCTTGATCCAGTGTTTCTCTAAGGAAATCTTTAGAGATGTGTGTAAGAATATATTTACAAAGATGCTTATTGCAGCTTCATTTTTAACTGAAAAAATGGGAAACATCCTATATTGCCATCCATATGGAAATGGCTGATTAAAGTGCAGTATAATCGTAAAACAGAATATCATGCAGTCATTAAAGTATCATCAAATAATTTTATTGTACATGAAAATATACTCATGATGAGCTGCAGTGAACTATGCTCATGTCACTGCTCTCCAGCTTGGGTGACAGAGTGAGATCTTGTCTCTAGAAAAAAGAACATTAAAATGAGATAAAAATATATTAATGATGTAATGTGGTAGAAAATTTAGGATAAAAAAACAGAACGTGCAGCGTGAACTTGTATGTATGCTTGCAAGTGTGTGCATGCATGCATGTGCCTGTTGATGTGTGCGTGTATATGTATGCATGTGCATGTGACATCCACCAAAACATGAAGGGAAGACACCAAAATGTTCATTATAGTCCTTCTGGTTGATGGGATTGTGATTTTAATTTTTAAACATTTCTTCATATTTTACTGTATTTTTCAAACTTTCTGAAATAAGCAAGTATTTCTCTTAGCAAACAAAAAAAAAAAGTGGTTAAAAGGTATTTAATAATATAAATCCCAAAGGGAATTTTTGTAAGAGATTAAAAATTAGAATGGCTTAGATTAATAGAGTGGTATAAAGAACAGGTCAAAGGTAGAAAACTAGAGCCCATCGCAGGGGCTACTTTAAGTGATCTTAGAAATAACTTTATTGTATTTTCAAACACTTTCCCTATTTTGCCTCTGACATACATACCAAGGGTGGAAGGAGAGGAGACAGGATGCTGATTGGGAATTAAGGCTTACAGAGGAGAGTTGGTCTCTAGGAGATTTTATGTGATAGGTTTGGAGATAATCTTTGGTTTCCAAAACAATAACTTTATCCTGCCAATGAACACATGAAAGTCAAAGACTTGATAGTGTGACCATCTGTACGCCAGTCATTTTACACTGTGACTCTATATTCCTTTTCCACGAGGGTTACTGTTACCCTACAGACCTATAAGGATATAAGGATGAGACCTCTTTGTTCGTTTATTTGTTTGTTTGTTTGTTTTTGAGATGGAGTTTCACTCTTGTTGCCCAGGCTGGAGTGCAATGACACAATCTTGGCTCACCGCAACCTCTGCCTCCCGGGTTCAAGTGATTCTCCTGCCTCAGCCTCCTGAGTAGCTGGGATTACAGGCATCCACAACCACCCCCAGCTAATGAGGCCTTGTCTATTTCACTGCTATAAGCTCAATGCTGAGCACATGGCCTGACACACAGAAGGACCTCAATAAACTGTTTTTGCATGATAAATGAGTTAATAATGAATTCGCTACAAATCTGTCATAGAGTTTGACCTCTAGTTTTTGAAGTTTGTTCTTGATTTGCCCAGGCTGTTGGTGTGCTCTCAGACTTTAAGTTGCCAAGACTTTAAGTTGCCGAGACTTAGATGCTGGGGAAGGAAATGAACAGCTCTTAAAACCATAGCACCTTTGATTTTGCTGCCATTATTTAGGAGAGGATGGAAGTGTTACCACCCCACTACATTCTCATTTTGTTCTTCTGACCCAGTAAAAATAGGCATGGGAAAAGATGTCATCTTGGGGGTTCCTCGTGTTAATGGCATGGCATGTGTCCCACCTGCTGACATTTTTTTGATACCTATTTGCTAACAATGCCTGACTTTTCTGTACAATCCCTGACTTTTCTGTATCTCCAACTAGCACAAACCACTTTATATGTGTAAATTTAACTGCTCTGCTCAGTGGACTATAAAAGCATCAAGGTAAAATTCTTTCCCACTTACTGCTTTTTTTTTTGAAACAGAGTCTCATTCTGTCACCAGGCTGGAGTGCAGTGGCGTAACCTTGGCTCACTGCAATGTCTGCCTCCTGGGTTCAAGCAATTCTCCTGCCTCAGCCTCCTGAGTAGCTGGGACTACAGGTGCATACCACCATGCTCAGCTAATTATTATATTTTTAGTAGAGACGGGGTTTCACCATGTTGGCCAGGATGGCCTTGATCTCTTGACCTTGTGATCCACGCACCGCAGCCTCCCAAAGTGCTAGGATTACAGGTGTGAGCCACCACACCCAGCCTCTACTTACTTAATTTTTAAAATGAGTCTGTAAGGTAACAATATTAAGCATACCACTATATGTGTGTAATACATTTTTATATTGTAATATATTATTTGACTTTTACTTGTAATTGTTAGCAACTATTTGTAAAATACCTAATTTGATGCTAGCACTATAGTAAGCAATTTACATGCATTACCTACTCAGTCTTTACCATAACACTATGAGATATATGTTGTACCATTTTACAGATGAGAAAAGTGAGTCTATTGCAACCCAGGTGTGACTGATCTCAAAGCAGATAGTATTCTCTCCATATTCCATATAAGAATCTTGAAATACTAAGTATCCTGAGTATTTCACAGTATTTAGAGCTGGAACTAGCATCAACAGTACGTAGCAAATAGTCAAGTCACATTGAGAAGCTTGATTTTCTGAAACGCTCATGTTGGCATTCTTAATTTTCATTATCCAACATTACATAGTTACCAGTGTTGCCTTTCATTCATACAGCAATCGATATCCTAATTGGTCTGCCTCAAACTTGGAAGCTAATTGCCTGGCAAAGACAGAGGGAGAACTGAAGATGGATATGTTTAAAAGGGCTGAGTGCGTAGAGTTGCTGAGCAAAGGAGAGCTTTGCCCATGTGTCTCCTCTTTGTGTCTCACCTGAAGCTACATATTTCTGTTGCTGTTCTTCAGTCAGCCTCTCATTCTTTACACTTGTCCTCTAAGGGAATCAGAGCTCACTCTATTCCATCTTTTTGACTTTTGAATTAATTTTCCTAATTGGTAGAGAGAGGCCATTTGGGATACAAAACCACTTTAGTGCCTAGCTGGGAAATTTCTGAAAGCTCTGTCAATGGAAGGATTGTCGAGGGACTTGTCCAAGTTGATGTTCAATTCTTTCAGCTTCTCTAGGTCCGTTCTTTTCTCTCACATAGCGTGTCTTTCATTCATTATATTCTGATGCCATTATAAACTAGCCAAGGGAAAAAGGACAATGTTTAACCTCCGCTTACATGGACTCACAATGCGGACTGTGCAAAAAAAGACTGCAGGGCTAATACTACAGTCAGAGAGTTCAAGAAGCTCTGAAAACCATGGGAACCAGTGACCTGTTCAAAACTGAACTTTCATTCTACAAGGAAGAGAGAGCAGAGGAGAGAGAACAAGAAAACCGAAAGCAAAAAGGACAAAGCTTCAAGAGACCACCCTGGCCACCTGGCACCACTTGGGGTCTGGGGTGCTTGATGGCCTCTTAATGTTTTGTAGCACAGCCGGCAGCATGAGGAAGGCATGAGATACACCCTAGGGCAGCCCACATGCATTTGGATCCTTTAGTTTCAGCTTCCAGCAGGGAAGTGCTTAATTGCATCCATGATTGAGATGATCATTTTTATTGTGTTCAGCCCAGAGCTAAGGAGAGGGAGCCCCTCCTTAGGCAAGTTTTGAATTTCAGGTTATTTGTCATCTCTTAGCCATTATCAATGGTGCTGTTACTGTCATCATCATTATCATCAGAAGGGAAGTGTTAAGCCTATAATTACATGTGGCACTGTGCTAAGTGCAATACAGGGAAGCACTTGGTTCTTGCCGGCCAGATGTGCATAATCAAAACACAACTCTGTGTCAGGGCAGACCAAAAGTACAAGTTTCATACAGAAAGGAAGATGAAAACACTGAGTAAATAAGCAGGTCTTATGAAGATATAATTGCCTGGGTTCTGTTTTAGGACTACAAACTATCATCTGGGGACTTATAGTCTATTTAAATACTACCTCTAAACTACTGCTATGTTCCTGGCACAGCCCTAAGTACTTTATATGAATCTTATTTAATCCTTGCAACAGCCTTATACGACAAATGCTATGACTATCTCTCTCCTACTTACCAGGTGGAAATGTTAAGGACACACTACTAGTAAGAGGCAGAACAAAGATGCTAAACCAGTCTATCTGACCACAGGGTCCATGGCAATGATAGTTGCATTAAAATCCTCTCAGAGCTGCTGCAAACTTTCATAGCAAATACACTTTGGGGCCAGATTTTTAGTGCATTGCATTATTTGAAAATTTCGATGAACATTGTGTTAATGATCATATAAAACTCAGCTAAACAGACAAAGCAACAACAGGAGCAAGAAAGAATGAAGCAATTTATTTAGGGTAGTAGAACTTTTGAAGTTAGCTCTGTAATAGAGCTATAATGTTATAAAAAGAAAGAAAATACAGAATATAGGTAGAAGGGCATACTGAACTGGGAAGGAACTGCTATATTGGTAAAAAGAACAACATTATCTGAAAGATGAGTGAGTGAGTTGAGAGGCTGCAATAATTTGGATAAGCATCTCATCCATTTGAATTCTGATTATTTATAGGCACACTCATCCCTAATCCTAATGTTGGATTACTGACTATCCTAATGTTCTGATTACTCCATTAAAAGGATTCAATGATTGGACGTTAATTAAGGATTATTCCAAGTTGATACTAATATACTGATAATTCTATCCTCTCTCTCTATCTCTGACAATTTACTTTAAGATTCCATTTATTTGAAAGAGAAATGTTATGGATATAAAAGATGTTGTCTTTGATAGTCAAAATGAACTTACTAATTCGTTTGTTTAGTTTTCTGTTAGTTTGCTTATTGGACAGTTCCAGCTTCTCTCCAAGGAGTATGTATCTTATCCACATTGAATTCCTTATTCCATCTAAGATATGACCACTACATAGGAGGAAGTGCTGGATAATGGAAGGATTATTGGACTAGCAGTTAGGAGAACTGGATTCTAGCCTCTCTTTGCTACATCTACAAAGGCAATTACAGAAAGTCACTCAATCTCTTTAGGTTTATTTTGTTATTTCTAAAGAATCTAGTTGGGTTATACCAATGATTCTCAAACCTCACTGTGGATTAGAATTACTCAGAAAACATTTTTGTTGTATTTTAGTCGGGGGACTGCCCCCGGTTTTACTTACTTTGAGGTGTGTCCCAGGCATCTACATTTTAAAAATGTTTCCCAGGCGATTCTAATGCACAGCCCAAGCAGAGAAGGACCATATTACAGGATGCCACATATTCCATCAGTACTTACACTTTAAAAGTAGTCTCTCTTGAGATTTCATCTTCTTTCATGGTTCCCAGTGCCAATTCTGGAATGCAAATGAGTTTGAATCACTCTCTTCAAAAATCAGATACACAGTTTGACAAATGATTCCCAGTTGTTTGTAGCTGGCCAGAGTCCATTCCATGGCTGCATAGAAAGCATCAGACTGTTTACTGTGGGTGACTGTGTTGGCCAAAGGGTCACAATTACTTTTGGGGGGTGAGAGAGTGGAAAGAGCAAGCAAGCCATTTAATGCCCTTACCTTCAATGTCTTTTTCTTAAGAATAAGAATTATTTTTAGCATAAAAATTTCTGATTCTGCATTTTGCTAGGGCATTGGAACATGTCAGTGTGTGTTAAAAACCATTGCGTATATATACATACACACACACATACATATATATGTGTATATATATGTGTGTGTATATGTGTGTGTATATATGTGTGCGTGTGTGTGTGTGTATATATGTATACACACACACCTGCTACCTGCTATCGGGGAACAATCCTGCATAAAAAATAAACAAACAAAAACACTACATTTTTTCTTTCTTCTTTTTATTTTTGTTTGTGAGACCAAGTGTCACTTTATCGCCCAGGCTGGAGTGCAGTTGCATGGTATCGGCTGCAACCTCCACCTCCTGGTGTCAAGTGATTCTTGTGCCTCAGCCTCTTGAGTACCTGGGATTACAGGCATGTGCCACCACACCCAGCTAATTTTTTTATATGTATTTTTAGTAGAGACAGGGTTTCACCATGTCGGCCGGGCTGGTCTCAAACTCCTGACCTCAAGTCATCTGCCCACCTCAGCTTCCCAAAGTGCTGGGATTACAGGAGTGTGCCATCATGCCTGGCCAACACTACATTTTTTCTGAGGCTCACTTTTGAGGGCTGCTGGGAACCCCTGCAGTCCTTTATCCCCAACTAAAACAGCACTCCTAAAAGTGAATTGTGTTAGGCCAGTGTGTTGGCTATCCTTAGGTTTCTTGCCCATTCATATAGAGCCTTAATGTGTCATCAATCTACCATCCTCCTCCCACCCCAATCACCCACTGACATTCCATACTGATTCCTTCTTGAAGGAGCTGCCTTTTCTGGATTAGTTCATATATGCAGGAGAAGGAGTTCAGGCTTAGAATTCAGGCAATTTGAGTTCTCCTTCTAGCCCTGGCCCTAACTAGGTCTGTGATCTCAGCGTACAACTTACCCTTCAGTGCCTCTGTTTCCTCATCTGTAAAAAGAAGGGGTCCTTTCTTGCTCTTCAACTCTATGATCCCTGCTCAGACCTAGGGAGCCACTTCAGTGTTCAGCTGCTCTCAGTTTACTGTTTTCTGACTCATTCCTCTGCAGGGGCCCTTGCAAGGCCCTGGTCTGCCTGCCCCATACCCGCAGGCTATGTCTGACTGCTGCAGAGCAGGGAGATCCCTGGGGGCTCCTCTTTTCTTTCCTTCTTTGCATATGAAACAAGTAATCTGTCAGGATAGCAATCAGCAGCACCTTGTGAAGCCAGGGCTTCTCTGGGCAACACAATTCTGAAACTGTCCTCTTGCTCACTTGTCAACCCATGAGGGACAGTAAGGGGAAGAGGAGGGCCTTTGACTTCACTGGTGGGCAGGGGAGGAAGCTCTTGAAGACATATAGGGATGTGACTGTGGCAGCTGCTCTGCTTGTTGAAACCTCGGTATTCTTACATGTGGCTTGTGATTGAGATTCTGACTCTTGTACTTGGCATGGTCTTTTGTGTGATGGATGGTGAATATAAGTAAGTCTGATGCCTAATTAAGAACACCATACGATTACCCATGTCCATATAGATGACATGGCTATCAAGAAAAGGCTTCACCTGGAAGAGGGAGGAAGATAGGATTTTATACTGTACTGTCATGGGAAAATATCAGCATCTTCCATTTGACTCCATGAGTCTCATAAAGACTATGTCCTAGCTCCCTGTAGCCCTCCTTGTTCATGCATACGATTTGACTTTCCTGCAGTTTCTCTGGAGCATTCTACTATTTCAGTGGTAGGTAACCATTTTTTCATCTTGAAACTGTTCTAAAATTTGTAGCTTTTTGATTGTTCTTTAAAGATGGCCCTGAGGCATTGAAAACAGGGAAGAGGATGGGCTCATAGATGGGAGGCTAAATGGAATAACAAGTGATCGAGAACTAAAATATTATACCACTCCCCTCACCCCGCCTACCTTCCAAGTATGATCTGCCTATTCATCTGCATCCAGTAAAGTTAACAGGTATCAGACCACATGAATGAATCCTCTCCCTGCTGAGAACTGACCGCAAGAGGGCTCCTGGGAACAGAAGTCAACTGAGCTTCTGCAGATTGACCAAGAGTTGTCTAGATTTGTAAACAGGATGAGGAAGAACCTTTGGTGCAGAGGGGAATATGATATTTAGTAGAACAAGGCCCATAAAGCTAAATAAAAATATTTTATTTTAGGTCATTAAACAGTATGTCCTATAACCTTTAAGATAGCATGCATTATAAATCAGCAGCTCAGGTTTATAGGGTAGCTTATCATTCATTTAACAGGCACAATGATAGCATTTGAGGCTCAGGTCACTCCTTACCACTTTTGAAATTAAGAGAATTTCCAAATTCATTTTTCTTTCTTTTTTTTTTTTTTTTTTTTTCCAAAAAAAGGAAGCTCATTCTCTATGAGCTTCTGCTACCCCCAGCCCAGTGTTCAGCCACAATGCTTCTCACTGTGGCGGCAGATACTAACATTCAGATGCTCAGAAAACACAAGCAGTGAACCGTCATCCAGAGAGTACAGTTGGTCTCTAAGGGAATACTTTGACAGCCTCAAAACTACTTTTATGTGTAATGGACAAACATAATACATGTCTCCAGGGGACTTTTAACCCAGAATACCACCCATCTTAAGAGTTTCACATGTGTTGTTCTCCCACAGATAAAATACTTAAAAGACATATTTATTTAACTGTCTTTGCAGAAACATAAGATGATGTAAACGATGCCAAATCAAAGAAGCAGTACTCAAAAGTACATTCTGCATGAGTCCACATACATCAGATTCAAAAACAGGCAGAACTTTTAATGCCACTGAAAGATACATTTAAAAATGGTTAAAATGGTAAATTTTATAGTATGTCTATTTTACCTCATACACAAAAACAAAAAAACCAAACCCCTAAAACCAAACCTCAGCACAGTTAATCTAATGAATGACAGCTCAGGAGATTAGCTGCCATTGGGGTTATCAGTGAATGGAAGGAGGCATGGACGGGTCTTCTGGATACATGGAAGTTTCTGTTTGTCATCTAAATGTTGGCCATACAGCTGACACAGTTTGGCAAGATTTATTGAGGTGTACGCTATGGCAAGCTTACTTTTCTTGGTAAGTGTTTTGCTTCAGCGAGACATTTATCAGAAAGTAAGAAAGTGCTAAAAAAAAATCTAGTTGATTTGATTTAATTTGACTAGGGTATTGGTCACAAGTATGAAAATTAACTCTATTCTTCAGTTGCCACAGGCATTTGGGCAGAGATAATTGAATAAAATTATGTCAGTGAATAGTATTCCTATTTTTCTTCCTTGCAAAAATCAAATTTGGTTTAAGGATGACAGGGCAAGGTTTTATCTGCATTTAGACCACAGCACTGCCACCCTTTGAAGCTGCCTTACTTCTTTGAAACTCTGAAAGCACATGGTAGCTGTGACAGTATAGAGAGGACTAGTCTAATGGTCCGCTCTGGGTTATATGGCATGTAGGCTGTTTTCCTTAAATGCCCTGCCTCTGTGTGACTCTGTGGGATAGTGAGCTTCCTGTCATCTACTGGAGGCCAGAGAATAATCTAGAAGGGATGCTCTGTAGAGGCTGCTTATATCGTGGAGACGTTGAACAAAATTATATATAATGACCCCTTTAATTCCAAGATTCTGTTTCTACCATTCTCTAGGCATTCGTAGAGAATGTTTATTAAATATGGACCCTCATCTTTGAGTCAGTTTCTTCTACAGTAACTTTGTGACAGCAAGTCCTAAAGGTTAAAGAAAAGTACCATTCATTTTATGACACTTGTATTGGTCTTTTAAGGCATTTCACAAACTTGGTGGCTTAAAACAAGAGAAATTTATTCTCTCACAGCTGTGGAGACCTCAAGTGTGAAATCAAGATGTCAGCAGGTCCATTTTCTCTCTGAAAACATCCTTCCTTGTCCCTTACAGCTCCTGATGGCCTCAGCCACCCTTGGGACTCGTTGGCTTGTAGCTGCCTCACTCCACCCTCTGCCTCTGTGGCCTTCTTCCCTGCATGTCTGTGTGTCTCTGTGTCCTTTCTTCCTCCTGCAGGTACACCAGTCATTGGATTTAGGGCCTACCCTAAACACAGGATGATTTCATCTTGAGATACTTAATTATGTTTGCGAAGATCCTATGTCTAAATAAGGTCACAGTCTGAGGTTCCAAGAGGATATAATTTGGGGGATGACAGTATTCAAACTATTGCCGACACCTTCTTGGAAAGAAAAGGAAAAAAAATCAACATTAAAAACCTGCAGGGTATCCAATAAATGCAAAGTGAGTGTCTGCTAGGTACTGAGTGTAGAACAGTGAAATAAAGAAACAGACACCATCCTCATAGCACTTATGGTCCAGTGGGGGAGATCGATATTAATCTAAGGAACAAAAAAAATGATCACTGAAAATTATTAAAAAATACAGTGCTGCATATCATGAAAGAGAATTATATTGAGAGGAAGCTCAGCTTTTTTTTTTTTTTTTTTTTTTTTTGAGACAGAGTCTCGCTCTGTCACCCAAGCTGGAGTGCAGTGGCACGGTCTCAGCTCACAGCAAACTCTGCCTCCCGGGTTCATGCCATTCTCCTGCCTCAGCCTCCCGAGTAGCTGGGACTGTAGGTGCCCGCCAGCATGCCTGGCTAATTTTTTTCTGTATTTTTTTAGTAGAGACAGGGTTTCACCATGTTAACCAGGACGGTCTCAATCTCCTGAACTCGTGATCCGCCCGCCTCGACCTCCCAAAGTTCTGGGATTATAGGCATGAGCCACCTCGCCCTGCCTGAGGCCCAGTTTTTGATGTGGGGTCTGTCAGAAAAGTTTTCTCAGAGGAAATCATATTTAAGCTGAAACCAGAGGATGAGTAGGAGTTAGCCAGGTACCGACAGTAGAAGAACACTCCAGGTAGGCAGAGTGGTGAGTTCAAAGGCCGGAATGGAGGCCACTGTGGCTGGGATACAGTGAGCAAGGCCCAGCAGGGTATGGGATGAGGAGTGGGTGCCTGGAGCCTCATGAACCCCTGGCAGTTCACACTCAGGAATTGGGGGTCCCTGCAACAGGAAGACCCAGAAAGTTAGAATAAGAGGAATGACAAGTTCTGAATTCCATTTTAAGATGACTCGCCTGGTTGATGTGGAGAAGAGAGGGACCGAAAAGTGACACCAGCAGGCTAGATAGGATACGGTGGTGTAGGCAGCTGGAGCAGAGACCCTGGTGCCAAGAAGCATTGGAAACATATTCCTGCTACTGCAGCCAGCCAGCTGACCAGTGTATTTACTAGGCTGAGAGGCAAGCATGGCTCAATAGAGATCTGTACAGCTCCATTATCCATATGGAATTGACTTTCAAAATTATGAAATATAAATAATTTTCAAGTAGATCTTATCTAAAACTAACAAAGGGGGTTTTACATGAGTACTATGAGTATGCTTATTTGTTATTAAATTTTTGAAATTATTTTCCAGTTTGGAATGCAGATCCAGAATTTGATATATGCGAATGAGCATGTCCTACAATGGCCATCGTGTTAGCTAGTTAAGATCCGGAAGTGCTATCACACAGGATGGGAAGGGCCTTCTAGAGAAGTGAGAGTCTCTCACACCTAAAAATACTGGCACATGATATCTCTGAACCCATAGAGTACCCAGTATACACTACCAGGAAGCTGTGTGGCACACTGTTTTTAAATCTCAGTTGAAGCAGTCTTTGACAACAGCCTTTGTTTTCTATCTAGGGAGGATCTAGACTTTAGGTGAATGAAGGGGAGATGAAAGGTGAGAAATGTAAAGAAAGGTGAGGTCTAATTATGAAAATAATTTGTGTGACTATTTAACTTGTGACACAGAGTTGTTCCTGTGTGGTTACCAACTCTGTACTTGCAGGTACAAGTCTATTTGATGTACTAGGTGCACATGGGACCCCTTCCTTGGGATTCCTTAACATACTGCCATTTCCTACTCCTTGTGTCATTGGCTGGGAGAATGCTCACAACAGACTTTGGCAAATGAGTTCATCCTCCTGGCAGATAACCACCTTATAGATGAATCACATTGTCTTCCCAGCAGAAGCCCTCTTGTCTGAAGGATACCTAGTGTTATGTGTGTGTATACCATTCCAACCTCAGCTCCTCCCCATCCCCTTAAAAAGATGTACAGTGTATAATCCTTACAGATAATGTAGGAAAAATCTGGGTGTGAGATGTGGGCTGGGGCAGAGACGTCCTTGGCAGAGGGTCCCAGTGCCACTGCCCCATCTGCATAGTATTATCCACATGAGTAAGTTGTTTCCATTGAAATCAACAGGACCGTATGGCAATGTTTGAATCTGAAATTATTTCCAATGGATTCCTGTGTAGTTACAACTCTATACTTGCAATTTTTGTGATTTCAATTTGGAAAGTCATTCAAGTGAGTAATTTAATGTTGGGCTGTTCCTTCTGTTTTCCCTTCAAGCTGAAAAAATTGTCAAAATAATGATATTGTAAGCAAACTTTGACTGTGCCTAACAGGACAGTGAGGGGTTACAGTTCTGTTTGTTCCAAATATAAACTAACAGCTCAGATTTTACTTTATCAACTAGGCACTGGGTTTTATGAAGACAAATCTGACTTGTGTGAAGCCAACTTTTAACTCCTAGATAATATCTTACCTAGAAAGAGATAATCTGATTTATCTTCCAATGTACAATGGGCCTTTTTCCTAAGGCACAGTGGGGAGGACTTCACTAAGGTACATATCACAATAATTAAGACCACAATGTGTCTCCTCTTTCATGCCCCTTAAGACCCCTAATTTTTCTCTAAAGATGATGCTCTCCTGGTTACAGAGGTACCCCAAATCACTTTTTTAAAGTAGGTAAATGGCCGGGCCCAGTGGCTCATGCCTGTAATCCAAACACTTTGGGAGGCCGAGGCGGGTGGATCACCAGAGGTCCGGAGTTCCAGACCAGCCTGGCCAACATGGTGAAACCGCATCTCTACGAAAAATACAAAGATTAGCCAGGCGTGGTGGCGGACACCTGAATCCCAGCTACTTGGTAGGCTGAGGCAGGAGCACCACTTGAACCCGGGAGGTGGAGGCTGCAGTGAGCCGAGACTGCACCACTGCATTCCAGGCTGGGCCACAGAGTAAGACTCTGCCTCAAAAAAATAAATTAATTAATTAAATAAATAAGTAAATAAAATAAAGCAGGTAAAATGCATGCTGCATTTATGTCTATGACAGTTGTGGGTGCACATGGATTGAAGAGCTCTAGAATTCTAAAAGGCTTGCTACAAAACATCATTCCCTTGCTGCTCTACCTCCAGTCAACTCCCGTTCCCAAAAGGAACCACTTTGAATTTCAATACAAGATTCTTAGGGAATTGTGCTCTATATCTCTAAGGAACATGCTTATACTGTTCCTTTCTAAACTTTTTTCCAGCTTAGGCTTTATCTGCTAACTTCCTTCCGTACCTTTCTCCATTCACCTCCACCCTCAATACTCCTTCTCATCCTCACACTCCCAATAAAGTTATATCTTAATTTGTTTAGATCAATATTCAGTGTTCTCACTACTGAGTTAGAACATACTGTGGTTATTATTTATGTAGTATAATTTCCACTCTCCCAACCCCCATTCCAGAATTCATAATTATCTTGTGCTTTGTTTTCATAGCTTTAACATACTTAAGTCTTCATCAGCTGCCTATTCGGTTGGTGCAAAAGTAATTGCGGTTTTGCAATAATAAATATCCTCCCAATTATTCAGATGCACCTGTCCATTTCTTCTTTTTGAGGAACTCTCAGAGACTCCTGGTCTGCCCTCTTCTGGGTGGGTTGGCTGCTACACTCTGAGCAGTGCAGTCACTAAGGGTCTCCTTTCACCACCATTTTGAGGATTTCCTGTACTTCCCTTTCTTACTGCTTTACCAACTTCCTGAATCTCCTGTCTGCTGTATTCCCTCCTTTTGATGGGTTATATATCTTCTTGAGAAAGGATTCATGGGGGCTAAAATTAAAATTTTATGTGTTAGAAAATGTTTTAGTTCCATTTTCTCACTTTATTTGTAGTTTGGTTAGGTATGCAACTCTAAGTAAGGAAATGGTTTTTTTCCAGCATTTGAGAGCATAGCTCTATTGTCCCCTAGCTTCCAAGGCTGCTTTTTAAAAATTCTGATGAATTCTGTTAGCTAATCCTATTAGATTTCTCTCGCTTTACCCCTCCCTCCCTTTCTCTCACTCTCTGGAAATTTACAAGATGTTCCTTTTGTCTGCAGTGATCTGAATTCTCATGATATTGTTTGTTTGTATTTTTGCTCTAATTCTTAAGCTATGTCTTTATATTCAAGTGCAATATTTCTATTGACAGTAAATAATAATAAAAATATTCCAAAATGCAGCCGTAATGAATTAGACACAGAATTCAACACAAATACCATTCAGATGCATTAATGGTGATCATGCCATTAAGCATGACACAAACTCTGTCTGTTGTTGTCTAATAGGATAATTATTGTAGATCAGTGAGGAGCCAGAACACCAAGGCATTGTAGAACGCCAACAGTAGGCTGGAATGTAAAGGGAGAAAGACTAGAAAAGAGCACGTATGGCTTCAGCAGTCCCTCAGACCTAATTACCATTCCCAAAGGGACACGAACACCATATTTAAAGCATTCATCTGACTTACAGAGGGTGAGGCTTGGCTGTGGGAGGGCCCTGCAGCCAGCATACCTGAGGTCAGAGGAATCACTCAGCATGGCTTTGGAGTGGTCTGTCTGATACCAGAGACAGGCTCATAAGGGCTTCTTTGCATTTTAGGGGCCTAGCCAAGTAGACTAATGCAAGGAAGGCTTTATATCCCAGAGTAAGGAATTGTGGCATAAATCAAGAAGGCAATGCTGAAAACCCAAATTACACAGATGAAATGAACCACAGAGGTAAGGGCAAAGGCGAGCCTAAGCTGACCCTCAGGCATCCTAAGTGCTTGATTGGAGATGACAGGATTCATACCTAACCCCACCAGCTGTGAGCCACTCATAAACAACTGGTCTGTCAACACTGTCTCAGAAGTGGGAAGAGTTGATTCTACAAGCTGAAAATCTTCAAAGGTTCAGCTGAGTATCCTGAGAAGCAGAAAAGGGCAATAGTGAGTATTTCAGACCTCTAGAGACCACCCATCACTTTCACCACCAGATATCAACTTTATTGTACCTTTCACTGATCCCGTTCTCTTGTGTTCATAGGTCTTCCTCTCATACCTTTTTTTTTTTTTAAACATGCAGAGTCTCACTCTGTGGCCCGGGCTAGAGTGCAGTGGTGCAATAAGGGCTCGCTGCAACTTCGACCTCCTGGACCTAAACAATCCTCCTGCCTCAGCCTCCTTAGTAGCTGAGACTACAGTTATGTGCCACCACATCCTGTGATTTTTTTTTTTTAATAGAGATGAAGTCTTGCTATGTTGCCCAGGCTGTTCAAATTCCCCAAGTGCTGAGATTACAGGTGTGAGCCACTGTGCCCAACCTCATACTTTATTTTTAATCCAATCTCAATAGCCAGTTTTATCTCACCTGTACCCATATTTCCAAAAATTTGCCTAAATTTCCTATGGTTGCTCAGAACTCTACAGCTCTCCTAAATTTCAAATTATAACTTGAAATTGAACCTGAAATCTTCCTAAGATTTACCAAGAGACCAGCATGATCAGTACATCTGGTTATTTCTTGTCCTTTGGCAACCATTTGTATGCTTATTAAAACTTGTCTCCCTCTTTCATAGCAGCCTAAAGTTTTCTTGAAGCAAAGGTTGTCTTTCGTTCATCCTGTCACTCAAACACTCTATACACACAGCATCAGCACAGGTAAACAGGCACAGTGAGTAAACCTGGCTCCATCTGACCCATTGTATACACTTTCTTCCCCTAGATGGAGTCTTGGTCTTCACTACTAAGGAAGCCTAACCCTGGAAAAGGACCTATGGGCAAATAAAGCTGTTTTCTCTTCCAGGAATGTTTCCATTTGAAACTTCAGCTTGATGGCCACATGAAAGTCTTTCTCACCAAATAAAGGAATAGCTCACTATGAGGGGTATTTTCTTCACTAGGGATCCTACCTGATCTCTTTCAAGGCATTCCCTGTAGGCAGCTTCCCACTAGGCCACAAAAACCAGTCTCTCATGCTTGATTGATCAAGAAATTCCTGCCCACAGAGTGCCACACTTCCTCTGAGGCTCAGGCACCTTTTTCAGGAGGTAAGGAATGCTAGGCTCAGGGAAAGGGCTCCTGACCATGAAATGCTCAGCAAGATGGTGTGTGCCAGGGTCAGAGTACTGCTGAGAGCTGCAGTGATCAGAATACATTCCATTTCCCTCTGTGTCCAGCACTGCCCCTTGAAGTCTCTGTTCTGTCTTTTTAGAATGGAAAAGATTAGAGAACAACAAGGTTGCTCAAAACTTCAAGTTCTTGCAAGAATGTCAATTAAGTTAGATGGTGACATAATACAATGATGTTCATTTGGCAATTTCTTATGGAATAATGATCCCAAATAACATCACCTATTGCTACAGCCTGTGCCATGTGGGCTGCCACACATGAAGAAGCTGGCAGTGTGTGATAGGCAGTGGGAGAAGCTGAAAGTGTCACTAGGTGATGAGAAAGATGGTGTAAATACCATGTCTTATTTTGTGCGGGAGGTGTTGCCTGTGGAGGAGATATGTGGCTCATGGGAGAGGGTGGTTTTATCTTACTAGGAGTAAAGACTCTTAATGTGTTCAATAAGGTCGATGGTTTTGACTAAGATGGCATAGCCAATACATATTACAGAGGAAAAAAAGACTGGGTAAGGCAATTGAGATAGGAAATATACATTGGAAATGAAATATATATCAGTATAGACTCAAAATACATACATCAAATGTTCATGGTTTAGCCTGGCACTATAGGTCTTGATCCACTACTACATCTCTATATGCTCTTATGAACACTCTTGTACTTTTCAAAATCTTCTTACATACACTATCTTATTTAATCAGGGGAAACAGGATGAACTACTAATATCATTCCCATTTTAAAGACAAATAAATGGAAGGACAGAGAGATTAAACTAACGGCTCAAGGTCACACTGATAGCAAGTGATCACATTTCTACCAATATTGACCATGGTGAATGACCAAATGTTGAACACTTACTACAGGTAACATGTTAATTCCCAACAGTCCTAGCAGATGAGTAGTGACATTATTCCTGTTTTGTAGAAAAGAATTATACATAGCTTGCTAATGTCACACAGCTGGCAATGGCAGAGATTAAGTTTAAATCTAGATATGCTTGCCTCCAGAGTCTGCGATCTTAACCACTATTCTTTGTCTCTCTAATCCAGCAATTCGCCTCCTCTTGGAAGAATCTAGTGATTCTTGCATATTAATTGTGACTTTTCTATTAAACCTCATCTCTTTTCACCATGGTACCTTCATTTGAATTGATTTCACTATTTGTAGCATCATCTCATACTTTTTCTGTTAGTCACTTTTAAAAAGTATTATCTTCCATATACCCCACCTGTCTGGTCTCACAGTGCACTGGATTCTCCAGCATTATTTATATACATCTCCCTTCCTTCTCCAGTTATTTGGAAATATTTTTGAGGCAGAAATAATTTTTTAATTTTATATTACATTTTATTGTTTTTGCATTGAAACCCAGGTCTCCCAACTCCAAATGTAATACTTTGATCAAAAGCACAGTCTCTGAAGTCAGGAAGACTCAAACAAGTTCATGTTCTGACTCTGTCACTAACTGGCTGGATGACAATGGCCAAATTAGGTGGTCTCTCTGACCCAAAAATTACTCATGTGTAAAATGGAGCTAGCCAAACCATAGGTCAGATGTCAGGAATGTTCTAGGTCATGTATAAGCTATTCTACATAGTGAGTAGCAGATTTAGAAATGACTCAATAGAAGCTGCTATTGGTGTTATCATCAGTATTAATTATGTTATGAAAAGAAAGCTGCCATCTTTGGAAAACTCCTAATGCTTTAAGTTTCTCTTGCTTAGGAAATCTCTGGGTGTTTCCTAAGAGTCTAATAAATAGCGATGTCTCACATATAAGTCAGATGGTTTGATAAAAGATACTTCTTGAATATGATGCTGGAGTCAGTGGATAGGTTGTCACAGCAATAATAGATATATCACAGTCAATAGAAAACCATAAGAAATGGAGATCCAAAGTGATTGGTTATGGAAATGAAAAATTACTTTTCCCTACCTTGCAAACAGGTCATGTCTTTCAGCCATTTACGGTCATTGGATAATGAAAATAATCCTATTTTTTCTTAAAATAACTGTGACTGACCAATACTTTTTTTGTAATATGTTCAATGGGAAATTTCTTATTTTTCTGAAACCATTCTGGGCTAATAAATTAGAAAGTTTCCAAGAGTTGGGATAAGGACTTCGAAATGTGATGACCTGTTTCAACATGAAGCTGACAGTGTAATGAATAACAAGAGTTTCAGGATACTGCAACTTTGATTGCTTTTCCTTTTGCTATTTGCTTTGTTCATCTCAGAGAAGAAAATGATCCACATTTGTAATATCACCTTGTCCTGCAGTTGGACATTAAACATTTATTTTAAACATTAAAACTGCTGAGCTTGTGAGTTTATGACCTGCAGATACTTCTATTTATTTATTTTTAAATTTTAATTTCTTTATGTTGAAATTGCAAAATCCAATGAATCGAAGGCAAATGATACCTGGAAGCTGTGACTTTTCATGGAGTGTAACCAAATAGAGCTGGTCAGGAGAGCATGAAGAGGGGATTTTGTTGGTACTGCCGGCTGGAATGGTAGGGCTGAAATGTACACATTTGTTATTGGATGCTTTATGGTTTGGTTATGTTTGGATTATGGTTTTTAAAATATCTTTGGGTTTTGAAAACCCAGAACAATGTATTCATAATCCATGGTCCATCAGCTTTATTGTGGCTTTCATTTTATAGAGAAAGAGTGGTTTTGCATTTGCAATGAATTAGCTGTTTATTTTCCCAACTCTCCCATTTCATTATAGTGAAACAATTTATTCACCTAATGATAAACAATTTTTTTTCCCAATTTTTGGTCAGTGCTTGAATCATACTAAAGGAATTTTGTTTTCAGGGTGTTGATGTGTATCCATAAAACAATATAAATTTTGTATTTGTATTGATGAGGGAATTGCCTTTCCTGTCTAATTATGATTGTGGGCCCCGCCTCTCTCTCTCTCTCTCTCTCTTTTTCTTAATGAATAAAATAGAGAACTATTGCGAAGAGATAATAAGCTACTAAAAAGCATTCAGTAGTTATTACTGTTATAAATTATTCACTCCCTGTGGCTTTAGAAATAAAGTTATTTATCTTTTCAGAGGCAGTTCAAGGGTAGAGGCATTTAGGAGATCTCTCACCGAGTGGGCAGACTGAAGATTTCTCCCTGTACTGTTATTGCTTATGTGCTCCATCCCTTAGGGCAAAGTAGTTTGCCTTTCTTCTCCCAAGATTGTTATACATGAAAATATAAAGATCATTGTATTTTGATGCATCTTCCAGGAATGCTGAGAGGTAATGAAAAGAGACAAGTACAACCCATATGAGAGATCATTTCTTCAACTCTTTGTTAAGATAGATGCATTGTAAATGGGAACATACTGTGGTGTATTGGCAGGCAGGTCATCCGAGTCTCTGGATGTAGAAAATTACAATGTGCCTCTGTTATGTCATTTTATTTTGTACTCACATGAGCAATTGCAGGAATGCACAAGCTAACATATCAGTTATGAAAGAGCCCAAATGAGGGCCTACGGATGAATGAGTCTCCATAGCCAATAGCTGACAGTGCTTAGAGTCCTGAAGGATGATTTCATTGACTTGTTGCATCTTTCATGCAAACAAGTATTTGACAGCTGTCAAAAGGGCAGATTGGTCTCTGGAATCTCCAGAGATCTATGTGAATAGTGTGTATTTGGAGAAGTGATTAGAAATATTAATGGGCTCTGAAAACAAATAAAAAAGCATGTGCCTCTAAGACCTGGCTCCCTATAGGGTCAAATTCAGGAAAATTGGATTTTAACAATTGAATTTGTTTTGGTTCTTTTTCAAAAATTTAAGCATAATCTCTATTTTGAATAAAACAGTTATAAGAGAGAAAAGTAAGCTTTACTGAAATAGGCAATAGGTAGGGCTGAATTTAGTATTCTGTTTTATTGTAGTTGTTTGTTATTCGCTTGCTTTGTGATCATGCCTAAATCTAGAAAGCCCAAACGAAGCATCATTTCCTTGATATTTGTCTTCTCTTTCCTTTTATTTTTATGTATTTATTTATTTGAGACAGAGAGTCTTGCTGTATCAACCAGGCTGGAGTGCAGTGGCGCAATCTCGGCTCACTGCAACCTCTGCTTCCTGGGTTCAAGTGATTCTCCTGCCTCAGCTTCCTGAGTAGCTGGGATTACAGCTGCCCACCACTACACCTGGCTAATATTTGTATTTTTGGTAAAGATGGGGTTTCACCATGTTGACCAGGCTGGTCTCGAACTCCTGACCTCAAATGATCCACATGCCTTGGCCTCCCAAAGTGCTGGGATTACAGGCTTGAGCCACCATGCCCAGCCATTTGTCTTCTCTTTCAGTGCACAAAAACAGGAACTATCTCTTTGCTGGATTATATATTCAAATTTTAACACGCCCAATTATTTCTTCTTGTGGGATTAAAGTTTTAGATAATGCTAAAGTCAGTGAAAGAAATATTTACTGTTTTCAGAGCAAGAGGGGTTGACTGGAGAGCTGTGGCCCACAGTGGACTGCATATTTAAGAAGCACATAGATGTTCCTGGTTAGAATGTTAATCCATATGAGGCAAATCTAAGTGTAGAACCACAGAACACTAGACGTGGAAGGATCTTAGAAATCACCTTATCCAAGCTATTTACTTTCAGAAGAAGAAAGAGATATGAAAAAGGGAGAATTTCCCAAGGCCCACAATCAGGATGAAATCATCAGGAGTAGAATTTAGGTTTCTTGGCTTTCAGTGTTTTATAAATATCTTAAGGTACTGACTCAAAAACTGAGTAAATCCACTTATTTCAAAGAATATTTAATAGCAAAATTTCTAAATAACCTAGTAATTACTTGTAGTTTGTTTCAATGATTTTAAAAAATGAATATTACCTATGATTATATAAGAGTAGTGGTTCTCAACTGGGGATGACTTTGCCCCTCCCACACCAGAGAACACTGGTGATGTCCAGAGATGTTTTTGATTGTTGCAACTGGAGAGGCAGAAGGGAAAGGTACTGGGATCTAGTGAGTAAAGACCAGACTATACTAGACTTCCTATAATGTACAGGTCAGCTCCCCAAAACAAAGAATTATCCAGCCCATAATGTCAACAGTGCTACCATTGAGAAACCATGGCCTAGGTGCATGACCTTTGAGGAATGCAACAGCCTACTTTGTTCTTCTCTTTTCTTTTTTTCTTATTGATCTATCATGGTTCTAAGAAGAAATACCTATATATCACCATGGTTGATATTTGAAAAAAACTCTTGCAAAGTGTGTGAACTATTGCAGATGTCTATAAATTCTGGGTTCAAAACATGGAACCCTTGTGTGCTCATTTTCTATAGTTAATGACTGGCACCGTTCAGTGACACTCAATCAGAGCTGATGCTGGCTATGAGCACAGTGTGGCCATGCAGGCTGACACTGGCTGAATTCAAATCTTAAGCAGATGAACATTTATATGTGGGGAGAGAGCTGGAAGAAAAACTGGAATCTGGAAGGGTTAGGATATTTGGCCAAGTCCTCACAGAGGGGCTATGTATGAGGCCTTGGAAGTTCACTGGTTCTGATGAACATTACAGTTTCTTGAGGGAAATCAGATAATGTAATAATGCACTGCACCCCAATAATTAGGCATTTTCAGACTTCACTGGTTTTCTAGAGAAGTCTGCTTAATCATTATATCCTGTTGCAAACAAACTGCTAGACTGACAATACCACCCAATAAAAGAATAAAATTTGTCCATCCATCATTAAGATAATTGTTATTGATTAGTCTCCTTATAATTTTCTGCCTTTTGTTTTCAGATGTTGGCTATAAATCACAGCCACAACAGGCACCCAGCCTGTGTTTGTGTCTATTATGTGGTCCTGATAAGGCCGGGCAGCATTTTTCACCTTCCTGGTGCGAGTTATTGAGATTGATTGAAGCACTTTGCTTGTCCTATCCTAGACACTGTGTAATTAATGTTTCATTATGTTAATACATGCAAATGTGAGAGTATGTGTTTGATTGGGAGGTGAGAGAACAAAAAGGATTAAAGAGTTCACTCCAAAGTACAAATTAATTTATTTCATTGCTAACTGGCCTCTGAGGAATGAGGGAGTAGGCTTCAAAATGAAAGCAAAAAAAAAAATGCACAAAAAGAAAATGCTGTTGCAAGGCTGTCTTTCAGAGGTGATGTAGTTAATGGTTACAAAACAGATATTCAGTCACATGACAGAGACCTTGCCTATGCAGTGATTTCAGCATGTCTCCCTCCATAGTGAAAGGGTTTAGGACAGGGAAGCCAAAGAGTATTTTCTCTTTACATATACTAGCATTTATGCATAGACATAGTATATTAGAACCATACTATGTTAATACAGTATGGTGATCTTTCATATGTAAACAGTGATTGACTTCATGACATTATTTAAGGTATAGCAGGAAGGAAATTTTAACCCCCTAAAAACCCACCCACAGATCTACCACAATTATATGCATGTTACTGCATTTTCTTCCTTGTCTTCACGGTGATAATTTTGATTATTTCTTAATATATTAATATATGATGCTCTGTGATTTACTTATTTCCTTAATGTCAATCACTCTGTTTCTATTTGTCTGGATTTGCTATGATAGCAAATATTTTAATGAGCACTGTTTTGTATATACAGTAATTTTTGTTCTATTGAATTATTTTGCTGAGGTAGCTTCTTACGAGTGGAATTACTAGAGCCTAAATCTTTTTATGGCTTTATATATGCATTGCTATTTTAGAAAAATTCCCGCTCCCAGTATCTAGCATAGAGACTCAATAAATAGGTGCTGAATTTAAGGAAGCCTAGACTTCCGCTAGACTATCCTAACTCTTGAAGTTGCTGTATTAAGTTGTTTTAGCTAATCATTCCTTAATGTGGTTAAAAGCTACTGACTCCTCCGATACATACCCACGAAGTGATGTTATTTTGAAAAGGTTTTAAAAATAAGAAGCAGAAGAAAAAGGTGTTTAGAATTTAAGACTCAGCCAAGAAGGGCAGGCTTGGATTGGAGAGAGAGTACTAATAGCTCTCTGAAGTCGCTGGATAACCAGGGAGAAGGGCTTTGAAAAAGTAAAGATTGCTAAAATAAACATGGATCGTGTCTTATCTAGGATTTATTCACTGGAGGTATTATAGAGCAATCATTATAAGACATTCACAACTATTAGTATGTTATGTAACTTCATTTACTGTTTATTTGCTTTCATTTCTGATGATTACTTTAGCTCAGGGGACAGGGTAGGAATATGTGGTCATGCCCGTTTCTTTTCCTGCTACAATAACGAAGTGGAGTAGTTGGTCCATAAAGCTAAAAATAGTTAAATGACCCTTTGCAGAAGAAAGTTTGCAGACCTCTGATACAGAGAAACAAATCTGACTGTCAGAAATGGAGATTGAAGTCCAATACATTTCAAATTCATGCTTATTCTTTGGGCAAATTATAATTTGTCACGTCCCCAGCCTCAGTTTTCTCCTCTCTAAAATCGACATAACAATAATTAGGTAGTTGGAAATTAAATCATGTAATAGGTTAAAGTATTGGTTCATTTGTTCTTCCCTCTTCTAAAAGAAAATGTTCTAAAATGTAATCGGTGTTTATCTAGTAGTTACTTTCATGCTGTCATGATGTGTTCAGCTGAAGATCCATTAGACGATGTAAATTTTTGAGAGATTTTGTACGAGTTAACAATTACCGTAACCAAAAATGCCAAGTCAATCTTCTGTAAATGTCCCCTGTTTATAGCTACAGCTATGCTTAACTGTAGGTTGTTGATGTCAGCATTGACTGGAAAGGTTGTCTGAACACATTTAACTGTATCAAAGCATCAAACTCACCACTATTAAGCAAAATGGCGTAGAGTTGTGAGTTATTGAATGTGATGGAGAAGAGTTCTCTCCTGTGATCCTAACTCCTGTGCCTCATTCTGCCATTATTCTTCATGGTCAAGACCAGTGGAGTTAATAGTGTCTAAGTGTCTGCAGTCCTTTCTGACAGGATTCATGTATCGTTTTTCATAGTCACTTTGCAGATTGACAAGAAAGTCAATACTTTGGTGATATTTGTTGGTTCACAGTTTCCTTCACTTAGACCCATCACATTTTTGATCATTTGGTCTCAGTTCATTTTCAGCTACATGCCAGTGTAACCAGCCTGCAGCCATCCCTTTCAAGTCAGTGTCAGGAGGTACACCAATAAACACTGCCTTTTTTTGTTTTTTTGTTTGAGACAGGGTCTCCCTCTGTTGCCCAAGCTGGAGTGCAATGGCATGATCATAACTCATTGCAGCCTCAGACTGCTGGGCTCAGTGATCCTCTCACCTCAGCCTCCCAAATAGTGAGGACTAGAGCTGTGCACCACCACAATTGGCTAATTTTTAAATGTGTTTGTAAAGACAGGTTCTCCCTATGTTACCTAGGGTGGTCTCAAACTCCTAGCCTGAAGCAGTCCTCCTGCCTTAGCCTCCCAAAGTGCTAGGATTACAGGTAAGAGCCACTGCATCTGGCAGACATTGGCCTTTTATCCATACCTAAAGAAGTTTCCGCTAATGGGTAAACAACATTTAGATGAGAATGAGGCATGATTCAATGTAATTCAAATTTAACTGAAAATTCAGAAGCATGAGAGTATATTATACATTTCAGAAATAGAAATGTATATACTATATTCCAATATAATTAATTCTGTTTCTGGTGCCTGACAAGATTTATCACTACCAGATAAAAAGAAATAGATTTCAAACTAGAGTGTAATTATGAACATCTGTATCATCTTTAAAAGAGTAATAAGTAGGTGACCAGACATCTTAGGTTGCCTAGAACAATTCCAGTTTATAAACTTTAAAAAATATATATTTTTTTTATTTTTTAAATTTCCATGGGTACATAGTAGGTGTATATATTTATGGGGTACATGAGATGTTTTACAGTTTATACCTGTTGTCCTGGCTTAATTATAAACTGAGTCTCCTTTCAGTCTCAAAAGTGTCTGAAATATATAGTAAATTATACGATTATCCTAGTGATCACTCTAGTGATTAGCTTGAAATTAGTCAAAAGCAAAATGCACAATGTCATAATTAGCCTGTCCCTGTATCATACACTTTTTTTGTTAAATTATACTTTATTTGACATTGTTGGCAAAAAATGATTGGCATGCTGATGTTCAACAGTAATCTCATCTAAAAGCTAGTTTAAAAACCTTGGCCAACTATGTTATTGACTCTATATATAGGAGATGTTATCTTGTATCCAGGTGGGTATCCATGAATGCTTTGAATCTGCAGAGTCTGGTTAGGAGTTTCTCTGGTGCTGCATGCCCATAAGTAAGGTTTGAGGCCTGCAGTTAGCAACTCAAGCTTTAGACCCAGTGGAAAGTAATTACTCAAGGAAGCAAAAAATGTTCACTCCTTTTCCTTTATCCCCTTTAGTTCATCAAGTATGTTAAAAATGGAAAAATATTCTCCATCCCAGAGACTAACACTGTTCGATACTTTAAAAAAAAATTACCATGATCTATTATGTATTCAATACTGCTAAACCCAAACAGGGAAAGGGATTTAAGCAGAATTGTACTTATAGTTCTTAACTTTGACAGTAGTAAATAAAATATAAATATATGTGGCAGATCAATACACATTTTCTGGGTGACATAAAAATTTGAAAGGCCTGATACTTAAAAATTCTTATAAGAAAATGTTTTTTGTTTCTTCATAAATTCCATTATATGGAATAAATCCAGGCTTTTGATAATTCAGATATAGCCCTAAGGAGAAAATAAAGGTTCTCTAATCTTGTATTGCTCTCCAGCATTCTGGGAACCTCCTTCTCCACCACCAGCTCCATCCATGTCAGACACTCAGGGTCTTCTGATTTGTTGCTGGAAGCACAGAGAAATTGTCTTCATGGAGACCCTCCCCAGGAATTCCCTTGACCACCCTGCCAACACTCACTGTGTTAACCCTAGGCTCATCCCTCCAGGGCTCACTGGTTGCCAAAATCGGTAGTATGATAAACCATTTTACACCAAGTTATGTGGGGGTATCATAGAATCACTTACTTTGTCCCTGTTCCCAGATTATATATTTACATGATGTATTAGGGTTCTCTAAAGAGACAGAACTAATGGGATAGATGAATATATGAAGGGGAATTTATCAGGAGAATTGACTCACACGACCTCAAGGTGAAGACACACAATAGGCCATCTGCGGGCTGAGAAGCCAGGAAGCCAGTCTGAGTCCCAAAACCTCAAAAAGTAGGGAAGCTGATGGTGCAGCCTTCAGTCTGTGGCTGCAGGTTCAAGAGGCTCTGGCAAATCACAGGTGTAAGTCTGAAAGTCCAAAAGCTGAGGAACATGGAGTCTGATGTTCAGGGGCAGGAAGTATCTAGCATGGGAGAAAGATAGAGGCTGGAAGATTCCATCTTTTTATGCTGGCAGCTGATTAGATGGTGCCCACGCAGATTGAGGGCGAGTCTGCCTCTCTCAGTCCACTGACTCAAATGTTAATCTCCTTTGGCAACAACCTTACAGATAAACCCAGGAACAATACTTTGCATCCTTCAATTCGATCAAGTTGACACTCAGTATTAACCATCACACATGACAAAGAGGTTTCAATACCAAACACTCCATGAGGATTTTGCAGAATCATAGTAGTTAAGAGGCAGTCTGTATCAAATATTTCAATGAATATTGTGTGTTTCTGTTTATTCCGTCTCTGAGCTGGTTTGGCCCTACTTCTTTGCTTAAACAGTGTGAGAAAAAGAAATAACATATATAAGCAGAAAGGTGATCTAGAATTAATCCTACACGGGAATTCAGACATTGACATTTTGTTACTAGGTCCTCTTCTGAGCTGTGTGACCTTGGTCAGGACAGTTAACCTCTCTGGGTCTTTGTCTTTACCTACAAACTAAAGTTAACAACCCTTCCCTGACCAACAGGATCAAAAGAGGCTGTTATCAATCACTCCTAATGTACTGTAAACATGAGAAAAAAAAAAAAAATAGAAAAATCACCCAGTGTTTGTAAGCTACAACACAAACCCTCAGCAAATCTTTGGGTAACCCTGGCCCATGATTTAAGATGGTCAGTAATTCCTATCCCTACCACCGGACCATCTTTGCACAAAAAAAAAAAAAAAAATGGATCTTGCTGTATATAAGTGACTTTGATAATTATCAGATTTTTAAAATGTCTACATTATTCACTCCTCTGGCTATGCAAGAGCGAGGGCACATTTTTCATACTTTTTTTTTTTTTTTTTTTTGAACTGCAGAGAAAATAGTTGAAAGGAAAAGAAAGAACATTTCACTTACTTGATTACATCAAAAGACAGTAATAGGGTTGGCTAATATTATTTAAAATGTACGCTAATTATGGTTTTTAAAATTATAACCCTAGTACATATTATACAAATAAAAATGTTATATGGCAAACAGTGACTTTTTTATGTTCTCATGATAACTAGTAAGTCCCCAGCTTCTCTGACATTGATGTAATATGAGGTTAAAAGAGCTACAGGTATTAGGAGGGAACCCACAAGTGGAGAAGAACAAGAGAGGAAACAGGTGGATGTCTGGGGTCACATGTTGATGAAAAGTCTCCAGCTGATGAATTATGGGGGAACCCACATTTGAGATGGAGATTTGTATATTATGATCAATAAACTCAGCACACTTTCTGACCTTACTTTGGCTTTCTGTCTGAAAATTGTATATAAGTTTAGTTCCAAGTATTTTATGACAACACTTGAACCCCTCAATGGATTTATAGTCTGTATCATTCAAGGGGACTTGCTGTTTATTATTTAGATAAATTTTAGGCTTTTACTATTCCTCAGTGGTGCTCAGGAGATCGTGTCTTTGCTTTGAGTCTTACTGATTTTTTTTTTATATTAGAGACAATGTGAAAGGAATTTGTTAAAGATCAACTAAAATAAATTAATGAAAAGCAGCTGGATAGAAGCACAACCAGGGATGATAAAAAGTGGTTAAACAACTCCAAGACCCCACAAGACACCACTGGTGATACACTGACATTTCCCTAGCTCTGCAGGACTTCCAGTTACCCAGACATCTTTTTAAAGCCAATGAAAAACTCTACTATGCAACAGCAGAGTGGACTGGACTGTACTGCCTTTATTTCAAGAAGAAAACCAAAGAAATCTTCATCTTAAATATGTTTTTCATGGAAGATTAAGAACACACTTAGTAAGACCATTTTCTCATCCTGTGGGAACTTTTTAGGACAGGATGATATGAAAATGGCATGTGTTTTATGTTTCGTAGGTAATTGGAATACATTTGGTGAAGCCCCTGGAATCGGTACAGCAGGGAGTAGTAGCCTTGGACACAGTGGGCATATCTAAAGGTGGTGAAGACAGGGACAAGGAGGGAGGAATGAAATAAAGGATCTGTGGCTCTGGACTAGAGGACTGTTGGAGAGAATGAGGAAGCCAGAGAGCTGATAGACATTTAGTAGGTGTTTGATAATAAGTGTGAATGAATGAATATGATGAAGAACTTCACCTGGATGCACAGCCAATAGACCGATCTTTTAAAGCTTGTAAATGCTAAATCTATTACCAAAAGGAATGGAGTGTTGAGGAAAGCTTAACATAAGATGGCAGCTCTGAGCTTTGATGTCCCTCACTACGAATCAGCAGTATCACCTCAGAACAGGGTCATCAGACTACAGCCCAAAGGAGGGCCGACTATGGCCCTCTGCCTATTTTTGTAAAAATGGTTTATCATTTTTAGAGTGTTATCTTTTAAATGGCAACATAAGTATCCATATACTGTCCTCAATTTTGCCTCTTGGTCCACAAAGCCCCCAAAAATGTACTATCTGGCCCTTGATAGAAAGTTTGCCTTACCACTGTCTCAGAACATGACCGAAAATGTTATCAGTATAGACACTGAAAAGCATGGTTTTTATTGGCAGTAACACAGGCACATCTTGCTTAATGATGGGAATCGTTCTGAGAAATGTATAGTTAGGTGATTTTGTCATTGTGTAAACATCAGAGAGTGTCCTCATGCAAACTTTAGATGAGCTGACTACACACCTGCATGGTGTAGTCTATTGCTCATAGACTACAAAACTGTACAGCATGTTATTGTACTAAATACTATAGGCAGTTACTGTAGGTAACATGATGGTATTTGTGTATCAAAACATAGAAAAGCCACAGCAAATATTTTTACAAGAGATTAAAAATGATGCACTTGTATAAGGCACTTACCATGAGTGGAGCTTGCAGGATGAGGAGTGAGTCAATAAGTGAGTGGCAATCAAATGCAAAGGTCTAGGAAGTTACGGTACTTACTGTAGACTTTATAAACACTGTATGCTTAGGCTACACTAAATTTATTTTAAAAATTATTTTCTTCCATAACAAATTCTTCTTAGCTTACTGTAACTTTTTTACTTTATAAACCTTTAATTTTCTGTCTGTCTGTCTTTCTTTCTTTAGTTTTTTTTTTTTTTTTTTTTTTGAGACTAAGTCTCACTCTGTCACCCAGGCTGGAGGGCAGTGGCACAAACGTGGCTCACTGCAGCCTCAACCTCTTGGGCTCAAGCAGTCTTCCTGCCTTAACCTGCTGTGACTGCAGGTGCACACTGCCACACCTGGCTTTTTTTTTTTTTTTTTTTTTTCTTTTTAATGTTTTTGTAAAGATGGAGTCTTGCTGTGTTGCTCAGGCTGGTCTTAAACTCCTGACCTCAAGTGATCCTCTCGCCTCAGCCTCCCTTATTGTATGTGCTAGACTTTTATACTACTGGTAGCACAGTAGGTTTGTTTATAGTAGCATCACCACAGACACGTGAGTGATGTGTTGCACTACCACATTAGTGGCTGTGATGTCACTAGGCAATAAGAATTTTTCAGCTCCAGTACAATCTTATAAGACCACTGTCGTACATGCAGTCCGTCATTAATCAAAACGTTATTATGCAGCTCATGACTGTACTGAGTAGTCTCAGTCATTCACAGTCAACCTAGCAGAATGAAGTCCATTTTTTAAAAGTATATTATGATTTTCTTTCACTCATTGAAGAAATTTTTCCAAATTCTTTGTTTTTGTCTATCTATGTTTGGTTATTCAACAGGTATTTGTTAAATGCCTCTGAAATAGGCAAGGGTTCCCAGGGGTTGTATGAAATAAACAAATATGATTCATGTTTGCTCCCTCGGAGTTTGCAACATAATAAGGTAGAAATTCTCAAAAATATGATCTGCAGCAGGAAGATCAGAGCCACAAGAGAGGTACAATAAAGGGCTATCACTTCTGAGAGCTGAGTGTGTCACTGCTATTCAGTGAAGACTTTCTATCTCTGCACAGGCTTGTGTCTACCGTTTTCATTTTGTAAAAGAAAAACCTGATGAGAATTTATGTTTACTATTTGGCTTAAAATGTATAACTACCTCTAAGATACTACTGGAAATCACACCACGTCAGAGGCCATGTGAATGCCATAGGCACTGGCCCCTGCCTGCTAGTTTGGTGAGTCCAAGGTACTAACCAAGAGCTTTCTTTTGCATTTGAGAGTACCTTCTTTTTTCATATACATTATACAAACTGCTCTATTAATCTACTTGGAATCATCTGGGGCTCTTTCTTTTTTGAACAACCCCCATAGAGTCCCTCAAAAACCTTATTGATGCTATCTTTAAAATGGGTCCTGAATATGTATTCTAGGAAAGGCTGTAATTAGAATATTTTTAGAATTTGCAACAACCAATTCCTGCATGCAGTAAGCCCTTTTAAGTAGAGTCATGCATATTTCTTCATGTTTTAGTTTCCTTCAGGTGAAGACCCATGAATAGATCCTTCATCCTTGAGGTTCACATTAGACTGTGAATAAGTTGCATATAGATGACGGAAATTCCCTTACAGTTCTGACCTTCAAGAGAGGCTTCATTCTTGCTCCCCAAGTCATCTCCCATGGAACTTAAATCACCATCTATAAAACAAGTTATTTGGGAAGTCCTTTAATAAATGCTGACCTCATGAGCAGTTTAAAACTCATTGGTGCTTAGTTCCAAAGCTGATGTTTCTGTTATCACTGTGGGTTTTCCTTCTCGATACCACTCATGGACTAAGCAGAAAAATATCACCTTTCTGTTGAGACAAGATACAGTAAATATCATGACAAAATGAATGACAGCATTTTAATGAAAACTACTATGTGACCTCTATCTTGAGAAAATTGGACTTGTTATAATACAAATGTTTTATCACTGATGAGTCCCCACATCAGACGTTATGCCACAATGTCAACCATGAGGTTTGCTGAATTTGTAAGGTTTTCCCTGGACCTGTCAGACCTTTGTGGAATTAATCCTTCATATTTGTAATAGGAGTTTCCACAAGATGAATACTTCATTTCTCATGAATCATAATAAAGCAGCCTGTGCTTTGTCAGCAGAGTGACCTCTGCAGTCTTTTATCTTCAAGAGAAAAGATTAGACTCTCTATTTTATGGATAATGAGGTAGGTTGTTGGTCTCTTGGCACCTTCAGTAACTGCACTCTTTGTGGTCTTGTTTCAGCCTGTGATAAACTGATCAGAGGGTGATTATAGCAAATCTCTTAGTATGACAAATTCCCTCCTAAATTTGAGGGTAATTTTTTTCTATAAGTAGCAAAGTTAATAGGTGTGAACTCATAGACTTTTATAATATTAGAGCTGAAGATGCCTCGAAGTGATCTAGTCCAGCCTCCTTGTTTTATTAATGAGTGAATTGATTCCCAGTGGTGTAGCCCATACTTAGAAGGCTAATGAAGGGCAGATCAGACAAAGAACTCAGGTCTCCTGACCCCTGTGCTGGGAGCTTTCTTTTGTAATTGAAAGTGCCTTCTTTTTTCATATAAATTACATAAATTGCTTGGTTAATCTCCTTGGAGTCTTCTGGGGCTCTTTTCTTTTTTGAGCAACCCACATCTCATCCCTCAAAACCCTACTGACACTATCTTTAAAAATGGGTCCTGAATATGACCATTTCTCACCACCTCTACTGCAATACCTTAGGCCAAATCTCATCATTTCTCACCTGAACAATGGAAGTAGCCTCCAATCTAGTTTCTCTGCTTCTTCCAATGACCTCTATTCTCAAGACGGCAACCAGAATGATCCTTTAAAACAGGGTTTCTCAATCTCACCACTACTGATGTTTTGGGATGGGTGATTTGTTCTAGTGAGGGCCTGACCTGTAAATTGTAAGGTGTGCTACATCCCTCTACACAGGGGATGCCAGTAACACCCCTCTCAGTTGTGACAACCAGAAATACCTCCAGACATCACCAGAAATTTCCTAGGGGACAAAATTGCTCCTCCATTGACAACTACTACTTTAGAACGTAAATTGGACCTTTTTGCTCTCCTTATTGAAACTCTTCTGTAAATTTGACAGAGTTAAAGCAAAATTCTTTCACTTGCCTATGAGGTCCCATTCAATCTCACTGTGACCTCTCAGACCTTGCTTGCTGGAACTCTCTCATTCACTCCAAACCAGCTATTCCTGGGATGGGCTCGTCACACCTGCCTGGGTGCCTTAGCATCCTCTGCCTGCGGAGTTCTTCCCCTATGTATCTGCTCCATGTCTGTGATGAACTAAGGGTTTGCATCCCCCAGAATTCATGTGTGAAAATCCTAACCCCCAGTGTTATAGTATTAAGAGGTGGGACTTTGGGGAAATAATTAGGGTTATACAAGGTCATAAAGGTAAGGCCACCATGATAGGATTACATTTCCTATAAGAAGAAGAGACATCCAAGTTCTCTGTCTCCCCATGAACAAAGAAGAGGTCATGTGAGCACACAGTGAGGTAGTGGCCACCTACTAGCCAAGAAAAGAGGCCTGAGAATGAGACCTGCCTTGCTAACACCTCGATCCTGGACCTCCCAGCTTCTAAATCTGTGGGAAATAAATCTTTTTAAGCCACTCGTCACTCAGTCTATGGTATTTTGTTATGGCAACTTAAGCAGACTATGACCATATCCTTCTTCACAATATTTAGGTCTTTGCCCAACTCTTACCCTCCTCAATGAAACCTTCTCCAAATACCACAACTCCTCCCTTTCCCTCTTGATTTTCTTTTAGAGCACTTAGTCTCTTCTGACATTGTACATATTTGCTCAGTTAGTTCTTTATTGTCTGTTCCTTCCTACTAGAATATAAAACATAGAAGGATAGGAAGTATTAGGCTGCTTATTATGGATTATTCAAGATCGTTTGTTCCCAGCCTTGAATAATGCCTGATGCAGTAGGTGCTCAATAAATATTAGATGGATGAAGGAATGGCATGAAGATGTTTTTAAGATCTTTTACACCACTGCTAAGCATTACAGTACAAACAAAATAATATTACAAAGTTTATGATTTCAGTTGCATTTTGTCAATGCAATATTTTTCCTTTGGCCTTTAAAGCAAAATTTCAAACTTAATAGGCTTACTGACAAAGTGCTACAATAAATGTGCCACTAAAAAGCAAGCAATTTTCCAAGTAGGAGTGAAAACTATGACACGTAGTACAATTGAGTTCCCCTTTGAGAAAACCTAACCGAAAACAATCCAATTAAGAATGGGTATAGAAGGATCCTTACAATAACAAGTATCAAATTTGAATATAAAATATGATCACAACCATGTGGATAATAAAGCAAATCATTATAAATTAAGAAATAAATAATTTCCTGGAAGGAAATGCACAGAAACTTTAACAAGTTCTGTTAAAGTGATCATTATTGGATAAGCAAGGTTATGGACAATTATTATGATATATGATTTTATGTCCATATTTTTGTATTGTGTACAGTAAATATGGGTAACTTGATAAGAGGTTTCTAAAAGTTGCTCACTCACTTCACAATAAATGGCATCTCTAAAGCTTGTCCAGTGGCTGCCATCAAAATGGAGATGATCCCATGCACTGGGTATTCCTTAAATCACACTTTTTCTAAATATCATGAGAACATTCCTTAGTGTTTTAGTTGACAGTTCTGCATTTATAAAATGCCATCCCTCTCTCTACTTAGAGAAAGACTGATGAAAAACACAGCAGAGAAAGCTAGCTTATATTTTGTCAAACTGAGAGGGAAGAAGGCTCAAACCCAGGGCAGATTAAGCAACACATCAAAGTTTCTCTTTTTAGTGTTAATTTTGTATGAGACCTGGGGAATGATAACCTACATGTCCGTAAGTGTTATTTGTTGGGCTGGAAAAGAAATTTCATTACAATTTGCCTGGTATCACACAACAAAATCAAACTGCTGCTTAGAGAGTTAGCTCTTGGGGCAACAAAGGAATGAGGAAGTTACTCCCCAACTCCAATTTAGCCCTTATTATTGTTTTTTACCATTGGATTTAGCCAGAGGACACTCAGGCAGTTGCCTGGGGCACACACTTCTTGCCCCTTAAAAACCTCAGATCTCTGCAAAGCTTCTTCAGCTTTGTGGAAGATGCCATGTGCTCAGCATGTCAGAAGTGGAGCCTCTGTGTGGGCTCACTAAGAGATTTCAGCTGGGACAGTTGCTTTGTGAACTCCACATCTTACCTTTATATTTCCAAATTTAGTTTCTTGTAAAGGGAAGAGAAAAAGAATCATGGTGACAAGAGCAAATCGGTTCAGCACCCTTTTACTAAGAATATTTGGTGGTGTTGCACTTGGTGAACAAATGTCCTGACGCTAAAGTCACTTTTCCTGATTCAGTCATGCTAGCTTTCCAAGAATTTACTCTTCTCTAGATATGTGACAACTGAGGAGCATAGTAGGAATTTATTTGCTAGTTGCTTACTTTAGCTATGGTCTTAAGAAGGAATTTCGTGGAGTATAGGTTTCCCAGATAAAATACAGGATGCTCTGTTATATTTGATTTTGAGTAAATAACAAATAATGTTTTAGTATAAGTAGGTCTTATGCAATATTTATTTAGTATAAGTATTTAGGACATGTTTACACTAAAATTTATACTAAATTTGTTTTTCATATGAAATTCCAATATAACTTGTGTCCTTAATTTTTGTTTCTAAATCTGGCAACTCTAATGAGGGAGGAACTTCGACTGTTCCTTTTAAATTTTCACCTAAATTTTCATCCATAGCTTCCCTATATTTTAATGATCCTTAATACATTCTCACAGTAAAATGCATATGTTTTCTTTCCTGATCAGCCTTTTTTTTACATTATTTAAGTTCAGGAATTAATTCCATATAACTTAATTCATTTCTGATTTGCATTTTTTAGTAATAAAAATTTGTCTTAAATGGCTTTAAAATGTTAGTCTCTGGCAACTGAGGAATGAACGTAATCATTTAAAAATATGACCACGTGTTCTGACAATTTTTTTAAATGTCTTATCGAAGTGCATAAAATGGCACCAGTACTTCACAGAAACCTCAGTAGTCATAGGTGCTGATCCTTTGGTGAGTGTACACTTTCTCTCTCTGGTCTAGTGGAAGTTAAAGTCTTCCATTAATGGGAAATACACAAAGTTCACCCTCAGGTTACAGCACAGCTAAATGGCTATTGTAGTTTTCCCATCTAGACACTAAACTAGACTAAGGAGCAGATCAGCCAGGAGCCAGGGAAGTGTCTACAATTATACTGCGGAACTAAAATGGAACAAAAGAAAGGCAATGTGATAAAGACTACTGGATGAACCCAAACTTCTTTTGGAAGAGGATTGCAGCTATTGTTGCTGTTTAGAAGAAATCCTTTTGTAGCCCTTTATGTGAAGAATCGAGAATATTCCAAGGAGTATTCTAAATGTCCAAATGACCATGGAAGTTTAATTTTGCTGAATGGGGTAAGGTCATTTGGGGCCCAAACAGTGTGCTGGTTGTAATAGAGGAAATATTAGGTATTGTAAACAATAGCCCTCTTTCTTGATCCTTTCTCCACTTCAGCCTTTCAAAGATAAATATATAATAAATATTAATAAAACGTGTTGAAACAAGTGTTCATTTATTTGCCTTTCTAGATTATCCTTCTAAGTTCACCTACTTACTTAGAAAAATAATCAACCCAAATTACACAAATTCCTCAAATATGAAACATCATGACAAGACAGTACAAGGGAGGCAAGAATCCCCTTGCTCCAATCCAGGCTACCAGATGTTTTGGAGCAAAGTTCTTGAGCTTTAGTTAATGCAAGAATTCCTGGAAGACTTCTTCAAGTACAGATTGCTGGGCTCTGCTGACACAGTTTCTGGTTGGGTAGGTATGGGGCAGGGCCTAGAACTGTGCATTTTTTATTTTTTTTTATTTTTAATTGGCACACAATAGTTGTACACATTTATAGGATACAGGCTGATATTTTCTTACATGTATACAATGTTTGGTGATCAAATCAGGCTAATTAGCATATCTATCACCTCAAACAGTTATCATTTGTTTGGGTTGGGAATATTCAAAATCATCTCTTCCAGCTATTTGAAAATATTCACTAAATTATTGTTAACTTTAGTCAACAGACAGTGCTATAGAGCATTAGATACTCCTCCTGTCTAACTGCAATTTTGTATTCCTTAAGCAACCTCTCTCTATCCCCTCCCCACCCTTCCCAGCCTCTAGTAACCATTGTTTTACTTAACATTGTGCATTTTCAGCAGGTTCCCAGGAGGTGTTGCTGTTGCAAGTCTAGGGACCGTACTTTGAGAACCACTGTTTCAGAATTTATATTTTGATGTACTAAACCCAGTGAAGTTAACATATGCTTAGGGATTCTGTTAATTCATGTTTGTTTGTTTTTGTTTTTTAAATTTCCTGCTCCATTGCATAGCCTCACAAGTATTATAATTTTTTTCCAGGGCTAAAGACCAGAGTTACAGTTGCACATCTCATTGATATTTGATAAATTGAAAGTAGATTATATTGCATCATCCATATAATTATTTTTATTTCCTTCAATGGAGGTCTTTTTATTTGTCTTAAGCAAAAAGAAGCAAATGTGGTAGCATCTGTTTCTAAGAAGAGATGATGGTGGCGTGGTTTTATGGGTTGATATGAACATTCAGGGATCATCAGAAACTCTAAGCATCCCCAAATGAAAGTTCGTGTAATTTTAAGTGATAAAATTAGGCATAGCAAGTTCTATGGGGATTTGTATGACATTTTCTAATCTCAAAATCTTGTAGGAGCTTTTTTCCCCCCACTTCCATGCTACCTTTCTAAATTTCATTTTGAGCTTCCATTGCCTTAACCAGAAGCTTTTACATTTTGAACCTGGAAGGAGATTTCTGACTCCATAGAGAATTATTTTTTATACTTAACAATGTTTGATATTGTAGATAAAATGTCATGCCTTAAAAATCCCATTTTAAGCTAGTTTGCCTCTGCGACTGAATGGTCTTTGGACCTAAGAAGAACGTGACAAAGAGAGCAAGCACAAAGCGACTAAGCTTAGAGAAACATTTGTACTATTTGATCATTTTAGTGAGTTTCTAAAATATATTAAGAATATTCTCTATGTATAGATAATTAATATAAACTTGAAATGTCTTTGGCAGTGTTATTTCTGATGCTTATTTATGTCTGAGAAAACTAAAACAAATAGATAATAAAAGTTCTCTCTTGGGACATTCCTCAAGAGTAGTCCTTCTTTTATATCCTCATCAGGAAGCATGGAAGGTTTTGCTATCTTGGTATCTGCTTACAAACTATCATTTTACACAAAAAAATTAAAAAGGTTGAGAAGAAAGAAGAGGTGGAGAAGGAGGAAGTGTAAGAGGAGGAGGAGAAGGGGGAGAAGGTCCAATGATAATCTGACACTTAATTACTTTTCTTCAGACCAATATAGATAAGAAAAGCTAGCCAAGCGTTAAATACATATATGGCTTTGTCCCTATATTTTAACCAAGTATTTAGAAATATTCCCAAATCAACATTTGGAGTGAAAGAGAGAGATGGAAACAGTCATTTTTATGGTGAACTCTGCTGTCAGACTCTGTTGTGTAAGTTTCTTAATGGATGGGATTTTGGAACTTTCCAGTTTATTTCTCCAAAATATATTATAGTTGCCTTAAGTGATTTTACAGCAGAGTTAAAAGGATTTCTTGGCCGGGCTCGGTGGCTCACGCCTGTAATCCCAGCACTTTGGGAGGCCGAGATGGGCGGACCAAGAGGTCAGGAGATCGAGACCATCCTGGCTAACACGGTGAAACCCCATCTCTACTAAAAAATACATAAAACTAGCTGGGTGGTGGGGGGCGCCTGTAGTGCCAGCTACTCGGGAGGCTGAGGCAGGAGAATGGCGTAAACCCGGGAGGCGGAGCTTGCAGTGAGCCGAGATCGCGCCACTGCACTCCAGCCTGGGCGACAGAGCGAGACTCCGCCTCAAAAAAAAAAAAAAAAAAAAATTGTTTTATATTAAGAAATTATATACTGTTGGGCAAAATCTTTCCAAATGGAACCAGTACACTAAGAGAAAGGGTTCAGGGGGACCTAAATTGATGTCAATGTAATGTATTCGTGGGACATTTCTTAGGCCTGTGCGAAATACAAGGAAGTTGAAGGTAGCCTTGCCTAATGACACAGGGTAGTTTTCTGTGCCCCTTCACCTGCAGGAAATCTTCCGCAACACGCAGTACTCCTGCCTGGGCCTCACTGGGCTCTGAGCTGGCCGCTGAGTTGGTTCCGCCCACTCAGCCTGACAGGCTGTGCTCGGCTGGTGCTACCACCCCTGATCCCACTCCCACTATAGGCTTGCCAGGCATGGAGCGGTGAGGGGTGTCTGAGTGAGTGAGTGCAGAGTCCAGCCACGGCACAGGGTCAGGTGCGCCAGCGGCTGCGGTGGGGCAGGCAGCTTTAGTTGCCGGCAGCTGGACCAGGCATACTGCAAGCAAATTCTGCCTAGGATGCTCGTGTCTGGACCGGGGGAACACGGTGACACCCACAAAACTTAGAGACGCCAGCAACCGCAGAGCCCCAAAAGGGTGTTACAGCAAGTCACCGTTTGTTTGTTCCCGCAACCCAGCAAACAAGGGTGTGTCAGAGCTCTGACTCAGGAAGTCCCAAGGTCTTCGCCTCCAGAAGGGTTGCAGCTCTTCTCTCCTTCCTGCCATATGCAGCACAGGGAACGGGGCAGGGGTTGGGCAGGAGTGTGTTTCGGCTCCTTAGTGTTAGAGCTCATTCAGTCCTGCTGCCCCACTCTGGCCCACGGCTCTTGGGCTGGCCCGGCCCCACTGCCGCTTCTTGTCGTCTTGGATGGCCCTCCAGGCAGCAGTGGAGGCCTGGAGGGCTACAGTGTTACAGCTCCTTTTGCACTTGCTGTTCAGTGGGTCCCAGGTTCTTGTCCTGCATCCCAGAAGAATGAGTTTATGTGGACAACTGGAGAGTGAGCAAGGCAGAGAAAAGTTTCATTGAGTGACAGAATATCTCTTAGCAGAGAGGTGATCTGCAGTGGGTCGATCCCAGGTGTGGCTGAGTCTGGAGTTTTTATAGGCTCAGAATGGGGGAGGTGCAGGCTGTAGGTAGCCTTGGAAAAGGCAACATTCGATTGATTAAAAAGCATTATTCAGGCTGGGCCCATTGGCTCATGCCTGTAATCCAAGCACTTCGGAAGGCTGAGGCAGGCAGAATAACTGAGGTCAGGAGTCCGAGACCAGCCTGGCCAACTATGGCCAACATGGCCGTCTCTACTAAAAATACAAAAATTAGCCAGGTTTGGTGGCGTGTGCCTGTAATCCCAGTTACTCAGGATGCTGAGGCGGGAGAGTCACCTGAGGCAGAGGTTGCAGTGATCCAAGATCGCATCACTGCACTCCAGCCTGGGAGACAGAGCCAGACTCCATTGCCCCAAAAAAAGAAAAAGAAAAAAAAAAAAAAGAATTATTCAGAAAGAACCAATCAGGAAAGAACAGGCAAACAGGAACAGAAGTTCTCACTCTGGTCCCAGACTCCATTCAGAACCAGCAGCCCAGGTTTCAGGCTTTAGGCTGTTTTCAGCTTGAAGGTTGGGTTTCACTGGCGACCTACCCCTGTCTGCCTGGGAATTTGTCTGCCTCCTGCCACTGTCACTATCATGAACTGAAACTTAGAAAAGGAGACCAATAGAATCACATCTACTATTTCTCTGTTAAACTTGATTCACCGGGATCCATCTCTTCTATAAAACTAATCACTAATGCAAGCTACTTAAAGCAGTGAGGTGCCTATATCCCAAAGCCATACATTCAAAATATAATTGTTATAAAGAGTACAAAAAGCTCAAATTGCCAGTGAACTGCAAGGGTAATTGTGTTAAAGAAAAGTTGATCTATGTACTCACAGCACTGAAAACTGTCATAACCTCCTTGTTTCAGACTAAGTGGATTATTTATGTGTGATAATGGGCACATATGCTCATTAACATGCTGTCATAAACAGCTGTGTTAAATGTATTATGTGTTCTGTGACATAAATAAGGTGCTCAATGTGAGGTTGTGTTTAAAATATAGGCCCCAGGAAGAACAAAAAAGCAATAAATGCTTTCTAATATAGTTGCCTGGTCTTGAATTTCAAATTTATTTCTTCTTTATTAATGCTACTTGTATGGAAATTGTGGGTATTACTCTAGTGAAATATCTTGGCATTCAAGGACATTAGAACTTCTTTCTGCTGTATCATCTTTAGTGTTTCTCAAGCCAGGTTTGCTAGCTTGTGATTCTTTTCTGGTAGAGGAAGAGATCATGTAGACATGGGAAAGGTATTTTCAGCAAAATCAGTCTGCATTGATTCAGCAAGCTTAGAGCAAGGCTCATTTGACAGATACTCTCACCCAATCTTGTTTTGAAAGCCTCCACACTAGATATTGAACTTAGAGATCATCTAGTTCAACTTCTTAATTTTTGCAGATGAGGGAACTGAGTTTCTGAGGACTTAAAAGACCTTTCTGAGTCATGAATTTTGAAGTGACAAAGCCAAGACCGAAGGCTAGATATCCGGACACCCCATTCAACGTACTTCCCACTAGAAGAACAGGATGTACTATAATTGGGTTGGCTATGCCAAAAGGATCTGTGGGGAGAAGGAGCTTATTTGAAAATAAAGACACCAGCCTGCTGTCATCTGGGATGTTCATCAATATCTATAGTAGAGTTATGTGCTCACCATTATTTTACAATTTATATTAATTCAAACTAAGTTCCAGATGCTTTCTGAGTTAGTGGCCAAGGTGAAAGGAATGAGTATATGACAGTGAGTGACACAAGACATCATTTGGCAAAATAACAGACTTCAGACATAAGTTTTAGAAAAATTGAGTATGCAGGAATGAAGCAAATAAAACCAGGGAGAAACCGTGAGAAGCTGTTCTGCCTTCTCTTCACTGGAAAATAGGGTGTACAAAGATAGAAATAGTTTCTGTCCATCAGAAGAGTATGAGCTAATCCCTTATGAGAATATGGATTACCTGCAATTTAGATGCTTGCCTTTTAAATGACAGAAGAATGGAATGATTTTACGAAGTACAACTAAAAGTGTTCCCATTACAGAAAAATTAAGGAAGCTAATGAAGTCGAGGTTGCTATGCTGAAAAAAAAAAAGAAGACTAAAACATAATTTAGGTGGTATTTTTTAAGAAATGAAATGCTGTTTCAAACAAATAAAGGGATCTTAAAGAAAATGTCCATCTCTTATGCATTTTCACACAAGGTGTTTCAGAAGAAAATGGGATTAAACATCAGCAAGAAAATTCAGTTAGACTCTTTAAATGATTAAATATTGAAAACAAGATACCAAGGGACATTGTAGAATCTCTAGCCTCTAAGATTGTGCAAAATGAAATTGAAAGTAATTTGACTTGAATGATTTAAGCATACACCTGTCTGAGCAAATGGTGGAGCCAATGACCTCCTGAAACCTTGTCAAGGTCTTTGACTCATCATGTGAGTATTCTGTCAAATGCTATGCTGCCAGCTTCGATAACAATATACTTTAACTAATTATACTTGCTCCCTCCCCTCAAGGTTCTTAAATGACTTTCTCTTACCTCGTTGATTCTTTATGTTCATTTATGTTTATGAAAAAATTTCAACTGTTATATTTATTTAGATTTCCAAGTCCCTGAGAAACATTGGGATGAAAATTAAGACCCTTCAGGGATTTGTGATTTTAAGTAGTGACTTTATTGACTTGCTTCTGCCAGTGGGATTTACCTATTTTAAAACCCAGCTGAGCTTTGTCCTAAAGAACTTTACCCATGCTGTTCAGAGTTGACTTTTATTCTTACAGAACACTGTATCTGATTGGATATTTTAAAAGTTTCAATGGATGCCATAATCAGAATGCAGAGATAGAAATAGTCTCCCCCAAAATCTTAGCTACCACACTAATAACTATTGCTACTTTAAAATATCTAGTTTTATTTGGAAAATATTAGTTTTTTCTGCTTAAATTTTCATGTACTGACTGATAGGTGGTAATAAGCATGCCAGGATTTATATGAATTTGCAATTTCTCATAGTATTAAATTTTGGAACCAATTGTTTTCTTAATTGCCGTTACCTCGACTGGGTACTTTTTTACTTATTTAACATAATATCCTTGATTTTAGTTTTTATTTATTTTTGGACATTTTTCAAAGCCCTCAGCTTTTGTGAAAAGCTTTGTAAAGAAAAGAAAGGGAATCTAAGCCTGAGATTTATTTGAATACATGAACATATTTCCCTTTGCTCTCTTGTTCCAGGTTTTCAAATTAAAGCTTTCACAGCACTGCGCTTCCTCTCAGAACCTTCTGATGCCGTCACAATGCGGGGAGGAAATGTCCTCCTCGACTGCTCTGCAGAGTCTGACCGAGGAGTTCCAGTGATCAAGTGGAAGAAAGATGGCATCCATCTAGCCTTGGGAATGGACGAAAGGAAGCAGCAACTTTCAAATGGGTCTCTGTTGATACAAAACATACTTCATTCCAGACACCACAAGCCAGATGAGGGACTTTACCAATGTGAGGCATCTTTAGGAGATTCTGGCTCAATTATTAGTCGGACAGCAAAAGTTGCAGTAGCAGGTAAGTGGATTCTTCCTTCTCTTCCTCCTCCTCCTTCCTCTCTTCTTCTTATTCTTTTTTGGGGATAAGAAAATAATTTTTGTAGAAATAATGTACATTTTTTAAATGTTTTAAATTTTAAATTGACAAATAATTATATATTTTTATGAAGTGCAATGTCATGTTTTGATGTATGTATCCATCGTGGAGTGATTATATCAAGCAAATTAACATATCTGTCACCACATACTTACCTCTTTTCTGTGGTGAGAGCATTTTAAGTCTACTCTTTTAGCAATGTTGATGTATACTACGTTGTGCAATAGATATTAAAAGCTTATTTCTTCTCTCTAACTGAAACCTTGTGCCCTTGGACAAACATATTTCCATTCCTTACCACGCCCCATCTTCCCAAGCCTTTGGTAACCATTCTGCTCTCTAGTTCTATGAGTCTGTCTTTTTCATAATAGATTCTACCTGTAAGTGAGATCCTGCAGTATTTTTCTTTCAGTGCCTGGCATGTTTCCCTTAGCATAATATCCTGTAAGTTCATCTATGTTATCACAAATAACAGGATTTACTCTTTTTTAAGGCTGAATAGTATTCCATTGTATGTATGTATATATATATCATACACACACACACACACACATATATATATAAAATATTTTCTTTACCCATTCACCCATTCATGATTGATTCCACATCTTGGCTCTTGTGAATAATGCTGCAATTAACACGAAGTATAGATATCTCTTATACACCCTCATTTCAATTCCTTTGGATATATACCCATAAGTGGGATTGGTGTATCATATGGTAATTCTAATTCTAGTTTTTTGAGAAAGCTACACAACCGTTTTTCATAATGGCTGTCTAATTTACATTTTCACCAACAATGCACACTTTTAAGAAAAAGGAAAGATGAAAAAAGATTCATGTTTATTGTCTCATGGTTTTGACGAACCTTTCTCCTTAAATTAGCTTAGAAAACAGTCATAGGACCTGAACTGGCTGCATAATGTTATGAGATTTTTTTTAAACAAAACTTTCAAGTTGACTTACTACTTATATCTAAGGGAGGACTTCTTAATAGAAAAATATTAGAAAAAAATAATTTTCTAATTCTACTTTACAGCTTCATTAAATGCAAAACTTTTGCAGAGTCAATTTTTTCGTTGTTGTGCCTTAAGAAGAGTAAATTTTATTTTAATTATAGTGGCATGGCCTACAACATATACATCTCAAGTGAGAAATAAAAATTGCTTCCAGTGCTTCCAAATTTCTTAATACTTGGTAACATGTTGGCTCAATAGCTGAGTAATAAGATGAACAGTTTTTGTTTTCACCTGGATACACTGAAGTCATGTAGACCCTGAAAAAATGGTACTGACCATTCTGGAATCCATGATATTGCTATTTCTGCCCCACTCTTCTGGTTAGAAGGCAGCTCATAATTATTTCTGTTGGCCCCTGAAATGTTAGACCTGCAAAGAGAAGAATCAGTTTTTTCACTTGTTACTATAATGATTTCACCAATAGCTGGTGTTTTTTTTTTTTTTTTTTTTTTTAAACTTTTGTATTGACCATAAAGCAAGGCAAGCAGATCCAACTTGAAATAAATTTAAGTTATGAATGGGTAAGCAGATTTGAAGGGCTGCTTTCAACGTAATCTTTAGTTCTCAGTAAAAACAAAATTGAATCATAGGCTGTTTAGTCATTTGTGGTAGGCTTTCTTTCCCAGGCCCTACTTAGTCTAGTCTCATCTTGGAAGACTGATCAGAATGATAACTCATTTTCATCAATAACAGGACAATTGGGCAGAACCACCACTCCCTCATGCACTCTCCTAGTGAGGGTTTGAGAAAGTTCAATCTGAAAGAGGTGATTTTGTCAGGCGGTGCTGTGAAGAATTACATCTCATAGATATGTGGTTAATCCCCATACCTAGCTTCAAACTACTCTTCTGTAGCTTCTTTTCTCTACTAAGAACTCTGCAGACTGAATGTTTTGTCTCCCTAAAATGTGTATATTGAAATTCTAACCCCCAATGTGATCGTATTGGGAGGTGGAGACTTTGAGAGATAATTAGATCATGAGGGTGGAGTCCTCATGAATGTGATTAGTGCCCTTATAAAAGGAACCACAGAATACCACTGCTCCTTTCACCATGTAAGGATGCAATGAGACATCTGTAATCTGCAACCCAGAAGAGGACCCTCATCAGAAACCAGTCATGCTGGCACCCTAATCTCAGGTTTCCAGCCTCCAGAACTTTGAAAAATCAATGTCTGTTGTTTACAGGCTACCCAGTCCATGATACTTTGTGAAAGCCACCCAAACTGATGAAGGCAAAGTTTTCCATAGTCAGTTAAGCCAGATTTTACCTAGAGGTAGACTGGCTAGTCATTCTGCTTTTCTTTGGACTGACCTGGTTTTTGCACTTGAAAGTCCTGTATCCTGGGAAGCCACTTGAGTGCCAGGTAAAACCAAGACAGTGGGTCACTCTACCTCGAGGTGTCCCTGGTCTGCTTTAGCAATGATAGACTGAGGTGCAGATGCAGAAAACCCCCTCTACTCAGGAGACAGGCCAGGTGACATCTTGATCATGAAAATCAAGGCTATAAAGTAACTGGAACCTTGGAGTGATGGGTGTCTGAAATTTGATTGATGAGCATAAAGTGTAGAGATAACTGAATGTTAATGTTAATTATGATTGATTAGGAGAAACAAGTGGAATAAATGCTGCAGATTTGGCAAAAGCAGCTTTCTCAGAATGCTCCAAATAAAGTGGAAAGGGGACAATTTGACTTTCAGTCACTAGAGAATTTCTGCCCTCATAAATCCCACCCATCAGTTGTCCACAAGGCGAAAGAAGGTCTACTGATTTGAATGAAGCAGGCTAGTATTTGATGCCTTATTACAAAAGGCAGTTGCCTATGCACTGTTAATGAAAACGGCCTTTCATTAACTGCATTCATGTTACGTTGCAGTTTCAGTCTTCGTGCAATTTACATTCACGTTCACATGTTCTGTCTTTCAGATAGTGAACTGAAGAACAATTCCTTCTCTGTGAGATATTAATATACAGTGGCTTGGTCTTTAGTATTCTGTACAAGGATAGGTGCATGGATTCAGTCACTGAGTTACAATCTCATATTAGATTGTATCATTTCAAGGCAATAAGGCTGTTCACAGCATTTTAAACCATGCTGTTTGGCAACACAGAATACATTAATGTTATGTCTGCTGAGGTTAAGATTGCCAAACCACTAGAATTCACAAGGGGCATATATCTTCCTAGGAATAAAGACCATGGACCTGATTTAATCTCATTTTTAAAGCATTAGCAGTCAATAAACCAGTCACCACTAAATGGTAACAGTAGGCTTTGCTTGGGTAAAACAAAACAAAAAAAATGTTTTGTACTCTCAGGTGCTGTATAGAGCCCATATTAAATAATGTCCCTCTTCCATTTTTGCTTTCTCAAAGTGTCTTTTGATAAAAAGAAGTATAGCAAATGAAATCTATCTTTAATCAGTCAGCATATTTTACACAATGATCTTGCCATGCCCCATTCATCCTATTTTCTAGGAGCTTCTCAAGTGCTCTTTAAGACTTGAGTGCACACTTGGCTGGAGAGGGAAGGAGAGTAGGAAAGATAAATGAAGAAGTATCATTCCATCCAGCATTTTGTTAAAAATTGCAATGTAACAGGCTACTGACTATCAGTATTTCTACTCATTTTGAGTTCTATCAGTAAAGAATGCCTGGGCTATTAAATCTCCATTTGAAAGCAACTTCATCACACTGACTGAAATTTGGGAATCTTATTTTTATCCAATTAGCTCTAATCTAAAATGCTGCAGTGTTTCTGTGCCATGTATACTTCTATTTAGTCCTTTAGATTGAGAACAGCTGAAGAAGGGAAGCAGCACTGAACTTATCTATGATGCTTTCCTACCATCCTCTCTGCTGTGTGTCTAGCAAAGTATGTCATGTTAATAGTAGACATTTGCCTTACCAATGAAGACACGGGGCTTTATACCATATAAAGAGAACTTTCCGCTGTTGCCATCCTCCTGTCTACCTCTCCTTCTCTTGTCTCCCTTCTATTCCTCCTCCTGCTTCACTGGATTTCTGCAGATTAAACTCACCCATATATGTGCATACATAAACATACTCTTGATAAACTGAGTTGGAATAATTTGCTTTATGTATCAATAGTATACAAATTAATTAACTATTGAAAACTTTGTGATTAGAAAACTGACTGTTTGGGAATATTCAAGTGCCACTTAAAAAGGAAAAAGCATGAGCATTTCTTCATTCCTTCCCTAACCCTTATCGTGAAAATGAACTTGCATCTGGCCAAGCACATCCTCCCTACTCTAGATGTTCCCAGATATCTGAGCCTCTGGATTTTCTTCTGTTCAGCAGACATAATAATAACCTACCTCCCAAGACTGTGGTAATTTTCAAACAACATGTAGGATGTAAAGCTCTAGTGCAGAGTAGATTCTTATTCAATGACAGCCATAGTATAAAGAGACCTAACAATGATTATTATTGCGTTATTTTAATAAGTATTATTAGGAATGAACAACTTTCAATATTCCCATGTAATGATGCAAAATATGTTTTTTCAGGGTGATGAAAAATAGGCAACAAATCCTAAGACATACATACTGTAATCTTGGATCAGATATCTGCCTTTGCAATCTGTGAATACAAAGTGGCAAGCCTGAATTGAGTTTTCAAAAGGTTAAATCTATGGAGATTTTTTGGCAAGCAGTGACCAAATCCCTTGGAATAAAGGATTCATTTTTGACCAGTGGATCTACTATTATGTTAATGTAACCAATACAGTTTGTACTGACCACAGCAGGCGTTTGAGATTGAGCAACCTTGCAATCATTTCAGAAACAGGTGCAGGGCACTCCCCTCTACCTTTTTAAATGACTTTCCAACTGAAAAAGATTCACTGAAGCTGGTTCATGGGAGTTCACTTGGTCTCAATTTGGAGTTTAACACAACTGGTACCCTCCTGGGGATGAGGGATTAATTCCAATATGTAAGAAGACTAGATAACAACAGATTTCCTATGAATAAGCATAAACATCCCATTTTATTTTGTTTTTTAATACAACCATGACCACCTGTCCACCCATCCCCACACCTACCCGCCCACACAGCTCCTTGTCCACTGACTTGCCCTGCACACTCTGAGGAGCACAGTTGGAGCCTAACTAGTACTTCTGTTTGCATTTATACTTCTGGGGATGGTGTAGGACAGGCTCCTCCAAGGGTAAACCAATGCTGACTGCTGGATACATTACAGTGTATTAGTGTATTTGTGTCCAGGTAGATTTGTCTTTGTTAATTTTTGAACATTTGTATCTTAGTATTAAAACCACTGACTTGCTTTTTATAGCAGTTTCTGCTTCAGAAAGTGAATCTGTATACAGTACCTGGTAATGCTCAGAAACAGTCTGTGAGATAAGTACCCAAATTGACAGGTTAAGAACTTACTGGAAAAAGCTAAGAGCTCTATGGCCAGAGACTGGGACTTAGTCTAAATCCAGATGCACACTTGTTCCCTTATCACTTTGCTTCTCAATCTAAGGACTATATTTCAGAACTCTGTAAACAATTTCTTATGTAATCAGTCATTTATTTTTAATCAATGAAATTCTCCACAATACAAATTAAAGAAGATAACAATAATGGTAATAATGACAATAATAATGAAAATCGATTTATCCATTTAGTGCCTTGAAAATGTCAACTCCTTTTGGGAAACACTATGAGTTAGATGTTTTCTTCTAAGATGAGAAGATTTTGCTATCATAGCTATACATTCAATAGTGACACATGACAAATCTGTGTCAGAAAAACAGACAGCATATAATTTTTAAAATAAGCTCATAAATAATGGTCTTCTAGGAACACAATTTGGTGATCTTTTATCTTTCTATGTGGTTTTTCAATTCAGGCCAAGTTTGCATATTTTTTTTCCTGCTTCTTAAAAATCAAGAAAATAAAAGGCCAACTAAATTGCATTTACTTGAGTTGTTATTTCATTCAGGGACATATTTTTTCTTTCCTATTACAATAGATGTTCAAGATGCAAATTGTCACACTCCGCTTTTAAATAACACCGGCATTATAATTAAAATTCCCCTGTGTTTTAAAAAAATAATTAGCTACTTGAGGAGTTGTTTCAGTGAATTCTTTTCTAGAATGCCTCCCATTTAAATGAGTTATGAAATAATTAGTGAAAGTATATTATGGTTAGAGAAGCTAGAATGAAGCATTTTGTGAAATGATAACCTGACCTTTATGTTCGTACTTAAAAGAAGCTGAAAAAAACCTTAACTGAAGAGAAGGAAGAATAAACCACATTGCCTCAGGTCACTCAAATGTTATATAAAGGAAACAGCAAGAAAAATGTTCATATTCCTTCTCTCTACAGGAGCAAATATAAGAATTTTGCCTAGAAGGTCGACTTCATCCTGTGTAGCAGTTTGGAAAATGTATCCCAGGGCCCTTGAATATGCTCAGAATTCTATTTGGGAAGGTTCGGTTACAGCGCAGAGCTTTCCATTTTACATTTATAGAGATATTGTTTATTTTCAAATGACAAGCAGAAAATTAAATTGCTCTGACTCCATGATTCTTAATGACTTAATGATCTTCATTTAGCTAAATGTTCCTATTGTTTTGTAGTTAAAGCATGAGAGAGAAAAAATAAGAAGTAAATGTGGTCTTATAAGTAACTGCTGTGTGTTTACTAGTCTTATCATTTTTCTTTAATTTTATTGCTAAATCAAACTGAGATACAGTCATCACTAATATTTCCCCAATGCCTATTCCATCACACAGCCCCCACACCCTCAACTTAAATAATTGCATTTTAGAGAGTAAGGTTTTAGTTGCCTTCTTCCTAAGTCAATTAACTTTGCAATAAAATTAAAATAGAAATATATTCCTGAAAAATATGCAGAGTGAAAAGACATCTTCTACATTATAAAATTTACAATAGAGAACTTGACAAGGCTTTTTATAGTAGAAACATCAACAAAGTAACCTAAAAAATATTCCAACCTTTCATTTCCTTTTCTTTGTTATGAATTCTAATTCATATGACAATAGAAATAGCTAATTATTCATTCTAAATTTAATCAGTATCTTAAGAGCTCTGTTCTTTTATTCAACTCTTAAGCTATTTACAGTTTGATTTTTGCTGGTACTGTAATGAAAATGCACAAGAAACATCTAACACAACTCAGTAACCAAAAACTCTTTTGAATTTTAGAAAACGTTTTTGGAATATAAAAATTCAAGTTTCTTGAAAAATGTCAAGATAAAAAAGATTCAAATCATAGTAATGTGAGAGAAAATAATGTAATATCTTTTCCTTTACATCACAAGGAAAATATATTACACTATTAACCTTGCTAATCTGTTTAACAAAACACAGATTTACAAGAAAAAAGCATAACAAATTTATTTAAACAAAGTTATACACAAGTAACTTGCAGAAATGAAGACCCAAAGACCTAGGGAAAGCTTTATATTTTTATGCTAAGTCTTACAAGAGAAGTGGAGAATTGTGGAAAAACATGATTGGACAGAGAGCATAGATAAATGGAAATAAATTGGGGGAAACCGAGTAAGGTCTGGTTGTTCAAACAATTGTCTGCATCTCTGTAGGATATTCCTTCCTGTATTAGTGTGTTCTCACACTGCTATAAAGAACTGCCCAAGACTGGGTAGTTTATAAAGGAAAGAGGTTTAATTGACTCACAGTTCTGCAGGGCAGGGAAGCCTCAGAAAACTTACAATCATGGTGGAACGGAAGCGAACTTGTCCTTCTTCACATGACAGCAGGAAGGAGAAGAATGAGAGAAGTGCAGAGTGAAGAGGGGGAAAGCCACTCACAAAACCATCAGATCTCATGAGAACTTAGTATCATGGAACAGCATGGGGGAATGACCCCCATGGTTCAGTCACCTCCCATGAGGTCCCTCCCACAACATGTAGGGATTACAATTTGGGTTATAATTCAAGATGAGATTTGGGTGGGGACACAGAACCAGACCATATCACTTCCCCTGGCTATGGGGCAGGACTCCTCTCACATGAGGGTTTCTGTTATGGACAGCTCTCACATAGAAAGGTGGGAGATAGTCAGAGAGTGACCTCCAAACCACCACATTTTGGTGTAGCATGTCCTGCACCCCATCATTAAGTAGAATAATTGTAGCATTACATTAGATAGCACAGTTGTACAATTCCGATGAAATAATGATGGATAATAACTTTAAGAACCTATTTCTGGTACTGATTTTTTTCCTATTATATTTTTATGTGTATGGTAAAATATATTATTTAAACTCAATAATTTTATACAAAAATACTTGAGTTAAGATATTAATATTAGATACAAAGTTTTTCTACAAAGTAAAGAGACATTATAACCTAGAATGTGTCCTGGAAGCCAAGTAAATTAATTAGAGGAAATCATGGAAAATCTCAGTGTATGGTACCTCAACCTTCTTAAACTTGTACTGTCATAAGCAGTATATATAGATGAAAGTAATGAATACAGTTAGTAAACACAATTACTTATCTCCCTGTAAAAAGTTAGTGTTAACAGTCTTTATATTTATAATATATTTCTATATACTCTATAATAAGCAGTCTAATACATTGGTCATTATATTAGTCCGTTTTCATATTGCTGATAAAGACATACCACAGACTGGGAAGAAAAAGAGGTTTAAAACAGTTCTACATAGCTTGGGAGGCCTCACAATCATGGTGGAAGGAGGAGCAAGTCACATCTTACACGGATGGTGTCAGACAAAGAGAGAGCTTGTGCAGGGTAACTCCCCTTTTTAAAACTATCAGATCTTGTGAGAGTTATTCACTATCATGGGAACAGTATGGGAAAGACCTGCCTTCATGATTCAATTACCTCCCACAGGGTCCCTCCCACAACACATGGGAATTCTAGACGAGATTTGGGTTAGGACACAGTCAAATCATATCAGTCATTACACATATCACTGCTAAATTTACCTATTATTTGGTAGACGTAAGAGTTAGAATAAATCAGAAAGGGCCATTTGGATTCATGAATGAGCGACATATTTTTGACCTAACAAATAAGTTGTTTTGGACCTTGAATCACGAAGTTAACATAAAACAATAATAATAAAACAACAATGATAAATATTTTTGATAGAAATTCAATAACCAGAGTAGGTCCCAAATTTCCAAATTTATCTCTTCATTCTATGTTATACTGGAAATGAACAAACACACACACACGTGCACATACACACACCTGTGACTCTTAGTGATCTAGTCCAGAGTACTTTGGAAGTTTCCTGTTAAAAGACAGAGCCTTAGCCTCAAAGGTCAAAGCACTTCTGTTGAAAAGCCTTGTTTGAAAAATTCCCACAGCAACTGAGGAGCAGCTCTTAGGTACACAGAATTTATCACAGGTTCTTAACTAGCGCTTATTGTGAAATGTAACTCAGGTATCTCTAATTGGACCAGATGGAGCTATAGGGTTCTAATTTCTGGAGGGGAGTTAAGCCTCAAAGTTTGGTTTCTCAGAGTAGCATGTCTACCTTCAGAATCCCAATGAGCATGTGTCAGAGAAAAGTTACATTTAAATAGTTTGATAGGCTGGATATGGTGGCTCACACCTGTAATCCCAACATTTGGGAGGCTGAGGTGGCAGGATTGCTTGAGCTCAGGAATTCAAGATCAGCGTGGGCAACATAGTGAGACCCCTGTCTCTACAAAAAAAGTAAAAAATTACCTGGCTGTGGTGGTGCATGGCTGTAGTCCCAGCTACTTGGGAGGCTGAGGCAGAAGGATCACTTGAACCTAGGAGGTTAAGACTGATGTAAGATGTGAGTGTGCCACTGCACTGCAGCCTGAGTGACAGAGTGAGACCCTATATCAAAAAAAAAAAATTTTTTTTTAAACAAAATTTTAAGAAAATACTTCGATAGGTCTCAGTATATCTGGGACTGGGAGTGGCAGCTCATGCCTGTAATCCCAACACTTTGGGAGGCTGAAGCAGGAGGATCACTTAAAGACAGGAGTTTGAGACCAGTCTGAGCAACATAGCAAGGTCCCGTCTCTACATAAGATTTAAAAATTAGCCAGGTATGGTAGTACATGCCTGCAGTCCTAGCTACTTAGGAGGTTGAAGTGGGAGGTTGCTTGAGCCCAGGAGTTCGAGGCTGCAATGATTTATGATTGCACCACTACACTCCAGCCTGGGCAACACAGTGAGATCACAACTTTAAAAAAAGATAGTTATATATGTGGGATATAGTTTGTGTGAGAGGATCTGTATTCTATCGCATCTGCATATTTCCCATGATGATCTCTAAAGGAATGAATGTACACTCTTTATATCCACTATTTATATTAACTCAGGTTACCAAGAGATATTTAAAGATAAACACAGTACATAGACACATTCACACACCTTTCCATTTAGATGGCTCTTCCTAGATAAGCCTCTGTGTCTTCAGTCTACTGATGAACACCACGGTCATAAAATCTGCTTGTTGATTTATAATCCTTGTTTTTTTAATACACATTTTTAAAAGCTGCTTTAAAAAATCAGTTTCATTGTAACCCTGAGGCTTTACCACCCTTAAAACAGGCTGCTCATCAGGTTCATTTACTAAGATTTTACCTGGAACACTTCACCAACTAGAAGCCTATTTAAGAAAGTGTGTTAAAGATTAATAAAGCCTATATAGTTTCAACATTAAATTTCAGTGCTGGTTGGTTTTATTGAGTTGGACTTTTGTGGTCCCTTTTGCAAAGGAATTCATCTCCAAAGGCTGAAACATGACATAAAAAATAATTAGCATTTTTTTGACGCAGAAGGCACAGTTTCCAGGAGCATCCTTTGGGTCCCATAGCGATTGGGCATTCCATGAGCCAAACTTGTGGCTATTTTTCTAAAGTTCTTTCCAGTTACGTCCCAGTCCAGGAGTGGCCAGGTTTGAAATATGTAATTGCAGATAAAATAAATGTTCTCTTCCACCTCAGTATACACATTGTGAGTATCTGGGATTGGTTTTTGTTTTTATTGGAAAATAGTTTATATACCATAACATTTAGCCTTTAAAAGTATATAATCCAGTCACTATTAGAATATTCATAAAATTGTGCAACCATCACCACTATCTAATTCCATAGCATTTTCATCACTCCTATTTCCCCTTCTCCTGCTCTGGAAAACACCTACTTTCTGTCTTTGCTATTTAACATAAATGAGATTATCTGATTATCCTGTGGCTTGTTTTTTCACTTAATGATATATCTTGGATATCTTTCTATATTTGTTCTTACATATCAGTCTCATGCTTTTTAATTCCTGCAGAATATTTCACGGTTTATGATTCATATATTGAAAGCTATTCTATTTGTTCCCAAATTTTTGCTTTTGCTAATAATACATGAATGAATATTCTTGTATTTAGTAAATGCTCTTCTGTACATACCTTTGACATGTCTTCTTCTTACCTAGTGATGTAATCACTTAATCAAAGGGTATGAACATTTTGATAGAAACTAGTATATTCAAGAGCATTTTATTAGCCTGGACCTAAACATTGTAAGCCAGGATTTGTTTTACTGCTGTTGACTGAGCAAATAGAGCTGGCTTCTTCTTAACTTATAAGTATCATTGAAGCCTACTTCCTACTCTGATAAGAGTAGTGATGAGTTGACACTGTTAATGAACAGCCATAGGCCTTTGCCAGAGAGAACCTTATACATGGAAACCTGGAGGAATGCATCTCATCCATGTCCTGGGTTTTTGACTATGGTTTAGACATTCATGCCCTCCAATCACATGTTGAAATTTGGTCCACATGTTGAAGATGGGACCTAATGGGAGGTGTTTGTGTTATGACAGTGGATTTCTGTCATAATAAATGAGCTCTTGCTTTATTAGTTGCCAGGAGAGCTGGTTGTTAAAAAGAGCCTTGTGTCTCCTCCCTCTTGCTTCCTCTGTTATCATGTGATCTCTGTACATGCTGGCTTCCCTTCACCTTCTGCTGCAAATGGAAGCAGCTTGAGGCCCTTATCAGAAGTAGATGTTGGCACCATGTTTCTTGCACAGCTTTCAAAACCATAAGCCAAATGAATGTTTTTTCTGTATAAGTTATCCAACCTCAGATATTCCTTTATAGTAATACAAATAGTCTAAGACAATTCTCCATGTATGGATTTGTGTCTCTTCTGCTGTCTGTAAAAAGAAGTTTCTAGTAGATATCACTCCATGAACTATCCCGGGATTCCTCTCAGGTCCAAAACAAAAATGTTTCAGGCTCTGTATATAATGTCAGATGCCATTGAGTCACATCAGCATACCATAGAAGAATGATAACTCTTTCCAGTGGCCTACATGTCTTTTAGGATCTTAGTCCTGCCTGTATCTGTAGCTTCTTTATTTTTTTATTTTTTTATTTTTTTGAGTTGGAGTCTTGCTCATGTTGCCCAGACTGGAGTGCAGTGGTGTGATCTCAGCTCACTGCAACCTCTGCCTTCTGGGTTCAAACCAAGCGATTCTCCTGCCTTGGCCACCCGATTATAGGCATGTGCTACTACGCCTGGCTAATTTTTTTTTTTTTTTTTTTTTTTTAGTAGAGACTAAAAGGGTCACCATGTTGGCCAGGCTGGTTTTGAGCTCCTGACCTCAAGTGATCCTCCTGCCTTGGTCTCCCAAAGTGCTAGGATTACAGGCATAAGCCACTGCACCCAGACTCTAGCTTCCTTTGTAACCAAATCCATACTGATTTCTTCATGTTTTACAGCAGTTTGATAAATGTGCATTCTGTTGCCATGGCTTTGCACCCTTTATTCTATAGGCCTTATTCTCTCATACATCATGCTAGCTCTTGCCTTTTTTTCCCTCAGACTCAGTTCTTGCAACCCACCTTCAGGAACCTTTAATTGGCCCCCTAGACTAGGTGAGGCTCCATCTTCTTTGTGCCCACCATAATCTATCCTTCCCTCTGTCATCGCATGGAGCATATTACACTGTATCCTTACAAGACTCCTAGACAAACACGACTCCTCCCCTGGCCAAAGATCTCATAAAGACACAGACCGTGTTACATTTGTCTTAGCTTCCCTAGGCAGTGAGACTCCACAGAACCTTGTTAGTTTTATGGGGTAACACCGTGGTTAGAGGCACAGGCTTCAGAGTCAGTCAGCCTCAGAATCTATCTCTTGGCCATTCACTAGTTCTGTAAAGTTGGGACAACTGTGGAAATATTCTGGGCCTAGTTTTTTCATGTATTAAATACAGCTATGAGATAGTGTCTACCTTCTAAGGTTATTATGAAGATTACCAAATAATGCTGAACAGAGGACCTAAAACATAGTGAAGCAGGACATTTCCCTGACCCCTTCATGGGACTTGCAACAGGGATGCTTGCTTTCCTCAGCCCACCGCTCTCAACTCCTTGTGGAGGGAGCGCACAAGTGAACAAGTCAGGAACTGGAATGCACAAGGGCTGGAACCAGCTGGCCATTGTGGTGCCAGCAGGATCAAACTCCAATCACTCAGACCTGCTGCACACCCTTCACAGGAGGGAGTGCACAGGCAAGCAGGTACAGGAGCCAGAGCAAACACTTTTGGGTGCCAGCAGGACCGAACTCTGTGCAGGCCCCATGGCAGCATCCAGGTGGGGTGCCTGCCATTCCCGAAGCCCCAGAGGGCATGTTACAGTGCTTTTAGCTCTGCCATCTGCAGACAGCTTAAGTGTTAACAGCTCAGTGGGTCCATGGCTACCCTCCGCCAACAAGGGCAAAGAGCCAGTGTGACAGCCTTCTGTATCCGCACTCATGGCTCCCAAACTCTTGTCCAGCATGCAGGAAAAAAGAGGTTGCATGAATGAATTGAAGGATAGTAAATGTGGGGGATTTTATTGCCTATGAAAGTGGCTCTCAGTGGGAAGAGAAGTTGAAAAGGGTACAGCGTAGGGGAAGGGTAGGAATCTTCCCTTGAAGTCTGGCTGTCTCTGGCTGGATTCTTTTTTGAAGTTGTGCCATCAAGCTGTTCCTCTGAAGTCAAGCCACTTCTCTCCAATCATCCGGCTGCTTCTCCCCTCTACTGGCTGAGTCTGGGGTCTTCATAGGCACATGATGAGACAGGGTGGGGCCATGAGTGGTTTAGGAAAAGGCAACATTTGAGCAGGAAAACAGGGATGTAAGTTCCCATTTTAGGTCGTGATTTCAGGCTTTTCAGTTTGAGGGTGAGATTTTGTCAGGGACCCTCCCTCTTCTGCCTAGAATTTCTCTGTTCCCTGTCCCCATCAATAGTAAAAGCTCAATAAGTGAGGCTTTATGAAAAACAGAAAATAAGCATAATATTAAAGATTCCCTAGGTACCTTGCAGCAAATAGGAAGGGAGAAGCCCCATGAAGAAGCCTTTTTCTATGTGGGGACACATATTCTGTGTCTTTGCTGCTCTATGAGTATTGGCCTGTTTCCCATGCAGAGGTTTGTTCTTCCCCATCTAGGTGGACTCTATGCAAACATATGAGATTATATTTGTCTTTTTAAAGTTCTTAGCACCAATATCGTAAGATCAATACTTCTGCCTGAAGTAAACAGGATCAATAAAATAATGACTGGGCTAGAAAATAGTTGGATAATACTCAGGGTTCATGATTTTAATATTTGATGATATTGAAGCACATCTCTTTAACCTCACTTAGCAAAAGTCAGAAGTAAAGTTTGTCATGGCTTTGAAGAACTTTCTATGGGTCAGCAAACCTTGGGACAATTTCATTATATTCTGGTAAGGCATGTAAATTACCTATTGGCTCGCTACCCCAGGCAGCCTTTAACATATCATGAAAGAAAATGGTTATTACAGATATAAAAATGATGGGGTTAAGAGACTCACGCTTATGATGACTTGAATTAACAACTATGTTTTCATACAAATCTTCTTTATTTATAACTGACTTAGAAAATTATCCCTCATTTTATGCTTGTTGGTTTCTTATGTTCAAAAACTGCAAGCAGTTACTCTATTTTGCCCGAAGGTCTAAATTTGTTTCTTCCAACACTAAGCCATTTTTCCCAAGTCTTATTTTTCCCTTGAATTTGTGTAAATACCTGTAGTACAAATGTTTCACTTTAAAAAGGGGCTTTTTAAAGCTGTTTTTCTAGGAAATATTTTAATAATCAGCATTATTTATGTTGCCTGTGTAGTTATGTAAATAATTTCAGCCTTTCCTCCACAAAACTCTTATAACTTAACATGCCTTCAGAAAATGTGAATAAGATTACCAGATAATGCCTCCCCAATAAGCATGTCAGTACTTTGGAAAGAAAATGTGAGTGCTGAGTTGAGAATGTGTGTTAGGCACAATGACAATAACAAGGAGGTTTACAAGCGAAATAGCGTTACAATTGGCACCACAGTTTGGAGGAGGAAAGCAATTTGGTGAAGTGAAAGATGTTAAATGTTTTAATTTTCTTCCATGCCAGTAAAATCTTGTAAAACAAGGTGACATACTAAATTTTCTATACTACAGTCGCTCCAAGAGCCTGTCAGCATTTTCATTATAAACTCTATTTTCAGAGCTTTATAACTCAGCTTTAAGAATTCACTCTGGCTTGACATTTAGAGTGTAAGGTCTTACCTGGGGAACATGTGTTTCATATGTTTTAAAAATTATGAGTTTATCCATTTTTCAGTTTATAATGAGTAACCTTTTCACACTTTTTCACTTGTCTGCTGTGCCTCAGAAATTGGAAGGAGAAGGCTTACATATGGTAGATCGCCAATGGGGGAAGAATCTACAGATGAGGTCAACACAGGTCAGGGCTGCTGATTTTCATTACTGAAACTCACAAAGAGTTTCTGTAGAAAGCAAAGAGCTCTGCTACGCTGCCCTCAACATTTCAGACTAGACTTTGTGCTATCTGAGGGGTATACTATACCATGACAAGACCCTGATGGATTGCAGAATTCTTAGTCCCCAGTCTGCTTATTTCAATATTTGTATTATGTTGTGGCTGGCATAAGACCTTTTTCTAAAGCGTCACAACATTCACTCTAATCTTACTTGTTTGTTGTTAAGTCTTCTTTGCATGTGTTTCTGTGTGTGTGTGTGTGTGCATGTGGTTTATTTTCCACCTTTCTATCGTTATTTAGCATAGGGAGGTTTTCAGTCAATATTATTCATTAATACAGCTACCCTCTTTACACCTTGAATATCTACAGTTAAATCTCCTGAAGAATTAGTTTTTAGAAAGTTAGAATCAGAAAAGAGTGAGGGAGAAATAAACAAAGAAGCAACAGAAGAGAAAAATATCTGTGGCCATTTGGTATCAGACCTTAAAATGTCTTGAGGCCTGGGTAACTACTATGGCTTCCCAAAAGGATCATATATGGGTTATCTAGGAAAAAAATGGAATTCCCTCAATAAAAGGTATGGTAGCAAGTCTTCAGTTCTAGGTTATTTCAGGAGAATCCTAGAAAATCATCACTTCCTGATATGTATTGAGAATTATTTCACTCCCACTTAATTACATTGTATTTTTACATGGCTGACAAATTATCTTCCAAAGTGGATGTACCATTTTGCATTTCCACTAGCAATTAATGACAGTTCGTTGCTCCACATAATTTTCATCATTTGATGTCAGTGTTCTGACTGTTGGTCATTCTAATAGATGCATGGTAGTATTTCACTGTTATTTTAATTTGTCACTTTCTAATGACATATGATATGGAGTATCTTTTCATATGCTTATTTGCCACCTGTATGTCTTCTTTGGTCAGATATCTGTGCGGGTCTTTTACCCATTTTAAAATTGAATTATTCATTTTTTTCTGAGTGTTAAGAATTTTTGTATATTTTGTTTGACAGTCCTTTATCAGATATGTCTTCTGTAAATATTTTCTTCTATTCTGGAGCTTGTGTCTTCAGTCTCTTGATGGCATCCTTCTTGGAGCTGACGTTTTTAATTTTAATGCAACTCAGTCTATCAATTATTTCTTTCAAGGATCGTGCCTTTACACATTGTTGTATCTCAAAAGTTGTCTAAAAGCCATCTCTATACCCAAGATCATTTAGACTTTCTTCTATGTTTTCTTCTAGGAATTTTATAGTTTCATATTTTACATTTACATCTGTCATTCATTTTGAGTTAAGTTTGTGAAATATGTAAGGTCTGTGTCTAGATTCTTTATTTTTCTTTTGCATGCTGATGTCCAGTTGTTTCAGCACCATTTGCTGAAAAAAAACTGTCTTTCACCATAATACAGTCTTTGTTCCTTTATCAATAACCAGTTGGCTATATTTTCAAAACATTTTTAATGTGTTTGTTTCCATGTCTATTAACACCATCCAAACAGAAACTGCCGTAATCTCTTGCCTGCTTCGCTTAAAATGGTCTATTAATTGGTTTACAATATATTTCATACACAGAGACCAGTTGTGTTTTAAACCATTTGAAGTTGGTGAATGATTTTCCACTGCTTTTAGGATCAAATATAAACCTTTCATGAAATTTAAAGCCCTATGTAATCTAGCTTCCTCCTGCCATCCCTTCTCTCTCTTTTCCTCTCCTTCCTCCCCAACCAACTTCATTTCTGCCAATTTCTTCATAATGCTCCAGCCATATTTTTTTTCACTTCCTTGAGCATGTCTCACTTCCTCCCACATCAAGTCTTGGACTAGGGAGTAATTTCGTGGCGATCCTAAACACAGTTGCCCTTGGTTTAGCTCATTGTTATATTCATTCTTTAGAGCTGTTTTGCTGTTTCTTTCTCTGAGCTATCTGTTGAGAGTTTAGGTATCACTGCTAACTACTACCACATACCATGCCCTCAATGTCCTTCATAACAATTGCCAATTATAATTTCACTATTATTTGTTTAGCACATGCCTTCCTCACTAGAGTGAAGGTTTCCTGAAAGCAATTGGAATCGTAGCTGTCATCTTTGCTGTTGTATTCACAGTGGGCACAGTATTACAGTGTCTGAGTGTCCTACCAGGGTCATGGGCAGTGACTGAACTGGAATAATCAGAAATGCAGAGCCAAGGAGCTGAGGGTTAAGCTCATGATTACTGGAGCCCAGGACTTCTCTGTTCATCTAGGAGTGAAGTAATCCAATGAAAAGTCAAAAGACTTTAGTTATCAGTGTACAGGGACAGCCTAGAGAGCAAGGACTTGGTGAGTCATGGAATCTTGGACTTAGAAAAGATAAAAGTCTGCACGTAGAAGTCAGGACTTTTAATAGTGATCTCACATTCAGAGCATTAAATGATTCAGGGTTCATCTCCCTTCCCCATCCTTCAAGGCACATGGTCTAGAGATCATTGCATTTTCTATACATGGTTCCTGACATGCTGAGGAAGATGGGACAATGTTCTTAGTCCCTCCTTCCCATTGGGCCTCCACAGGGGAAAATTAGTGGCATTCATTTTTTTACATTTTAAAGAAATAATCTGTTTTTCTTTCCAGAAAGCAGTTTTCAGATGCTCTGAAGTTTACATTCATGCCTCACTGGGCCTGATTTACTCAGTGTCATCTGGGCAAAGATGAGCCCTGGGGTGCCCCAGCATTAGAGCGGGTGCTTGAGCTCAGATGAATGCACAGAATGGTACATGAAGCAGGCAGGAAGTGGAGACCATATATTTCTTTTAATGCGGTAAAGAAAAAGTATTCACATAGAATGAATATTTAAATAAATGAGTAATGTAATTATTTTTCTATTCCATTCAATTAAAACATATTTATTCAAATTAAAAGGGAATATGTCTGAGCCCCTTATTAGCTGACATTGGTGATTTCTCTAGTGCTTTCTCCATTAGAGAGCTACTAGCCTTCTCCTTCTAGAGGCTGGGGATGCTCTCACTTTTCTTTCCTATACTCTATGGATGGACAGATAAGCAGGAAACTTCCTCTACATAGAAACACTAGTGAGTCAATGTCTGAACCCAAAACATTTTGGTGCATTACACTCACTAATATAAGATGCAGACATTGTTATCAGAGAGGTCTGTAACAAAGTTTTCTCTGTGCTATTTTATCTATGTGAGGGAAGTGGGAATTTCTTCAATATCAAAAATGTCCTATAATATTGAACTGTTTTTTGCACTTGATCTTAGCCAAAAGACCAAGAAACACTGAAATGTTTTTTGTTTGTTTGCTGCTCCACACACCTTCTCTCCCTAGTCACCTCTCTCATGTTTTAATTAACTCGTAAGTTCAGTGCTTCTCAAATTTGGTGTGTAACAGAATCTTCTGTAGAAACATGTAAAAAAAAAAAAAAAAAAAAAAGAAAAAGAAAAGAAAAAGAAAAAAGAAAGAACAAGGCCCAGGTTATGTTCTACCTCAGTGAGGCTGTTTTCTTTATTAGCTCCCCAGGTGATTCTAATATATACCAAAGCTTAATATGTCTATGGTTTCATGTTTACACAAGATAAACTATGCTTTGTTACTCCATAATAACCTCTTTTTTTTCATAATGTAGTTGTTTACTCAATGATACATTCTTTTTACTTACTAGAGTTGAATCATTTTTGATTCTTGGAAGCTATTAACTATCAGATTCTCTTTATTAGAAGTTATTGTCATGACAAACGCTTAGGTAAATGGCGATTTTGTCAATTTATGCTGAATATTTCTTGTTTTAGGATCTTCATGTTAACTGTTATTCTTTTAAGACTATTACATTGTACCATGATTAAAAACAGACAGTAAACCATGGATATCAAGAGAATAATAGCAAGGGGTTTGTAAGTGTGTATTGTGGGGCACCAGCAATTTATTTTTCAGAAAGCCTGATTAAATGCATCCCAACGGATTGCCATGGTTTATGGCAGAAGTGATGTGATGATTTGTATTAGAGTTTTAATAAGTTTAGAGTGAAAAATTTATTCTGCTTTCAGTTCCTTCCCTCTGGCTGACAGTTAATGTCCAAGGTACTTAATCAGAGAAACTACCATGGGAGGTCTAATAACACTGTGCAACAAAGGGAAAAGCACATCTCTAGGATTAATTTCAGAGCTGGCTGTATTTTCACCTTAAAGAAATAATAACTCAAATTAGATAAGGTCCTGCCTTCAAGGAGATTTCAATTCCGGATCGGTCCATCCCACGTGCTTTTGTTTTGACCTGCAGGTGGTCTTTCTTTCCTTTCTTTCTTTTCTTTCTTTTCTTTCTTTCTTTCACTTTCTTTCTCTTTCTTTTCCTTTCTTTTCTTTCTTCTTTCTTTCCTCCTCTTTCTTTCCCTCTTTCTTTCTTTCTTTCCTTTCTGCTTTCTTCTTTCTTTCCTTCCTTCCTTCCTTCGCTGCTTCCTTCCTTCCTTCCTTCCTTCCTTCCTTCTCTCTCTGTCTCATTCTCTGTCCATCACTCTCTTTCTTTCTCTTTCTTTCATGGTAAGGACTCAGTGGAAGCTGCAATTCCCCAAGGAGTGTTTTAGCATCTTATCTCTAGTTTCTAGGCTCTAAAGTTGAAGTTACAGTAGCACAGTACATGTGTTTCTCCTTGCTTATCCTGGAGATTTCCTGCTTAAATATATATCAAAATGGTTGCAAATATTTTCATTGCCAGGAAAATAAACTGTAAATTGGTTGGTTGTTTGGCATTCAGAGTGCCATGGGCATAGATCCTTGCAGGCAGATTGACTGTATGGCTAAAGCTATTATATAATGATTCTCCAATCCCTCGTAGATCCTTGCAGGCAGATTGACTGTATGGCTAAAGCTATTATATGATGATTCTCCAATCCCTTTATGATTTTTATGAGAGAACCCCACCACATCCTCCAGGGGCTGCTATAATGATTAACAGCAACTGCAAATAACTTTGCAAAAGGAAATTATACTTTGAGTGGAAGAAACTAGATTTAAGGTAATTAGATCTCTGAAAAGTGTAGCCTATGTGTTCAAGTTTATTCTTTCAGTTGGTTGGGTATCAAACTAAGATTCTGGCCTTTGAACTCTTAATGGTGAAGATTTTTATCTTACATGATGAATACATTACAACAGTTTTGTGATCTGAACATCGAGTAAGTTAGTAGCCACAATGAAGAGGTCAGCCTTATATTTTATATCCTTAACTATGAGTGCTATTTCAAGATGATACATTCACCAAATCTTTATTAGTTTCCCCAACAATACCGTGGGCATTGATAGAAGAAGTTTATAAGAAATGAAAAATTAACCCCCCCAAATATATATAGATATATCTCTATATATCTATATCTAGCCACCACACCCGGCTAATTTTTTTGTATTTTTTGTAGAGACGGGGTTTCTCCATGATTGCCAGGCTGGTCTCAAACCCCTGACCTCAGGTGATCTGCCCACCTCGGCCTCCCAAAGTCCTGGGATTACAGGCGTGAGCCACTGTGCCCAGCCCAAAAATATATGTATATATTTTTTAAATGGGAGTATATATACAAAAGACAACAACAATTTGTGGGAAAGATAAGTCAGATACAGGGGGAAGATAGATGAATCAAGGCTGTTGAAGCTTCAGCCAACCAAATTTCTCCAATAATAATTTCCACAGGTGGTTTTTAAATTTACCAATTTGTAATTACCAAATAGTTGTGGGTCCTGGGAAACCACGCTTGAACAGGGGCCCCAGATGCTTGTAATATTCAGACTGATTAGATAAACGGTGGCCTGGAGCCATGGCTGTCAGAAAGTGTGGTCCCTGATCAGCTGCATCAGCATCATCTGGGAACTTGTTAAAAATGAAAATCCTTTAGCTTTATTCCAGATCTGCTGAATCAAAGATAATGGTAGTGGAGTCCAAGCAATCCATGGTTTAACAAGCCCTTCAGGTGATTCTGATGCACACTCAAGTATAAAAACCACTGGTCTAGCCCAGGTCCAGTTTGATTGCAGCTAAGGATGGTATTGATCTGTCTGGCCGAATCTTGAAGACGCTTCAGTACCAAGAAAAACTCCAAGGTAGGAGTGTGGAGAAAGGGCAGAGTGAGGAAGTGGGGATATTAATGAGATATCTAATTCTATCTCTATAGCTATATCTTCTTCCCTACTTACTTTGTGCAGAATACTCAACAAATAGCCATTACTCCCAAGGTAAAAGAAGCAATATCTTCTTAAAAAACATAAGTAGACTGCGGAGGTCAGAGCAGCAAAGAACTCTGCATTCTGTTGAAATGGGAAAGGTTCCCTTGTTTCCCTGGCAGAGTGTGTGATGTGGGTATGGCTTGCTTCTTCAGTGCCCCGCTGCTCACGCCTCTGAGGGAGCATACAGTCGGGCCCGGTTACTGCCTGTTTTCTCCAGCCCCACTCATGGCTGCTGGACTCGGCCTTTGCCTGCTGGGAAAGGTTAAAGAGAGGTGCCCTGAACCATGAGTGCCTGCGGCTGTCGAGATGGAGGCATATATGACACCTCTGAGAATAGTTGGTCTGATTTGCACCTTCCGCAGCTGAGCCAAATCCTCACTTTAGGAACATTACTGTAGCCTGTAGCAAAACTACTAACATTGTAAAGAAAGTGATAAGAGCCATTTCAAACCATGTGAGAGAAAAGAAAGTCTGGGGGTTTTGACCAGCCCAGTTAGGGAAGAGTTTTTTAAAACTCAGAGAAGGGAAACAGCCTCTTACTAGCAGGAAAGAGGTGGCAGGGTTTTGGAGGAAAGGCAGACCGGACAGTTTCGCCTTCGTTCACACTCACCTTCCCAGGCGAGGCCCCAGTTGAAAAGGGAAAGGTTCCCTTGTTCGCCTCGCAGGGCATGCGATGGGGATATGGCTCGCTTCTTCAGTGCCCCACTGCTCAAACCTCTAGGGGAGCATACAGATGGTCAGGCTATGGGGCTCCAACCCCACGGCAGTGTCTAGGGGTGAATGTTTCCAGCTCCTGAAGCCCCAATTGGCCTGTGTTACAGGTGCTCTCTGTTTGCTGTCTGTAGCCGGCTTGTGATAACCAGCTCAATTAGACCCTCTATCTTGTCGCAAGGACAGAGGTCTTTCTGTATCCCGGGTTCTTGTCTTGGTGTACTAGAAGAATCGAATCACACGTGGGCTTGGAGAATGAGTGCAAGGTTTTATTGAGTGGAAGTAGCTCTCCCCTGATGGGGGAGCCAGAAGGGAGATGATTTCCCCCTGGAGTTGGGCTGCTGGGTGGCCCCAGCTCTTCTCCGACTGCCCCGTCAAACTCTGCCTCCTCCCGCCGGTAGATGGCCTGCAGGCCTGCCAGTATTAGTTGCTGTGCTCTTTTGCGGGAGTGCTCCCTCATGTCCTCTTGCCATCCAGCCACTTGTGTCTTCTTCCGCTGATGTGCTCCTCTTGACGTCTGGCCACCTGTGTGTCTGCCCACTAGGGTCTCAGGTTTTTAAAAGCCCCTGATGGGGACGTGGGGGGCTAGGGTAGTCTTGGAAAATGCAACATTTGTGCGCGAAAGCAGGAGTGCCCGTCCTCACCTACCTCCCTGAGGGTGGAGCCCTAGCCAGGGACCCGCCTTTCTATACCCAGCACTTCCCTGCCTCCTTCATTTAAAAGGTCTTCCCTTCCCGGCACTCCTGTATCACTGTCATCAAGATGTTCCCAGCACAATAGGGAACTTCTTACTCACACCACAGCAGAGTTTGATACTGTCTTTCTCCCCAGTCAATACACAAGGGAATTTCCATTGGCTCACACGTAATATAAATTTACAACAGGATCACCAGACATGTACAAAATTTTTGCAACACAACCGAGAAAGACAAAGTGAACAGTAGAAAAAATAATCCCAAGATAATTCAAGGAAACAAAGATAATTTTATAAATACTAGTATTCTTAGAGAAAATTGATAAAACATTGTACATATTTATAAACCAATAATAGACACTCCAAAGAAAAAAAATTAGAGAACAAAAATGAGCTCTTAAACATTTAATTCATTAGGTTTATAACTGATAATTTTAAAATGTATTAGATTTGTTAAGAACTTAAAGATATTTTAGTAGAAATGTTAAATAGAAGGGATAAAGGAATACAGGAAGTCTATCAGATTTATTCTATTTTTAAAAAAACTGGAAGAAAAAGTAGGATTAGGTCAACAGTTCTAGAGTATCTGGGTAGCAAGAATACTAGAAAAGAGAAAAGATGAAATGGAGGGAGAGGACATCTACAAATATATAAAATAACATCCTTAAGACATCTTCTGGTGGGGTTTACCAAGTGCTGAGCCAGGTTGCAGAAGGTGGAGATGGGTGGGGAAAGCTTACAGTGAATCTACTATACAATTTAAGAAAACGAAAAATAAATAAAAGTTTCAGAGAAAAACACACATACATACACAAAGCGTACTCAGTCTCCCTGTGACTCCTCAACAAACTAAGTGTAAGATGATAAAACAGCGTTCCTTATTTCTTTGAGAAAGGTTTTCCACAAACTAGAGTTATTTAAACATTCAAACTATTAATCACATGTGAGTATGAAATAAAGACATTGTCAGACACACAAGGGCTCAGAAAGTGTCTCAAACCTTTGCTAGAAAGTTAATTTTTGTAACCAAGAGGAGAAAATCCTTCACTAGCAATAGGTTTGGGACTAGCATGAGGCCAGAGGTGCAGGTTCAGAGCCTTTTTGGGGTGTTTTGGGGTTTTTTTCCATTATGGGATTTTTTTCCATTTATTTTACATTCAAAAATTACCTTATAAAATGTTATTTATTTTAAAATTGAGTGTTTGGGTGTCCCGTTAACTTTTATGTCCACACCTCTGCCTCACTAGTCTCATCTCAGTCCTGTCCTTGACTAATGTATGTGTTTCCTGTGGCTGCTGTAACAAACTGGATGACTGACAAAAACACAAGTTTATTCTGATAGTTGTAGAGGCCAGAAATCTCAAATCAAAGTGTCAGGAGGATCACAGTCCCCCTGAAGGCCATGAAGAGAACTCAGGCCTTGCCTTCTCAGGCTTCTGTTGGCCCCAGAAGTTAGTTGGCTTGTGGCTATATCACACCAATCTCAGTCTCCATAATCACACTACCTTCTCCTCCTCTGGGTGTCTTCCCCTTCGTATGTCCATCTCAAAAGTCCCATCTGTGTCTCACTGGATTTAGAGCCCACCATGATAGCCCAGAATGATCATCTCATCTCAAGATCCTTAATTTAATTACAAAAAAAAAAAAAATCTTTAAAAGAAATAACATTTATGGGTTCTGGGGAGTAGGATATAGATGTATTTTTTTTTGCTAGTGGGGGCAATATTCAGCACATCACAAGTAGCAAGCAGTGGATGCAAAATCAGAGGAAATAATGAAGGAACATTCCAGAAAGATAACCTGTGCAGCTGACCTAGAGTATCTAGCCCAGACTAAAGCAGGAGAGAATCTAGGAGGCAGATCTCCAGGGGGGAAAAAAAAAAAAAAAAACTAGTAGAATCAGTGAGATGTTTGAGGGAGCAAATGAGATTATAAAGGCAAATTAAGGAAGAAATGCAAGTGCATCTATGGCAGAAGGTAGATGAAAAAATGGAAAGGAGAGCTAAAAGCAATGGATAAGTACAGTAGTAGTCTCTTCTTACTGTGTATAAAATGAAACATTATCTAATCTTGATAGAAGGAAAAATAGAGCTACAAAAATTGTATTACTTAGTTTTTTTTTTAATGGTAACTGATATAGATAATCCAAATAGCAATATACTAAGCAAAGAAAAAAGTGGTAAAAGTGAACCAGATTCTCATCTATCATAGTAAGAAGTCAGGAAATAATGTCTAAAGTTGAAAAACTTAAGAAACACACTATGTAGAGACGTGAAAGAAGCTGCAAAGAAAGTTTTTGAAAGTTTTCTATGGAGAGTGAAACTATTGTATAGAAGGTTATTTTCTTTGGTGTTTTAAACGAGCACTAATATATAAAAATAAACAAAAGAACCCGTAATACTTTCTTTCGTTGCGTGCCTTGGGAATGTCTTTTAATGAATCTTGGGGTGTCTTTAATAAATAGAATTTTAAAAATTTATTAATTTTTTGCATCGCCTTACATTGCCTATTTCATTATTTATTAAACTCTTTGAACCATTAACACTTTTCCCAGGCATTGGCTGATACATTATTAGAATGCAATGAAATGAAATAATATAAAAATAAAGACATTCTAAATCCAAACAATTTTAAAATCATACTCAATAGACATAAACTTTCCCCAACAAATTGTTATTAAAGTTTCTAAATCTTCCTGTAGATGTATATTTCCTGTATCTCATACTGGTAACACAAAGCTTGCAGATTTTGATAATTTTGAGAGGCATAATTTAAGTAATTACCTAGTTTTTTCTTTTCCTTCTGTTGTCATAAAAAAAAGTCTTTAGTAGGCAGGCGCGGTGGCTCATGCCTGTAATCCCAGCACTTTGGGAGGCCGAGGCGGGCAGATCACGAGGTCAGGAGATCAAGACCATCCTGGCTCACATGGTGAAACCCCGTCTCTACTAAAAATACAAAAAAGTAGCCGGGCATGGTGATGGGTGCCTGTAGTCCCAGGCTGAGGCAGGAGAATGGCGTGAACCCAGGAGGTGGAGCTTGCAGTGAGCCAAGATCGTGCCACTGCATTCCAGCCTGGGCAACAGAGCGAGACTGTCAAAAAAAAAAAAAAAAAAAAAAAAGTCTTTAGTAGTTTTGATTTTGCTGTCTTGCCTAAGAAAACCTTTCCAAAACCAAGGTTGTCAAGATATTCTGTTTTATTATCTTCTAAAAGTTTTGTTATTTTATTTTCCACACTTAGGCATCAAATACACATAGGCATTATATATGATAGGAGATAGGGCTGTAATTTTATTTTTTTACTGTATCAATATCCAGTTGTCCTCTGCTCATCAATTGATAGGATCATACTTTTCCCATTGCTTTCACATGACATAAACACATATGACATATCAAGAGTCCATTAGTGTATGATGTGTTTCAGGACTCAGCATTCTGCATCAGTGTTCTATATACCTAGCATCAATCAAATGTCAATTTGATTACTGTAGTGCTGGAATAAGTTGATGTTCTTGGAAAATTCTTTCACCTTGTTTTTTGGAAGTGTGCATTGGCTTTTGATGGCCCGTTGCACGTCCATCAATCTTTTTTTTTTTTTTTCATTATACTTTAAGTTCTGGGATACATGTGCAGAATGTGCAGGTTTGCTGCATAGGTAAACATGTGCCATGGTGGTTTGCTGCACCTGTCAACCATATTAGGTATTTCTCCTAATGCTATCCCTCCCCCAGTGCCCCATACCCCAATAGGCCCCAGTGTGTGAAGTTCCCCTCCCTGTGTCCATGTGTTCTAATTGTTCAACTCCCACTTAGGAGTGAGAACATGCAGTGTTTGGTTTTCTGTTCCTGTGTTAGTTTACTGAGAATGATGGTTTCCAGCTTCATCCATGTCCCTGCAAAGGACGTGAACTCATCTTTTTTTATGGCTGCATAGTATTCCATGATGTATATGTGTCACATTTTCTTTGTCCAGTCTATCATTGATGAACATTTGGGTTGGTTCCAAGTCTTTGCTATTGTGAATAGTGCCGCAATAAACATACATGTGCATGTGTCTTTATACTAGAATGATTTATAGTCCTTTGGGCATATTCCCAGTAATAGGATTGCTGGGTCAAATGCTGTTTCTGGTTCCAGATCCTTGAGGAATTGCCACACTCTCTTCTACAATGGTTGAACTAATTTACACTCCCACCAACAGTGTAAAAGCATTCTTATTTCTTCACATCCTCTCTAGCATCTGTTGCTTCCTGTTTTTTTAATGATTGCCATTCTAACTGGCATGAGATGGTATCTCATTGTGGTTTTGATTTCCACTTCTCTAATGGCATATCCATAAATCTTTAATTGACTTTGATGTTTTCTCCATTAAACATGTTGAGATTTTTGATTGAAATGCATTCAATTATAAATTTGGAAAGAAAAATCGACATCTTTACAGTTTGGGATTTCCAATCTATGAATATAATTTACTGCTTCGTTCATTGTGGTCTTTTATACCTTTCTATTTTAAGTGTTATTAATTTACGATTGAGGTTTTTCATAGCTTTCTGCAGGTTTATTTCTAGTACATCAAATTTATTATTGCTGGATACTTTACATAGTATTTTTAGTTTAATTTTATCTGTCTTTCCTTTATATGGGATTCAATAGATATATAGCTAGACAGATAAATTGATACAACCCAAAAACCTAGTTCAATTCTTTGCAATTCTAATAACTTAGTTTGACATTGTTTTGAACTTTACAGTTTTAAGGTTAATAAAATTTATGACTGTCTTGTAAAAAATTTTTAATCCCAGTTTTTTGTTAGACAACATCTTTCAAAATGTATAGTCTCTAGAGGTATAGGGAAGAAAAAGTAACATTTTCCTCATAGGAAGGGTCATGGCGGTGACTTCTATTAATAAAAGACAGATAATAAGAGAAAAGCATTTACATTTAATGTAAGTTGTGTATGACACAGGAACCTTCAGAACTGAAGACCCCCTAAAACAGGAAAAACTGTGTATATTTATGCTTAAGTTTGATGAAAAATGGATAATTATGCAGAAGAATTACAACTGGAAGAAAAAGGGGTATAATCTAACGGTAGTAAACGGGGGAACTTGGCAAGTCCTGTTCAGGTTCTTCCTGGTGTCCCTGTGTGATATTACTTCTCTCCGAGTGTGAGGCAGACCACCTGTCACCTGAAGGTCTTCAAGGGAGAAGGGAGGGGGAAGGTCAGAGACCTTTCTGTTTTGCTGTTTTCTCAATTTCCAAGCCGCCATACTTTGGAGTAGCATTTTTTGAACCCTATGAGAGGGAAGTATAAGGAGAGAAGTCTTAGGTGATGAAAAGATTGGGATTGTAGGAGTGGAAAGATGTGATTTCTTTCTTCCCTCATCATGAGGGTTATGTATGACACTTCTACACAAAAGACAGATTAACAAGAAAAAAAGCATAACAAATGTATTTCATCAAAGTTTTTATTAAATAAAGACTTAAAGACCCAGGGAAAGTGTCTATTTTTATGTTCAGGTTGGATGAAGAATGCTCAGACATGTAAAAATGCAACTGGACAAAAGGATCTGATCTAATGATAATATGTTGAGGGAGGAAAGCTAGCAGAGCCTGGCTATTTGAATTCTTCTTGGTTTCATTGCATTGCATTCCTTCCCCACAACCCCCCACATGGGATAAAACCCCTCTGAATGAGGGTCTTGCAACTTCCTTGCAGGCAAAGGAAGTCGTAGAATTATTTTATTGCCAGTTATCACACAGATTTGGCTTTAGAGGATATTTTGCTCCTAAATGTTAAAGGTAGAGTTTTCCCATTTGCAGAAGCAACATAAAGCCTGGTCTCTAGAAGAGGTGTGCAATAAGGGAAAAGAATTGGGAAGCCAGGGTGTTTTGATAAAGTATTGACAATGTGCCTCACGGAGACAGTACCTATTCCACTAATTGGTGCTGTTGACCTTGAAATGCCATGTGCTCTCCAGACCAAGGGCAGAGAGTGATGCTCACTGTGGGGGGCGGGGGGGCGGGCTCTGTTCCTAAAAATTCCCAGAGATGCTTACCCTTGAGCTATATCCACAGTTACTACAACATTCCCAGATCTTGCCAAACAAGGTTATTTCCCTGAACTGTAAAACTTCCTGTACGTTGCATACATAGAGAGGTTGAAACATATGATGGTCATGGACAGGAAAGGAGGAAATTATGATAGCAAAGTTGGAGATCCTGTTGCCAACACCCCACCAGGGTGATCAGAGGCCGAGGTCAGTCCAGAAGTCTTTGAGTAACACTCAGGGGTAGCCTTGGCCAGAAGTCCTCAGTTGCCCCAGGACTTCTTCCAGTCCCATACAATGCCTAAGTCTTCATGAAAGGAGGCTGGTTAAAACATGGCCAATATGCCCAGGAACCTATGGGTATTGGGGGGATTCTCCATGTTCTCTCCAGTAGGTGTGACATCTGAGTCTTTAAGAATGGCAGACATGCTAATAGTATTTTTAAATGTGTGGCAGATGCCTGCTATTGATTTAATTTGATTTTAAAATGGAGGCTGAGAGCCTTGGAATTAAAGGACAGATTTTGAGGGTTTTTTCCATATTTACCACTCAGACGATTCTACCTTCTGTTCTGATCTTGATCCCTTTCTTTTAGAAAGAATTCAGGACACAGACACATGTGGGTGGGTTAAGGAGTGGAAAGTTTAATAGAATAAAGGAGTGCAGCTCCTTGTATGTGTGTGAGAGACCTCTGAAAAAGAGGTGTGGTGGACTGCAGCAGATTTTATAGGCAGGTTGGAGAAGGTGGTGTCTGATTTACGTAGGACCCACAGATTGGTTTGATCAGGTATGAAGTTTACATAGTGCATGCGGAAGGATTGTTACCCCACCCTAATCTTATTATACAAATGGACTTTCCGGTTGATTGGTACCATCTTGTCTGCTCTTTACTGTACAAGTGGCTGACAAAGAGAAGGGAAGAAGGAGCCACCACTTTGAACATGTCTAGTCCCTAGTTCCTGCTGGCATTCACTTCTGCAAGCTCCCAGCTTGCTTGCCTATGTCTGCAGCTCAACTTTACAGGCTGCTATTTGTTAGAAAATGGTTTGGAGCTGCGTTTTATTAAAGAGAAAAGCCTTACTGAGGACTCCCATACCTTTACTATATGCTTAAGTTATTTCTTCTTAACTCCTATATCAATAGTATTTGCTTTTTGGCTGTTGAGTTGTTTCAGTTCTTTGTATATTCTAGATATGAATCCCTAATCAGATGAATATTTTACAAATATTTTCTCTCATTCTACATGTTGTGTCTTCACTCTGTTGATTGCTGCGTTTGCTGTGCAGAAGCTTTTTAGTTTAATGTAGTCTCATATATCTATTTTGGTTTTGTTGCCTGTGTTATAAAGTCTTGGCTATAAAATCTTTGCCTAGACAAATGACCTGAAGCATTTCTCACATTTTCTTCTAGTAGTTTTATGTTTTTGAGTCTTATGTTTAACTCTTTAACCATTTGGAGTTGATATTTTTATGTGGCAAGAGATACGGGTGTAGTTTCATTCTTCTGCATGTGAACATTTAGTTTTCCCTGCACCATTATTGAAGAGGGTGTCTTTCTCCAAGGTATGCTCTTCGTGTCTTTTTTAAAAAATCAGTTGACTGTAAATATGAGGATTAATTTCTGTGTTTTATAGTCTATTAATCTATATTTTTAGATTTATTGAAATATATAAAAATTATAATAGTTATAGTAAATATGTATTAATATAGATTAATCTATATTTCTGGGTTTTATATTAATCTATATTTCTGGGTTTTATATTTTATTCCATTGGTCTATGTTTTTTATTCCAATACCATACTGTTTTGGTTATTATAGCTTTGTAGTATATGTTAGGTAGTAGGATGCTTCTAGCTTTTTCCATTTTGCTCAGGATTGCTTTGGCTATTCAGAATCTTTTGTGGTTACACACAAATTTTTTTTTTCTTTCTTTCTCTTGAGGACATCATTGGTATTTTGATGGGGATTGCATTACATCTCTTGCATCTGTAGTAGTATGGTGGCATTGGGTAGGATGACTATTTCAACAATACTGATTCTTTCAATCTTTGAGCATGTGATGTGTTTACATTTGTTTGTGTCTTCAATTTCTTTCATCAGTTTTTTTTTGTGGTTGAAGTCTTTCCCATCCTTGGTTAAATTTATTACTAGGTACTGTTTTTGTAGCCATTATACATGAGATCACATCCTTGACTTTTAAAATCTAGTTTGTTATTAATATACAGGAGTGTTGCTGATTTTTTTTCTTTATGTTGAGTTTGTATACTACAAGTTTACTGAATTTATAAGTTTGGAGTTTTTTGGTGGAGTCTTTAGGTTTTTCCATACATAAGATAATGTTGCAAAGAGGGACAATTGTACTTTCTTTTTTCCAATGTGGACGCCTTTTACTTATTTCTTTGATTGCTGTGGTAGGACTTGCAGTACTCTGCTAAATAAATGTGATGAAAGTGGGCAATCTTGTCTTCTAGTTGTTAAAGGAAAACTTTTTTTCCATTAAGTACGATGTTAGCTATCATGTGGGTTTGTCATATATATAGTCTTATTGTGAAATATCTTCTTTTTATGCTTAATTTGTTGGAAGTTTTTATGATGAAGAGTTATTGAATTTTCTTTTTGTGCCTATTGAGAAGATCATACGGTTTTTGTCTCTCTTCTCTTGATGTGATGTATCACATGTATTGATTTATGTACATCGAATCATCCTTCATCCCTGGGACAAATCCAGTTAATCATGATGTATTATCTTTTCAAGGTGTTGTTGGATTAAGTTTGCTAACATTTTGTCAAGGATTTTTGTATGTGTATTCATCAGAGAAAATGGCCTGTAGATTTATATATATATTTTTAATCTTTGTCTGATGTTGGTATCAGGGTAATTCTGGCCTTTGTAGAATGAGTTAGGAATAACTCCTTTTTAATTTTTATAATAGTTTGAGAAGAATCTGTGTTACTTCTTCTTGATAGAATGCAGGATTAAAGTCATTCAGCCCTGAACTTTTCTTTATTGGGAGGCACCTGATTACTGATTCAATCTTATTAGTCATTATTTGTTAGGTTTTCTATTTCTTTCTGGATCAATTTTATTAGGTTGCATGTGTTCAGGAATCTATTTCCTCTAGATTTTCTAATTTGTTGACAGAGTTTTAAATAGTCTCTAATGATCCTTTCTATTTCTGTTGTATCAGTTGCAATGTCTTCTTTTTCGTTTCTAACTTATGTAGGTCTTCTCTTTTTCTTCATTAATCTAGCTAACAGTTTAAAAATTTTATCTTTTCAGAAAAACAAGTTTTGGTTTTATTGGTTCTCAGCAATGTTTGTCATTTAGTCTGTTTTGTTCAGTTCTGCTCTAATTTTTGTTATTTCTTCTAATTTTGTTTTCTTATTTTTTCTAGTTCCTTAAGGTGCATTGGTAGGTTGTGTGTTTAAAATCTGTCTACTTTTATGATGTAGTCATTTATTGCTATAAACGTCTTTATAGCGCTGCTTTTGCTGCATTCCATTGGTTTTGGCATACTATTTTTCATTTTTATTTTTTTCAAGACATTTTATTTCCTTAATTTCTTCATTGATGCAATAGTTGTTCAGGACCATGTTTAACTTCCATGTAGTTGTACAGTTTTCAGTACTCTATTAAGTAAAAATATTATTCAATAATGTTGAATCCATATAGAGTAAAACTTGCTTTATTCTATTGCTATATCCTCTTGCTCACTTCATTTATTTTTCAATATATTACGACCTTGTCTCTTTTCAGCTTTTCATTTAAATTCTGTTTTATATAGGTATAGCTACCTTTTTTTTTTTTTTGCTTTTCGTTTCCATTTAGATGGAATGTTTTTTTAATCCCTTCATGTCAAATCTGTATCTGTCTTTATAGGTGGAGTTAGTTTTAAGAAAATAGGTGGCATATAGTTGAGTCATTTTAAAAAATTCATTCATCTAGCCTACATCTCTTAAGTGGAGAATTCTGCTTACATTCAAGCTTATTAATAGGTGAGGACTTATTCTTGTTATTTTGTTAAGGTTTTCTGGGTGTTTTATATATCATTTATTATTTTCTTATGGTTTATCATTATGGTTTGGTGATTTTCAGAATGGTATCACTTGATTAGTTTCTCTTTTACTTGTTTATCTGCTCTACCAGTGAGTTTTATGCTTACATGTATTTCCATGATGGTAGATATTATCCTTTCACTTATGGATGTAGGACTATTTTAAACATTTTTTTGTAGGACCAGTTTATGGTGACAAATTCCTTCAGCTTTTGCTTGTCTGGGAAAGACTTTATTTTTCCTTCATTTTTAAAAGATACCTTTGCTGGGTCTAGTATTTCTGGCTCAGTGGTTCTTGTTTTATAAAGCATTTTGAAAATGTCATTACATTTTCTCCTGGCCTATGATTTCTGCTGAGAAGTCCGCTGTTAGTCTCCTGGAGCTTCCCTTTAAAGTGACGTGATGCTTTCCTCTTGCTGTTTTTAGAATTCTGTTGTTGCCTCTGACAGTTTGACAATAATGTGCCTTGGAGAAGACCTTTTTGAATTGAACCTGTTTGGGGATCTTTGAGCTTCCTCTATGTAGATGTCAGTATGTTTTGCAAGGCTTGGGAAGTTTTTAGCTATTTTTATTAAATAGTTTTCTATGCCTTTGCCCATCTCTTCTCCTTTTGGAAATTCCAGAATTCAATTAAAATTTTGGTCATTTTATGGCATCCTGCTGGTCGCATAGGCTTTCTTCATTTCTATTCTTTTTTTTCTTCTGACTGCATTATTGGAAAAGAAATTTTTCCTTAGCCTATTGAAGCTTGTATTATTATTATTATTTTTTAATTTCATTGATTTCTGAAGCTTGTATTATTATTATTACTATTTTTTTTTCATTGATTTCTTCAGTTCTAGGACTTCTGTTTGGTTCTCTCAAGATATCTATTTCTTTTGAATTTCTCATCTGGAATATAAATTGTCTTATTTGTACTATTGGTGTTTTCTTATATTTCACTGAGTTTCTCATTATCTTGAATTCCTTATTAGAAATTTTATAAAGTTTCTTTTTGGGGATCTGTTATTGAAGAATTTTGTTCTTTTGGAGGTATCATGCTTCCTTTGTTTCTTGTGTCCTTATATTGATATCTGCACATCTGGTATAACAGCTGCTTCTTCCAATTTTATGCATAGACTTTGGTAAGAAAAGATATTTTCCTACAGATGTATCACGGTACTGATTAAGTAAGGTGCTTCGACTTTTATTTCGGATGAGGGCAGCAATGTAGTCTTTGTATGACTTCTTCAGTTATAATCAGTGTCGATGATATCTGTAAGTACCTGTGTTGCTTAGGCTGCAATTGTTAGTGGAGGTTGTGGTAAGACTTTGATGGGGGTGGGAATATCAGCTGGGCTAGTTCTTGTGCACCAGTGTGGCAGCAGTACAAATGTTGGGTCTGACCTCTGGCCTCTGGAAGGTATGTGCAGGCACCAGCAGTGACAGGTAGGTTGAATTTATACTCTGCACCTGTACAATTTGTATGGATGTTGGCAGCGGTGGTGATGGGTGGGATGGACCTCCCAGTGGTGTATGTAGCTGCTGGCTGTGATGGATGGGGCTAGGTCCTTCACAGTACATTCACATGCAGGTGGCAGTGGCCATGGGAAAGGCTGGCTGGTTCTCAAGCTGCATAAAACACATGTGGGCAATAGCAGTTGCAGTGGTGTTTGAGGCAGGCCTGTCCTCAGGCACCACTGGTGGCAGTGGGTGCACTGGACCTATTAGACCTCTAGGTGGTACCTTTTGTGGGCGGGGGAGATTAATCCCCAGGTACCAGATTACTTGCATGAAGATTACTTGCATGAATGCTACACACAGCAGCTTCCTCCTCGGGTACCTAATGTGATGTTGCATAGAGGAACCATCAGTGTCAGATGGGGTCTGTCAATACCCAGGCCTCAGACGGTGGGCTTTGCATGCATATTTTAAGTGACTTAATATGAGGCTATATCTTCTTCTTCTTTTTTTTTTTTTTTTTTGAGATGGTGTCTCACTCTGTCGCCCAGGCTGGAGTGCGGTGGCCTGTGATCTCGGCTCACGCAAGCTCCTCAGGTTCACACCATTCTCCTGCCTCAGCCTCCCAAGTAGCTGGGACTACGACACCCACCGCCACACCCGGCCTAATTTTTGCATTTTTTAGTAGAGCGGGTTTTTGCCTATGTTAGCCAAGGGATGGTCATAAATCTCTGACCTGGAAGTGATCCGCCATACTCGGCCTCCCCAAGTGCTGGGATTATAGGCGTGAGCCATGGTGCCCGGCGCAGGCTATATGTTAATATTTATATGTCTTAAGACTAATAGAGTAGAGAAAACAAAAATTTGGAAAACATTTCCTTACTGAGTGGTACAAGTTGCAGACTAGTCTTTGGCTGATCCAGAGAGACTGCAGAGGAAGTTTCTTTTCTTTACTTTTAAAAAATGTTTTGAAGACAGAGTCTCACTTTGTTGCCCAGGCTGGCCTCTGACTCCTGACGTCAGGTGATCTTCTTGCCTCAGCCTCCCAAAATGCTGGGATTACAGGCATGAGCCACTGCACCTGGCCCCCTGCAAAGGAATTTTCTAATAGAATTGGAGGTGTTTTTCTTTTTTTAAAAAAAATCCAAATACTTTGAGTTGAAAGGAAGCTACTCTAATTGATCAAAGATTATTTGTAACTGTCTGTGAGACTAGTTAAGCTAGGGAAAAACCTGAAAAGGCGAGTAGGAAAAACAATAAGGCAAAGGAAAATGCAATGAGGTGGAAAAGCCATATTTAGAGTCCCAAACCCTTGGTATGAAGGTCTGTGTGTCTTGTTTTGTTTTGTTTTGCTTTGCTTTTGAGGCAGAGTTTTTCTCTAGTTGCCCAGGCTGGAGTGCAACGGTAGGATCTCGACTCCTTGCAACCTCTGTCTCCCCGGTTCAAGTGATTCTCCTGCCTCAGCCTCCCGAGTAGTTGGGATTAGAGGTACCTGCCACCATGCCCAGCTAATTTTTCATATTTATTTTTGGTAGAGATGGGATTTCACTATGTTGGCCAGGCTAGTCTTGAACTCCTGACCCTAGGCAATCTATCCACTTCAGCTTCCCAAAGTGCTGGGATTACAGGCGTGAGCCACCGCATCTGGCCTTATATGTGTTTTTTTAATGTTTGAAATGAACCAAATTATTACAAACTCACATGAAATGTTCTTGTGTTGTGGCGCTTAATATAGACATATTTCTAAAGATTTTCTTCTGAAATCAGAAGCCAACTAATCCATGACTACTTGGCACTTTCATTAATTTATACACATTCAGCAGAGCTCAGGTCCTCATTCTTCTTACAATCCATGAAGTAGTTTATGTTGCCCTGCATTGAACTGCATCAGATTGCTATAGTTTGAAGTTTGGGAATTTGGGGAGTAATAAACTCCTTATTTTATAAAAAGGAAATAAGAAACTTGATCAAAAGTGAGAGAGCATTTTTGCTTTGTGGCATGATGTATTGTTGCTCATGGGTATAAATGTAACAAGCATGAAAATGAGAAGGCAAAGAAAAGGGATCTGTGACTTGCACACCTACTACCGGGCAAAATCAAAATTGGAAACCAGGTCAGTGGCATATCAAGTTACATGTTCATAATCATGATAGGCTCTATCCAGTAATTTCAGCAACTGCACCTAAATACCTAAAGTTAATTCCACTTTCAAAATATTTGTATGGAGCCCATCTGGCACCCATGAATCAGTATTTTAGAAGCTCTCTCAAATCCTTGGCATCCAAGTGCTAGGATGGTTACTACAAAAAGCCCAGCCTAATTCATTTCTGAACAATTGCCAGGAAACAAACTCCAAGCTATTGATGCAACTTGACTCCTGATACTTTGTTTTATCTCAGTTAATGACTAGCAATATAATAATTAATAATGCCTATTATAATTGAATCAGTTATAGAAGTAATGTCATTTGGCTAGTTTGTTGTTGAGTGTGGATATTTTAAGTTCTAATTGTTCTTCAGTTATATCATTTTCTTTTTCCATTTAACAGGGAACTCTGTAAAAGTAGATGGTAGTTCTTCATTTGGAATCACTAATGGCTACCAAAATTTTAGGACATACTAGTTGTCAACAAATACTTGCTGAACTAGTTTAAGTATTTTTTCTGGATTATACTTTTATTACGATAAATGGTAATAGTATTCACTTTCTTGTGGTGTTCAGTGAATTAATGAAATTAGTTACTGCAGAGTTACTAGTGAGAAAAGGCATCCATGGGTCCTACTTAATATGTACCTTCAGCAAAATCTGTTCTGAAAGTCAAAGTGTTCCCCAGCTAATACTGTGATCAAAATGCCTGCAGAATCAAATGCAATATGACATTCAATGTTTTAAATATGAGTCATTAAACAAAGAATATTCTAATATTGTGAATCTTTTGTGAAGTTTTTACAGGCAATGATGGAATAGAAAAGATAGTGTTCTATTTTTACAACGAGAAATACTAGGAGATGCACTACAAAATGACATTTCCAGTGAGATTTGAGCAGCATCTTATCTTTGCAATGTGTTCTTTATTCATTGATTGAGGGTATCATTCCTAGGGTATATAGGTGAATAAGACAATGACAATATGTTTGTCAGTACACAGATTGCTATCCTTCTCAGTTGAAAATGGTGTTGATGGTGTGGTTAGATGTGGATAAAAAATAATCTTTGTGTGATAGCATTTTCAACACCAAACAGATGTTGCGTACTTTTTTATGAGTGACTTCTCATAAGTAGCAAAATGTACACTGTGTTAATGTATCATCTTGTTTTCATAAGTACAATTTGTTCCTGAGAGGCTGAAGAGTATAGTAGAGTAAAAGCAAGAGAAGTTTTCTTTTTTCTCCCGGGCCAGCTGGACTGGTATCTTTATGCACCTACTATAAGCTGGCATATTGGCAGGGTGCATCATTGACAATAGCCTTGTTAGAGAGATAGGAGTCTTTCCTCAGGTAGTCTCATCCTTTAGCATGTTAGCTTGGAATTGTTTGCTTTGAAATCCCATGGAGATTGCAGGGTGCCAAGAGTGAGAGTCTAAGTGTGCAAGGTCTGTCTCTTGAGTCCTATGCTGGAACTCTCAATGTGGCTTCTGTTACATTCTACTGGTCAAAACCCATCTCAAACTCAGCTGAGGCTAAAGAATTATGGAAGCACAGTCTTCCCTATGAGAGTGGAAGAGGTTACTACCATTGTTAGAACTTGCCACAATTTATATTGTAATTGTCAAACCAGCCTCTTCAAGAAGTCATGTCTTTTAGTGATAACCATAACCACAACTACAACAATAACAACAGCTCACACGTTTGGAGGACTTAATTGTACCAAAACCTATTCTAATGTTTTATATGGACTAACTCAATTTTCACAATAACAATGAAAGATGGCTATTTTTTCTCTACTTTATGGGTAAAAAAAATTGCCTCACAAAGGAGTTAGTCATTTTACAAAACAGTAAAAATTTCCCAAAGATTGCCTTAGTCATATAAATGCAGAAGATGCAAGATGAAATAATAATTAAAAGTCTATGTTTCAATCTATCCATTCATCCATCCATTTATCCTCTGGAACTTCTCCAAGTTTTGAATGCAGCAAAGTATATTTTGAATCTTACAGAAGGGAAAGAAGGTTAATAAGCCACATTCAAATTTGGAATCTAGGAACCTTTCTTTTTACAGAGTATCTGTTAACATCTTATATGATAGTGGTATTCTATGGAACCATTTGTAAAACGCTGTAATTAGGCTTTAAAGTAGGTTCCAAATTGTCCTGATTTGTAGCACATGTATCTCTGTTACTGAGACTATAAAGCATATGAAACATGCAGTATACCCCGTTTGTTATGTGCTCGTGTGTTCAAAAAATCAGCAACCCTTTAGACATGCAGAAGTTAAGCCAGGTATCTCTATGAATCACCTCAAGGGTTTTAAGCCAAGTTATTTTGCATTGCATTATTTTCTTTTCTTTCTTTCTTTAACCGTTCTCCTCTTTTTGTATCAACATCCGTCTGAGCAGTAACAGTGTTACTGCTCTAAGGGATGACAGTTGGCAAATAGTACTATAGCATGGCAATAAGATACAGAATGAAAATTATACCTGTGTCAAATTGCTTCTGAATCATTTACTTCAAGATAGTCAAATTAGGAAGACCACCCCTGAGCAATACAGATGAGGCAGTAGGTTGGAGAAAGTTATCTCTAGCTCTTTAGGGTATAGTATCTACATTTAATATTGCTATTTCCAGAGCTGCAATCTTGAGGAGAGTTTTAGAATCAAGATTAGGCTACAGATGTAATTTAAGGTGTGCGTTTTTGTATATATACATATACATGTATATATATAACTGTACATAATTGAACCTGGAATAAAACAGGTTTAGCCATGCCAACCCCCACGCAATCAAAAACCCACATATAATTTTTGACTTGCCAAAATCTTTTTTTTTTTAATTATTATTATTATTATTTTTTGAGACAAGGTCTCATTCTCTTGTCCAGGCTGCAGGGCAGTGGCATGAACAGGGCTGATGGCAGCCTCAGCCTCCTGAGCTCAAGTGGTCCTCCTGTTTCAGCTTCCTGAGTAACTGGAACCACAGGTTCACACCATCACGCCAAGCTTCTTTTTTTTTCTTTTAATGGAGACACAGGGTCTCACTATGTTGTCTGGACTGGTCTTGAACTCCTGGGCTGAAGTCATCCTGTAGCCTCAGCCTCCCAAAGTGTGAGGATTACAGAGAGGAGCCACTGTGGCCCAGCCCTGAACATCTTAACTACTGATAGCCTACTGTTGACCAGAAACCTTGCTAATTACTAGCATAAACAGTCAATTAACACATACTTCGCATATTTGTTATATATTGCATTCTTACAATAGTGTAAGCCAGAGAAAAAATGTTATAACAAAAACCATAAGGAAGAGAAAATATATTTATTAAATTTATAGTACTGATCAATACTGTAGGTTTACATCATGTGTTGACAAGATGAATCATCTTGTCTGAAGTAGTGGGCAATGCAGCTGCAGAGGTCAATCTACAGTACACACCAACCAATTCAGCCTTTTCTTGTAATGTCATGACTTTTCTCTGTCTCTTGGGAGCACTTTGAACATCACTAGTGGCACTTCGTATGGGTCCCATGGTGTTATTCAAGGTTTACGGTATTGTACTAAACTTGATGAAAAATACACAAGAACTGCAAGAGATCACTTTTTCCATGATAAACAATTTATTGAAGAGATGAATGCTCCGTGGAGATTATTAGCGTCACACCGCATTTTAAGCGGATACTCACAACACTTGAGCTCATTGCAATAACAATGGGAGGTGGCTATGAAATTATCACAGTAGTACAGTGTGTACTACAGTTAATTTTATGCATTTATTAATGCTGCATTCTTGTGTTTGTTTACATTTCTCTGTACTGTGAATGGTGTCATGTACTGTCTGTGTTTGTGCACATAAGTTTTGATAAATTTTAACTATTTATAATTTGCGTGTATTTTACGGTAGTAAATGATAAAATAGACTGGTATCTACATGTATTTTATACATTTAGGGTATAACTTAGTTTTATTTTATATTTAGGCTACATGGTTTGTCTGCAAGGTTTTCAAATTGCAAATCTCCAAAATTTCCAAAATGTCTATTGAAAAAAAAATCTACATGTAAGTGGACTCACACAATTCACACCTAGGTTGCTCAAGAGTCAATTGTTTATATAATTTGCCTTAAACAGCACATTCATTCAATCCACACACTCACTGACCTCTCCAGGAGTTTGTAAAAGAATAGGTAATGACCTAATATTAACTAAGTAAATGCCAGCATTTTATTTAATCATCAAAACAACACAATGAAATAGATATTTTTAATCCTCATTGTTATAGATGTGATGTTTTGCTGGGGATGTGGCACCAGATGGGCCAATCCTTGGGCACCAGCGTGGTGGTGGTGGTACGAAGGCTGCACCGGGCCTTGGGCCTCTGGGTGATATGTGTGGGTGCCAGTGGTGGCATATAGGGTGGATTGATAACCTGGCCCCCCCTTACAATATGTGTGGGCCACCTTGAAGAGGAGGAATGACAATTTTCACCTCCAATATTTTTTAAATGGCACCACTAAAACCAAATCATTAAATGTATTTATGTCTTACCATGTATCAGATTCTGTTAGACACTTCATTCTTCATCTCATTTAGTGCATATAACTCTAAAAGTTAGTAATCTTTTTTTTTTTTTTAATGTAGGAAGAAACGGGGCTTAAAGAGGTACATAAGTTGATCAATATCACAGCATTTGTAAATAACAGATGGCCCATGATTTAAAGCCAGGCCACTCATGACCAAAATCTGTTGTTCTTCATTAAATAAAACTCCCACTTATGAAATACTTTCATGTACATTATCTCATTGAATCCTTACAACAGCTCAGCTGGGTCAGAAATACAGGTTTATAGACAATAAAAAAGATGAGAATCAAAGAAATTTAGTAATTTCCCCCAAGGTCATACAGCTACAGGTTTAATTTGAGCCTAAAACTTTTTTTTTTTTTTGAAATGGAGTCTTGCTCTGTTGCCAGGCTGAAGTGCAGTGGTGCGATCTTGTCTTACTGCAACCTCTGACTCCCTGATTCAAACGACTCTCCTGCCTCAGCCTACCGAGTCGCTGGGATTACGGGCATGTGACACCACGCCAAGCTAATTTTTGTATTTTTAGTCAAGATGGGGTTTGACCGTGTTGGCCAGGATGATCTCAATATCCTGACCTTGTGATCCACCCACCTTGGCCTCCCAAAGTGCTGGGATTAAGGGTGTGAGCCACTGCGCCCGGCCCTAAAACTTCATTTTAAAAAAATATCTGGTGTTTCTTCTAGTTGTCCATATTTCTTCCTTATGACAACAGATAAAATATACAAACTTTATATTTTCATCAGGATAGATGTTTTTCAAGTCTAGCCTCTGCCACTAAATGAGTGTGTAATTTTAAGCAAATTTCTTAATCTCCGTGAGCCTTTGCTTCTTCATTCCTCAATTAAGGGTGGCAATTCTAGCTGCCTCACAGAGCTATTGCTAAGTTTACATGAAAATGCACACAGACATATCTAGACAAGTGTCCAGCTTATGGGAGAGACTCAGTGTATAATCTCTGGCTTTCCTTCTCTCCATCCCTTTCAACGCAAATGGAGTAGTTTCAGGATAAGTAATGCTCAACTTACATAACCAAGTAAGACGTATACCATCTTAACAGCTGGCACCAAAAGTCATCTTTGGAAAGGAACTTTGTCAAAATATCTTCATAAGCCTTTGTGGAAGATGTGACTCTGACAGCAGAGGTGTCAACAGGAGACCAAGCTATAAAAGGAGAAGGTTAGATGGTCTAGATATGAAAATTATAGGAATTTTTGTTTTGCTCCCAAAAAGGAAGGAAATAAGAGGTGAATGGAGAAGGTAGGGAGGGGAGAGAAGAGCCAGAGAGGTAGGGTGAGGTGAGGATACTTGTGCTGGACAGCCAGGTAAAATTCTTCCTGGCCATACATTGTTAATTTAAAATTGTTTACATTACCTTGATTTAAAGTCTACCAAAGAAACTAATTTCAGCCAAGTCTACCACAAATTAATACTAGAAATGAATGTTTTGTATCCTATCTGGATTACCATGAGGAAAACCAGAAATACATAACTAGAAGTAGAAGAGAATTCAAGAATGTAAGCCACCCTAGCATTCTCAGAAATCTGGGCAACTTGAGGGTCTATGACCATTTTTCAGGGGATCTCAAGAGATTGGCAGTACCAGCTGACATGTGGATTGTGTTTAGTTGAAATATCCTCTTTTTAGTTGAAAGTCCACTTACATTCACTGTACCAAGAAATCGTTTCAATTTCAGCATGATTTAGATACATTTGAAAGGGACAAACTGACGATATTACGATGTTTGAGGATTAAGGTGATGAAGGACTTTTAGGCATATTTGAAACATACCCCTTAACTGTTAAGATTGACACCAGTGGTAAGAAGTTTCCTCCATTAGATAATACTGGCTTGAATAAACCAGAGGCTTGCTGTGATGGATCATTTCTGAATCTTATTTGCGTTTAGTAGACATTATTTCTTAGAGCAGTTTTTGGCTCACTGTAAAACCGGGCAGAAATTAAAAGACTTCCCATACACCCTAGTCCCCATACGTGTAAACCTCCCTCCCATCAATATCCCATGCTCCAGTAGTAATATTTTTGTTAAAATTGATGAACTTAATATTGATACATCGTTATTGCCCACATTCCATAGTTTACATTAGTGTTCACTATTGCTGAATTTTTGTTTTTACTTACAAACTTATTACCTTGATAGTGTTACCATCAAGCCAGCGCTCACCAAACTGGGGTCTTTACCTTTTTAGTGCCCTGAAACTAATATGCAAAACTGACAGTGAATGCTTAGGCTTTATTTGATGGCCATGAAATTGAGAAGCAGAAGCTTGGATCACAAATAAACTTCTCAGTCTGTAAGAGCCAGAACTTCACAGATATAGGGCATCTTTAATGAAGGGGCTGGGCTTTAAAAGAAAGGGGAGGAATATTTGTCTTTTCTGGGAATAAGCAGAGAACTTCTTGGAACCAATTGCCACCTTCCTTTTTGTCACTTAATGGCTTCTTCTGGTTGTTGTCATGATTGTAAACTGTCATGGCAGTGGCAGGAGTATCATTTAGTATGAATAATAGATTATAATGAAGCTAGAGGTTCTTCAGAGGTCAAGTGAGCCATCATCCTGGAGCCTACCGGTCTTAGCCAGTTTGGTCATGAGGGGGAACTTTTGACCTCAGGCATCCTGTTTCCTAAAGATATACAGAGTTGGCTGGGTGTGGTGACTCCCAGCACTTTGGGAGGTCGAGGCAGGTGAATCACGAGGTCAGGAGTTCGAGACTAGTCTGGCCAACACGGTGAAATCCTATCTACTGAAAAATACAAAAGTTCGCTAGCTGGGCTTGATGGCACGTGCCTGTAGTCCCAGCTATTCGGGAGCCTGAAGCAGGAGAATCTCTTGAACCTGGGAGGCAGAGGTTGCAGTGAGCCGAGGTGGTGCCACTGCACTACAGCCTGGCAACAGAGCGAGACTCTGTCTCAAAAAAAAAAAAAAAAAGATACTTAGTTAAGGTCCGTGGGCATAATTTACCTAGGTCACATAGGCATTACACTGGGTAATACTAGATTCACTGAGCCTCCTGCCTCTCTAGCATGGTGAGATACTCCATCTGAGCATACATATGTAGCTAGGTTGCTGATGACTAAGTATAAAATACAACCATTTCCCAGACATGTGATCCGCATGGTTCACTGCAAAACTGATATGTTCCCTGTGATATTAATACACTCATTCATATTTCACACTTTGTCAGAGAGCTGCATATAGATAAATTCAAACATACGTACTTGATTGTTTTAAAATAATGACAGCAGTATTGAAAGCACAGCTATTAGTTTAGTAACGAATCATAAAAAGAGGATGCTGGAGGCTTTAATGGAAGAAGAAACATTATTACAACTTTGTCCTCAGGATCTGGCTTTTCATTACAGATCAGTCTGAAATAAATATCAGTCTAAAATGAATCGATTCCATCATATTCTTCTCTTTTGCCTCTGGACAGGTTTTTACCAGATCCATATATAATACTTGATATTTTTACCAACTCTACTGCAAACAGGTGTTTATCCTCTTTACAAAATGCTGCTTTAACACAGGTGCAGATTTAAGAGTTTAATGTGATTTTATGTTTTCTTATTATGAGGGAGGGATCATCCAATTACACACCTCGTCTCTCAATCTCCCCTGGATACATATGGGAAATATTTCATTCACTGGTTGTTTGGTCCAGGGAACTGAAACCCATCCCCTTTCATGTGTTAATTCGAACTGATACCACACTAAATGGCTCAGGGGCCTTGGCTCTGGGGTTGCTATGACCGCTAATGCTTTGTGTTGCTAAAATCCACACTTCAAACATGATGCCTTCATTTTGCAGTTATTCCCTAGCAAGCTTCCCTTTATGTATGAGATTTCACAAGCTTAGGTGCCTAATAAGAACTAGTAGAATCACATGCACACATATACACCACATAAAAGTTAGGAGGTTCTGTGTTTAGGCACTATCTACCTGAATCTGTTACTGTGTCTAAAAGGTCTTGTTCTGGGTTCTTGAATCAGAATTATTAGTTGGATGTTGAGCCTTGTTCCTTCATGGTAGACTTTTGCCAAATGATGTGATTTGACATCTAAACCATCAGGAAGCACTTCATATGTGACATACCAGTAGACAGCCTGTAATTCTGACACAGTGACTCAATCTATATTTGTTTTTTTCTTTTCTTCTTTTTTTTTTTTTTTTTTTTGCTACATCCTCCCACCCACAAAAGTCTCAATAGCTTAGATTGAACTATAAATCTTGTCATGAAAAAAGACAAAATAGAAAACAATTTTATAAATGTAAAATGGAACACTATTAGAAAAGAAAAAAGAAAAATTGGCATGGTCAGGAAAATACAGAAATGGAAGCTCCCTATTTTGGAAGGGATAATGGTGGAGAACACTGTTCCAAAATACAGTGCGTAAATCCGAAGGAGTGACTCTGCCCCCTGCCAGTGGCAGGCAGAAGTTCCCCTGTTGTATGGACTCCTTGCTTTAGTCATATTATGGAAATTCTTGTGGTGATTCTGCTGGGTAAATAAGGGTGTCCTTAAGTTTAACCCCATTGTCTATACTCTTGATTGTCAGTTTTCTTTATTCTTATTTTCCTCTCGTGTTCTAAGTATTGGATGGTCTGGACACATGAGATTTTAGAGCTGCTCAATGGACGTAATGACCAATTAAAGCTCTTTTTTAGACTGTAGATTTTTGGCATGGTGATCTTGACTAAACTGTTTCCATTTATTTTAACTCTAGGTTTATGTCTACGAAAGTGTATGCCTGGGTAATTCTGGTTTCTTGAGGATGCCATATACTGAACAGCCAGTAGTTGCATTTCTGTTGGTATCCTTGACCAATTCCCTCATATCTTACAGGTTTGGGTGCTGCAGGAATCCAGAAGGAACTGCCAAAAATGACAGCTAGGAATTTGAGGGCATCTTTAGAATATTTGAAGTTTGGCATTTTAGTACAAATATTGTTATTGTTGCTAGTTTTAAATTTTGCCGAGGATGTACCCTAAAGTACGATTAAACAAGGAAAACTAGAATTACCACATATTATCATTTTGTTACGGGCGGGTCTTTGTTCTTAGCGCTCCCAAGATGGTGGCGGGTGCTCCCCAGATGGCAGCAAGCCTTTTGTTTTCTGACCTGGAGTTCTTGGCCTCATGGATTTCAAGGAATGGAACCTTGGGCCATGTGGTGAGTGTTAACAGCTCTATTAGAAGCTGTGGGTCACAGAAGACAACCATGGAACCCAGTGACTAGTGTTCAGCTTGATTAGGATGAACCTGGGCACTTAGCTGCACAGGAACAATGGTGAGCCTTGAGCCTGATCGGGAGTGGCAATGGGTGCCTTGCTGGATCAGGAGCACAGTGGCCACCCTGCTGGATCTGGAGGGGTGGAAATCAGTGGGGGGTCTGCGATGGCGGCAAAGAGCAGTGGGAGGACAAGAAGCACAAAAGCTCAGCTAATGCTGTAACAAACATGGACCAGAAGAGTGTGCAGTTGCAGGATTTCAGAGTGAAAACAGAGCTCCCAAACAATGAGTGAGGAGACCCAAAGGGGGTTGCCATTACTGGCTTGAATGCCTGGGGTTTATATCCCAATCATTGTCCCTCCCTTGTGATCTCAGATGATAGATGATTTGACTATTTCTTTACCTCCTGCTTTTAGCCTAATTTGTATTTTAGTGAGCCCTCTCTACTACCTGATTGGTCGGGTGTGAGCTGAGTTACAAGCCCCGTGTTTAAAGGTAAGTGCGGTCACCTTCCCCAGCTAGGCTTAGGAATTCTTAGTTGGCCTAGGAAATCCAGCTAGTCCTGTCTTTCAGTTTCATAAGAGAAAAGGCTTTCTAACAACCAAAAATGTAAAAAATATATTCTCAAACGTTTATTAATTAAAAGGAAACAAATTGGATATAGTTCACAAAAAGTCACCAAATTTTAATTAAGACAACAGGAGCTAATGAAAGCATCACCAATGACCCACTTATAAGACAAGAGGAGGAAGAGATATATGGAATGCAGATAGAGACCTCTAAGGCAGGGAGAGGATCCAAACCAGCACAGAGATACGAAATTCTGCTTATAAACGGGTGGTGAGTGAGAGTGATGCAAGCCAGGGACCCCCGGCTAGTGATGCCCCACCTGGGCCTTGCTCAGCCATGCTACTATGCCCCAGCTCACCTATGTTATAGCTTATACCCACATCTGGCAGTTCCTGAGCTCTTATACCATGCCCAAGAAGAATAGGGATGTGCTGCATATTGAATGGTGAGGAGGGCAGAGAGGAATTTTATTGCATGATTAAACAGCTTTCAGTGGAGAGGGGACAAGGGGATGGTCTCCCTACCTGAAGGTGGGAAAGTTCCCCATATGGTTGGGTCTGAGGTCTTTTATGGACTCAATGGGGAGTGTACACTGATTGGTTTGTGAGTATGCAAAAATGGTTAAAGCAAAGACACCACTCAAAGGTGCGCATGACAGTGTAGAAAACCAATTAGGAAAGGGTAGGTATATTTGAAATAGGTGAAGGATAGCGATCAATCAGAGAAAAGCACACTAAATGGAAGAGAAGTTCTCAATCTAGTCTGAGTATTTAACTTGTAACAAGGCTTTCAGGCTTCAAACTGTCTTCAACTTGGAGGTAGGGTTTCACTGGGAGCCCACCCCAATCTGCCTAGGCATTTGACTGACTCTTGCCACTCTCTAGAGGGATGGCAGATGGTGCACAGATTGGCACGTTGTTTCAGCATCTGAAATATAAGGTGGGTGGGCAACTGGAAAGACAAAACAGGAGTGGCACGCACAGTGCTTAGCACAGAGGGTACAACACAAGTAGTTGATAAATTTTTGAAATATGGGAAATCGGATGATTCAGAGTGTAGTCTGCATTTGAAAAAAGATATGTTTGCTTAAAAACAAACAAACAAAAAACCACACAAAATGACCCCTTCCCCACAAGGGATCAGCCTATATCACGCACAGGTACATGCAAACTGGCAAATTGTCATTCTCGTCTTTCACAGGTTTCATGAATAAAAGTGACCTATGAATGTTTATATGATATCCTTTTTCCTTTTCTTATCACTTTTGATGATGATACGTAATGAAAATACCAGCTCAAGTGTTGTTATGGGCGACATTCATTAATGTGTTGGGTTAACTATGAGGATGAGCTAATTACTTTTAAAATGTGCTGTCATCCAGTGATTTAACAGAAAATGCCCATGCTCAATAGCATTAGCTTAAGAAACAAAAACGGGCAAATAACTTTTCTTATATAATTTAATGTTGGAAAATTATATTGAAGAAGGACTCATAACTTACTAAAATCACTAAAGAAAACTAATTTGGGTTGCGTATAAATTTATTTTCATACATTAAATTGGTAACTGAAAGTTTTATTTTTTTACAAAGAAGTAAACAATTTTAGTACTGCCGGCACAATCATAATCTTATTAAATATAAAAAAAAATTGATATTATAAGTTACAAGAAGAGATCTTGCTTTATAGCTTTTCATTATTATAGAAGTTCCGAATAGATGGATTTTCTTAAAAGATGTTTTTGCTTTGAACTTAGCTCTAATTCTCTTATATAATTGACATCAATCACACTCACAATTATCTTTATCGTATCAAATAAAGACATTTTTTAAATCTGAGGAAAGAAAAGAATGAAATCCAGGCCAACAAAATTTCAATTTATTCTGTTACTTTTGAAATCTCAATTATGTTTTGTATTTTGAAAAATAAAGCCAAATTTCTTTCAAAAGGCAACTTTTAAGAATTTGCTGTTTTTAATTTGGAATAGGATTGAGAGCCAGCATGATCCATGAAAGTGGCTTGAGAAGAAAAATAATCTGGTTTTCATAAATAGAAGGCTTGTTGAGTTAGGAGAAAATCACTCAGTATTTTAGGAATTGATGGAAAATGATTGAATTTAGTTTGGAGCACTTTTTCTTTTCAATATGTAGGCTTATAAAATACAGAATTTATAATTCACCTCAACTACCCTTCCTGATATTATTTTTGTTACATATTTTATGTGTTTCAATTAAATGTTTATAAGATCTTTCTTAGAAAGTTTCCTTTCCCATGATCAATGTCTGTGCCATGCTTCCAAAGACATATACCTATTTCTCTAAATTGAGGTTGACAAGTTAATTGTGATTTCAGGTAGGAGGGAAGACAAGTATCTTCAGTACAACCAATAATTCACTTTATTAATGTTTGTCTTCAAGGAGAGCACAAAGGATGCATCAGAGAGGCAGAAACACACATATTGTGCTCATCAAAGGTCATAAAGGCCAGAGAAGAGAACTTGGCAGGAAAGTTATCCAAGTTCAATTCTTTAATCTTAAAAAACATGATTTAGTGAGATAGCCAAAACCTGGGTAGAACTCAGAATAGATACTGTTTATTTTCAAAGCCTAAGGGCATGCATTTTCAGAAAACTCAGTGGCTTAAATAGTGCTTAAGAATTTACATTTAATTAAACTGGATCCAGGTAATGGGGGGTCTGGGTTTGGGCTGTCCCACATTATGTACTTGCTGCTCATTGTGCCTGAAGGCAAAAAAGCTACATTAAAATTCAACAGATCTTAACCACTGAAAACTGTTGGGCTGAGAATTTGATAGTGTATCAGGCTGGGAACTTACGCCTCTGGGTAAAGATAGGACAGAATTCTGCCAGTGTCAGCAATGATCACCAGCAATCAGCAGGCAGAACCCCTAGTCTCCCAAAACTGTAGAGTGAGGAGGGTATTCAGAGAGCTGATCCACTTAGCATTTACAGAAAAAGAAACACATGGCTTCTGAAACTCCAATGAAGACAACGCATGGGCTTAAGAGAGCTGTGATTTTAAAGAAAATAAAATGATGTGAGCTTTTCTTGGTTCTCTGAAATAAAGTTGAACTTAATGATCTCTAATGATCTTTCTCCATAAAATATCACAATTCCAGGAAAAATCTTGCTTCTTGAAAATTTTCTGATACAATTAAATACTGATCTCTAATCTTGGTGGTGGTTGTAGTTCACTAAAGACAGTGTTGTCTAAACTTAAAGAACTTCTAATGACACATGAATATGAATCCACATCTTTGTAAAGAATTTGCTGGAATTTGCAGCTGTTATAGGTGAAAACATCAATTGGAGTACAAATGTATTAGGGTAAATAAAGGGCAAAAAGATGAAGTTTTTAGGGAAGGGGAACAGTGTAGAATGGCACAAGATAACTCTTGTCATTCTGTGTGCAAAATGGGTCTCATCTGGATTATCAGCTGTCACAAACCAGGGATTATGGTGGATTCCATAGTACCATATGGCATGGTTTAGGGATCTACTTCATAGGGGACAGTAGAAACTTAAAAGTTAGGTGTCAGGAAGAAAAGAAGACAATTTGTGATGGTCAATCATGTCAATTGACTGGTACACAGGGTACCCAGATGTTTGGCCAAACATCATTCTTGGTATAACTGTGAGGCTGTTTTTGGATGAGATTAACAGTTTGAGTCAGTCAACTGAGTAAAGCAGATTGCCCTCCCTATTGTGGGTGGGCTTCATCCAATCATTTGAAAGCCTGAATAGAACAAAAAGGCTAAGTCAATGAAGACTCTGCCTGCCTAACTGAGCTGGATATTGGTCTTTTGTGGCCTTTAGACCAGACTGTCAAAATGACTCATCTTCTGTCTTGAGGCAGCTGGCTCTCAAATTAGAACTTTCACTATCATCTCTCCTGATATTCAGGCCTTCAGACTTGGACTGAAACTACACGTAGACTCTTCTGGGTCTCCAGCTTGCCCACTGCAGATCTTGGAACTTCATAACCATTATAATAGCATGAATGAATTCCTCATAAGAATAAATCCTATTGGATCTGGTTCTCTGGAGAACCCTGACTAATACACCTAGGTGTACCCTGTTCTTTCATTCTCCTAGAGGTGAGCCACAGCTAAGACATCGTGAGTTTGTGTTCCAGTGCAGGGATCCTGCCTGCCATACCTCTCCTGGCCCTGTGAGTCAAGCACAAGGTCAACCTTATCAGTGAAGGAACAAACAAAATATTGGGAGCCAGCAAGTCTGGAATGGGATAGGGCCTATACATAGAATTTTCTGAGATACCAGTGGCCTGACTCCTGAAGACCTTGTGACCCATGACGAGTTTCCATCTTCACTGCTGTGGGGAGGAAGCCACAAGCAGCTGAGCTTAGGTGCAGTCTCTCCTCTGGGAGAAAGAGACCTCTGACACCTCCTCTTTCAGGCATCCCAAAGTGAGCACCAGGGTCTCTTCCATACAGTCTTGATCCTTGCATCACAAATTGATGGACTAGACTTTGTGATCCATGAATAGCACCATGAAAAATGTAGTCTTGCATACAAGAAAAGGTCAAGATAGAAAATAGATTGCTAAATAATAGGCTTAAAAACACATTCAGTATTTGCTCAAATGTGATACCCTTCCTCCCAAAATTATAGTTTGTAAATTTGTGTTGAAAAGTAGTTGGAAATATAAACTATTTAATAATTAGAATTCATAGGCTTTGGAATATCAAAAAGCCTTTCTTAAACTCAGTTATGATGGGAAATACATAGATTTTTCAGCAAATAATAAGATAGGATTATATTGGGAAGAGCAAATTGCGCATAGTTCTCTGAAGGGAAGAAAACAGAAGCAAGATTAGTTAGGATGTTGGTACACTGAGTGATTAGGACCCTCGAATGAGGTGGTGATGGTTTGAAAAAAATGAGGCACTATTTCTGAGTTGCTTCAAAGAGAATGGGTTAGTCAAATGTGGTAACTCATTATAAATGGATGGCAGAGAGAGGTCAAATATAATTTCAACATTGGAAAAGTGGGCAACAAGAAAAAATAGGGTTAGGGACATCAAATGGGGTATCTATTGTAGGTCAAATATAGTAAATGACTTTATGAGAGATACTATTTAAATAAAATGAAATACAGGCTTAATTTTGGTGACATATGGACTGATTAGCATTTGTTTAATGAGTGGAAAGTTAGGTAATTGATGTGAATTAAATTGTGTCCCCTCAGGCCGGGCGCGGTGGCTCAAGCCTGTAATCCCAGCACTTTGGGAGGCCGAGATGGGCGGATCACGAGGTCAGGAGATCGAGACCATCCTGGCTAACACGGTGAAACCCCGTCTCTACTAAAAAATACAAAAAACTAGCCGGGCGAAGTGGCGGGCGCCTGTGGTCCCAGCTACTCGGGAGGCTGAGGCAGGAGAATGGCGTGAACCTGGGAGGCGGAGCTTGCAGTGAGCGGATCAAGCCACTGCAGCAGCCTGGAAGCAGGGAAAGACTCAGTCTCAAAAAAAAAAAAAAAAATAAATAGATAAATAAATAAATAAATTGTGTCCCCTCAAAATACATATGTTGAAGCCTTATCCCTCAGTGTGACTGTAGTTGGAAATAGGGCCTGTAAGGAGGTGATAAATGTTACATGAGGTCATAAGAGTGGATCTCTGATCTGATAGGTCCACGGTCCTTATTAAAAGAGGAAGAGACAGTAGAGTGCTCCTGTAAGTGGCTCCGGCTGCTTTGTCTCTCTCCCTCTCACACACACACACACACACACATACTCTCTCACACTTTCTCTCTGCGTCCCACCACCCACCCCCACCAATATGAGGACACTGTGAGAAGGCAGGCACTTGCAAAGAGAATAGAGTCCTTACCAGGAACAAAATTTGCTGACATCTTCAAAACAAAATTTGCTGACATTCTTGGACTTCCTTCCAGAATTGTGAGAAATTAATTTCTGTTTCAGTCACTCAGTTGGTAGTATTCTGTTATGGCAGCTAGAGCTGATTAACACAGTAACTCTCATGTTTACAAAACAAAATAATTATGTTTTACTCTAATTATTGTATTTGAGGCACAAAACAAGCTAAAACATCAATAAATCACAAGTAATAATTTATTAGATAACTATGGTGTATCTACAATGATATATAAGGACATGTTATATAAATATCTCGCAAAAGACATTGACAACTCCAACTGGATTTACTTTAGAAACGTTTAGTTTGGAATTACATGGAGTGACATAACGTGTTCAAAGACCACCAGTATGCACATTTACAACAGATAGGAACTTTATCAGACTACAGATAGTGACCTAATGTAACAAAAAATAGATAAACCAATTAGTGAATAATAACAATGGATAATTATTGTGCCCTTGCATTGTGTCAGATATTTTCTAAGCACCTCACATGTATCATTTCAGAAACCTTTGTACTAGGGAGGTACTATTATTAATCCCATTTTTAAGATGAAAAACTAAGGCACAGTGAATCAGTAACTTGTTCACACTCACACAGCTGTGAAGGAAATGAGTAGTAGCGAATGACAAAGAATGCTGGCAATTCATAAGTCCAGTCATTGTTATGCAGGAAAAAGGCTAAATTTTTATGAACATTGGTTGAAAAGTTATACTGAACTGAAGGATACAAAGAAGTCATCTTCAAGGTGGCAGAGTGCTGAATATTACAGAATTCATCCGTATATTGAGTTCAGATCCTATCTATAACTTATGTATTTTTGTTATCCTGTTTTAAAGATAACATTAAGAACCTGCTGTTGTTTCCTCTGTAGAATCTGGCATTTACAACACTTTCTTATCAATCACACCACTGAGTGTTACCATTCCTATTTTACAGAGGGAAATGTGAGGCTGAGGAAGTTCAGACAACGTAGCCATGGCAGTTTATAACTCAAAGTTTATGGATGGCTGACGCACGCTAGAGAGATTCAACAGTCGATGCAGCTGTCCCCAGGCTCCAAACTCTACATGTATTCCTGAAACACCAGGGAAAAGCGTCTTTTATTTTTATATGAGAGCCTGAAAGATTACTTTCATCTTATTTAAAAATGAAAATATTTAATTAAATTAAGAAATCTATTTCTATTAGAACTTTTGCTTCTCAACGTCAAATATTTTTGGTTACCTCAGTTACTTTTTGCAAGGTAGAGTTTTCAAATCCCATTTCACCCTGATTGTCCTTCCCTGAATTCTTTAAGTGTAATTTAGCTACACTTAAAGCACAGTATTTGCTAAAATTGGAAATAATGTTCTAGATGTTATATTACATTGATCATTATACCCCTTGATCCAAATTATTTATTGTTGACAAGTAAGATGATTGTTAAGAATAAACTTCTTCTACCAGAAATACCAGAAAATCGATATGTACTTATGTAATATCATTAGAATGGAAAAAGGAATAATATATTTACTATTCCATTGATGAGGCCAATCACTTTTTGTGTAATATTTCTTGATTCATTTTGTATGAATATTTTTATAATATCTGCATTTATATTACGTTGATTTTTGTGAGTCCTGCTTTTCTTTCTTTGCCTCAATAGCATCAAAATTTTATAGATACTCATAAACTCTGAGAATGATTTTAATGCCAGTTCTTCAGTAGTCATCTTTATAGAAAATGCTAAGTTAATTATAAATGATTTGGTGATTAGTATGTTTGTAAACATTTTGCTGTCTTCTCATATTTTAAATTATTAGGTACACATTTTCAGTATTGAGATTTCTGGCTTGAAAAGTATTTGAGAATTATAAAATCTTTTAAGTCAGTCTCTTTCTCTTATATATATTTTCATCACCATAATGAGTGATGACAATGATTTTTTTTCCTAAAGAAAAAATGAAAATGTATTTGCCTAATGTGTATGTACATGCATGCATACACAGACACTCACATATTTAACACTGCATTTTTAGAAAATTTAAGGGTGGATATTTTCTTTAGGGAGACTCTCAATCTGAAATATAAAATGTTTATATATGTTATATATATGTGTGTGTATATATATATCCATATGTTTATATGTATTCATATAAATTATACACACACACACACACACAATGAAATATGGTACTCAAGGAGACCAAGAAGAGAATGAGGGTAAACCACCTTGTGGAATGCTTTGTACACTATGCTAAGTGGGTTGTTATGCCATTGACAAATTTTAAATGTCATGGATAAATACGAAATACTATATGTCATTGTTTTGAAGAGGTAGTGATCATAGTTTCCTGACTCAGTTTAATTTTATGCTGCTGGAGAAAACAGGATGATTAGAATTCTTATTTATGCCAATAGAAAAGCTGGGCACAATAGCTCGTGCCTGTAATCCCAGCACTTTGGGAGGCCAAGGCAGGAGGATTGCTTGAGCCCAGGAGTTGGAGGCCCACCTGGGCAACATAGTGAGACCCTGTCTCTACAAAATATTTAAAAATTAGCTAAGCGTGGTGGTGCATGCCTGTGATCCCAGCTACTTGGGAGACTGAGAGAGGAGGATTGCTTGAGCCCAGGAGGTCAAGGCTGCAGTGAACTATGTCCATGCCACTGTACTCCAGCCTTGGCAACAGAGACCCTATCTCAAAAAATAAAAAAAAAATTGAAAAGGAGAGAAGGTGGAAAGTAAATGTACCAAATAGGCAGCATTTTGGCAATTAGAACCATTTGTAAAATGGGTGAATTGTGAATTCTATTCATAGTTTTATGGTTATTGAGCTTATTGATGCGAATGGCTACTCTGGGATACAAAAAGATAAAAAATTGAATGAAATAAGGAACCCAAAACTGGTGAAGGAGAAAGATCATTAGATCAATGGACACTAAATGTTTTGTTTAGGTAGCATCTAAGATTCTATTGGAGTATCTATACATTCCACTCTTCATGTACTAAACACATACTTGGTCATCAGAACATTCAGGCAATAACATGCTAGGAAATACATAACACAGCTAAATTTAAAGAGTAATGGGCATCAAAGCCATTTGGTGCAATAAAGAATCATTACCTCTATGACAGTGGCTGGTTAGAGAACAGATACAAAAAGATAGAGACTTGAATCATTTACATCTAAGACTTGCATTCTTATTTTTTTGTATTTTTAAGGTGATTCATGGAGAGAATTGGCTTGTGACTTACACTGCAGAGTTAGGTAAATAAGCATTTAAGTGAATATAAAACAGGAGAGGTTACAAAAGAGATAGGAGATATAATGTCTACCCTTAGAGAAGTTTACAGTCTTTTTACAGGAATATTTTGCATGTGGGTAACCCCTAATTAACAATACAAGTACTGTGTGGTGTGGGTCAATGTGAGCTATAGTATCAAAATAGAAGTGAAGAAACTAACAAGACAAAGAGTTAAAAACTCCCCTCTTCCCAAATTGATCTTCCTCATTGGTTCTAAAATATGCTTTCACTGGTAAAATTCAGCAATGTCATTTTCCCAGCTTTCAGGGAGAATATAAATTAATAATTTTCTCAATTTTAAAGTTTGTGCCTAAAAGTTTTTCTTAGTTTTGTTGTCTACAACTTCCTGACTAGATCAGAATCAAATGTAAGATACTACGTAATTAGCTGAAAATTATATATCGGGTTATTTTAAATTTATTATATTTTTATTTCATGTCTGCAAAGAACATAATGATTCATGTGGTCTCACACTTAAAGCTTAAATGGAACCACTTTGTATGGTGCAGTTTAAGAGACCATGTGTTTTGTCTTTAACAAACATGTCTTTATCTTTTTTCAATCTCTTATAATCCAGATGTCAGTTGTTAGTGAGGTGTTTTGTCTTATTTAATATGTTTTTTGGTAAACTTAATTCTCCTTTTTTATAGCAGGATTAACTTGTAAACTTTCATATTATGTTTTCAGTGTGGGAGTGAGCATGACTGTTGGGTAAATAATTTCCTGTGGACATATTTGGTTCCATTTACCGCACTTGACATTCCATTGCTAAAGTAGACTTAGATACAGCAGACCTCCCATGAATTTAATATATGGGAAGGTTAACAAGCAGAGTAAATGACCAAGTATTTGTGGTGATTGAAGTTGCCAAGTTCCAAGAATGCATAAGCCAGAAGCACCTTAATGAGTGGTAAAACTGATGACGATTTTCCTTAAAAAGAAAAAACAATGAAAATGTCTTTGCCTAATGTGTATGTACATGCATGCATATATAAAAACACCCCCACACACGTTCCTAACACTGCATTTTTAGAAAATTTGCACATGGATTTTTTTTTTATTTAAAAAGGAAGACTCCAAATGTGAAATATAAAATGTTTTTAGTATTTTCGTAACCTAGCCATACATTTATGGTTTTTTTCTAGAGCTCTTGGGTCCATCCAAAATTATACTGAATTATACTGTTGAATTTAGTCCATTCAGATAGGCTACAAAATTGAATAGGATGAAACAAGGCAGCAATATGATACATCCAACAGGGGGCCGACCAGAAATTCTGACCTCCAGATGCAGCATTAAGTTCAGGTAGGATCAGTAACCACATTAGGAGAGTCACCAAATAGAGAAGAGAGGTGACACATCCCAGAGTTCATTATGAACATCTAGCTCAGACAGAAATCAACTACTATCATTGTTCAAGTCTAGCCTCAGAGACACTAGCAATTAGAAGTTATGAATTCAGGGTAGAACACTAGAAAATGAAGAGCCTGGAATCTCCCTTCCAAAATCCTTTTGCTAGTGAACAGCCTGTTCTCCACCTTCCCTGTGTTGTCATCTGAACAGCTGAACTCACCTGGAGAAAAAAATCACAACATCTGGGACCCTTATCCCAAGGCAACCCTAAGAAGTGAGTTTACTGTTTCCCTGCTGAATTTGTTCTCTCATTTTGTGACGTTATTTCATAGTTTCTCTTCTCTTCTCCAAACTCTGATACTCTTTCTTCTTCCTTATCTACTATATTCATTTTCTAGTTACCAAGGAAAGTGAAGAAATCAGAAAAAAGAATGCTGTCATTCTTTCAACATCAAACGTACCATCCTATCTGCATCTATGCCAATGGCTCCACTTCCCCCTTGTTACCTGAGTGGCACCACGTTACTTCTGTCTATCCAACCTCTCAACATACATTTCACATCCCCTCCCCTCTTTCCAACCGATGTGTATTCCTCTCTTCTCCTCGCGAGTCATTTCCTTCACTGTATATCAGATTGTTCTCAACAGCCTAAAAACATTGTAATAGCTTCCATTAAAAATATATGCTGGCAGTATATTCCTTTCAGGTATCATCTCATACCTGTGCTTCTCTTTGTATAAAACTTTTTTGAAAGTGTTCTATTGTGTTGACTTCATTCCATTCTTGTCTCCCTTCATCATTCATTCTGGCCTTAGTCCCCTTCAATGAGGCTTTTCTCCAATCTCCCCATTAAGACCAATCTCATGAAAGTCAAAAGTGACCTGCATCTTGCCAAATCCAATGGTCTGTCTCAGCTCTTATTTAATTAAACTTCTCATAAACTTTTAACCTAGCTGAGTACTTCTTTATTGGAATGCTGTACATATTTCTGTATGTACCTGTTTGCTTGTGTATTGCCCTTCCCCATCACTAAAATATAAGAGCAAGTTCTGTATTGTATACTCCTTGGTTGTGTATCTTGTTTTGTATTCCCAATGTCTAAAACAGTACTTGGCATTGACCAGGTGCTCAAAAATCAGTTACTGAATCATTTAAACAGCCATGTATTTGAGTAACAGGCACATGAAGTTATAAACACAAACTTAATTTATCAATAAGACAAATATTTTGGAAGTCAGGTGTTTCTTACCTTGACTCTGTCCAGAGCCAGTACAGTCTAAATTTAAATTGATAATTGGGCTTTAGAATCTCTTCATTCGCATTTGAAATGAACCCATCCAGTATGTCTGCTGAACTACACAGCGTGAAGTCTCTCCAGTTGACTCAGGATAAGTAAGCATATTCACAGAAGCCATTAATCTGGGTCTGTATCTCATGAAAACATAAGACTAAATCTTAACTGGTTTTGTAAAACTATGAGCAAAAAAGTGTAAACCCTATATTCTCAGGGTGTTCCAACAGGCAATACCTCTGAAATGCAGTGGCTCCTCCCTAAGCTAAGTGCCTACAAGGAGTGAAATGTGCTAGATGCCCAATTAGTATCTCTACCCACTGCTCATTCCAAAGGTCTCCATCCAGCTATTGACCTAAGTAATCCACCTAGGTTCAGGACACAACCAGGAATTCTATTTATAGCTCAGAGTAAACTAATAGCTGAGCTGAGAGGCCTTTTTCTTATTTGTAATTCTTCTCGCTTCTAGAATATAAGGAAACCAACATACCAGAAATACATGAAAATAATAAACTCCTGCAACAGCCAAATTCCAATTCTGCATTTTCCCTCTAAACAAAAAGGAAATGAAATGTTGAGAGAATGTCAAGCTGCTACCAGTCGCATTCAGTATATTTGGGATCCACAGTTTTAATGATATCATTTAGCCGTTCAACCACATGGCACTTCTTTTTCTGCAGATGAAAATGCTGGTTATTAGTATTAAGGTTGTGAAATTAAGGGTGTCTTTAGGATTAAGGTTGTTGTGGATACATATTTTTTTCCTTAAGTTGTTTTCTTCAAGGAATTTCTCCACAAGAAGGTTAATTATGACATATGTTTATAGATGCCTAAGTGTAGGATTCGTTCAAACATTAATGGACCATCTAGGCCATTACGGAAAGATATTGGGATGTTTAAGAAGTGGCATTTTTCAAGAAAGTAAGTCAAAACATGAGAAAATGAACTTAAATAACTAGAATTTGTAATCTTTAAAATCTGGGTCTGTGTCCCATGAAAACATGAGACTAAATCTTAACTGGTTTTGTGAAACTATGAGCAAAAAAGTGTAAGCCCTATATTCTCAGGCTATTCTAACAGGCAGTACCTCTGAGATGCAGTGGCCCCTCACTAAACTTTTGTTTATAATTACAGTCAACATTTATTGAAAATTTTTGGACTCAGGCAAGGCGTGGTGGCTCATGCCTATAAACCCAGTACTTTGGGAGGCTGAGATGGGAAGATTACTTGAGGCCAGGAGTTTGAGACCAGCCTGGTCAGCATAGACCCCATTTCTTAAAAGAAAACATTTGGGCTCTACTGAATTCTCGGTGGATCTACTAGTGAATGCAATAGTCCTCACTCTTGAGGGTGTTTTACTTCATATGATGAAAAGATATATTAGAAATATATTTTTAAGTAATATGTTAATAGTGTGATCCATGATAAGAGGTATTTAGCCTAATTTCCTCTACTTTCTGAGCAGTTGTCGTTGAACAGGAAAGATTTTCTTGATTTGGGGAAATCTTGGAATGTCAAAGAGTCTGTCTTGAGGCTACCTGCTACTTTACTTATTAAGATGGGAGATGTAGGGGACTCATTCATTTCGTCAGGATTTATTTTTTGACAAGGACAAAGTAAAAATGAGCTTTTATAAATTATGTTATAAGAAAATTCATGGATCAGAATCATAGCTCTGATTATACTTCATGACTGTAATATTTTCATACATGGTGTCTGTGTTTACTGAGAATGAGCCCAACAACTAGGAAAGCACCCTGTTAGTATCTTCAGGGGGTGTCCTGTACGGGATACATAATGGGGCACCTGAGTAAGATAAAGCAACAGAAAACTCTTATGTGCAGGGAACAACATGTATGATAAAGCAAAGGGAATCTAGGACTAGAGAAGGTGTCATGCCTGCAGGTAGTTTATACAGCTTGTACTATCTGGGCAGTGAGTGGAAAGCTTGGAGCAAACGGAATCAGGAAGCATTCTTGCTAAAACTGAGCATGGAGGTGAGAAAAAATAGATTATCTTCTCAGAAAGGGTAAATTGCAACTCCGTGGCCAGTTGGTATTTTTCCACTTAAAAAGATCTCTAGTTGACTTGATTTATTCTCAAGATGGCTTTGACGCTCTGAAAAATGAGTCACTTCCTCATCTTGATGAGAAATACACTGGTTTTCAATAAAGGGGTAAAGTGATGTTTTATTTCTTCAACTTAGTTCCAGCAGAAGTTCTAAAACAACTGGAAAGTTATTTTGTTTCTTTTGCTATCCTTGTGTCTTGTGAATTGTGGTAGGTTTATTTCAAAATTGTAAGAAAAGAAAAACAGCGGTTGGAAAACATGAAGTGGTCTGTTTATTTTGGCCATTGGTGAGAGATGTTCTGGAAAAGCTATCTAAACTGAATTCCAGCTGCGTATCACCGGATGCTGGCAGGATTCATTGGTGGGAAGTTATGGCAAACATTTTGATGGCTTTAAATCTGTATTCATAGCTGGTATCTTTTGTGTGATTGTATTTAAAATAATTTTTAAAAAGTTAGAGAATTCCTCTAATGTTTGTGCATTGAAAGGGGGAAGGAAGAAAAACTAGATTAGTCTTTTGAACTGCTGTAGTTTTAAAGATGAGAAAACCCTTCATCTCAGCAACGAGCAGTGGAAGATTAAAAATGTTAGACTTGGCCAGGCATGGTGGCTCACTCCTATAATCCCAGCACTTTGGGAGTCTGAGGCAGGCTGATTATCTGAGATCAGGAGTTCAAGACCAGCCTGGCCAACATAGCGAAACCCCGCCTCTACTGAAAATACAAAAATTAGCCGGGCATGGTCACGGGCACCTGTAATCCCAGCTGCTTGGGAGGCTGAGGAAGGATAATCACTTGAGCCCAGGACACAGAGGTTGCACTCAGCCAAGAGAGCACCATTGCACTCTAGCCTGGATAATAGAGAGAGACTCCGTCTCAAAAAAAAAGATACACACACACACACACATTGGACTTGTCCCTTGTCTGTGGCACCCAGCTGGTGACTGAGCCATGCCTCAGCCTCTTGACTAAGACCAGGGATATCTCCCTTCTGTTATACTGAAAGTCTACCTATTGAAAAGTCAATCCTGAAGATAAGCAAGATAAAGAATTAAGAACAGGAAACCACACCAAGCTCTCTCCATTTACCCCTTAAACAGATGTTTAAGTTTTTTGAATGAGCAATTCATTATGGTAAATGTGATACATTTTATTAAATGAGTCTAACAATTACTCTGCAAAGGGAAAATTGATATGACAAAGAGAATGGATTCTAACCATCCTATGATCCAACTTTATCAGCTACGTGATATTGGTCAGCTTACACTCCTTTATCTGTTGGCTTCCTCACTGTTAAAATGCACATGATTCTGCCTAACTAATAAGGTACTTACAAAGATTACATTAGAATATGCATATCATATCTTGGTGTCTGAAAAAAGCTGCTATATTATTAAAAATAAAATTAAGCAACTCATATTCCTCTTAAATTTCTATTTTATATCAACCTGCACCTGACATGTGGAAATTGAGAGAAATAGCTTCAGTTTTGTTTGCCTTTTTTGTTATGGTATTGATTTCTATTATAGTTATATAATTATAGTATATAATGGAAATTACCTATTTTTTGTCTAAATTAGTGACAATGGATACAAAAAGTACAACACTCCGAGGAAGTATCTCTGCCCTTGAAATTTCTGAGAAAGTTTCAACAACTACATTTCAGACTCATGGAAAATATGATCATAATCGTTTTGGTTTGTTTTAAAAAATCACCTTATGTTTAAGGAACCTTATGAACATGCCTCAAACTGTTCTGCTGTTCTACACACCTACAAGTGAAAATCAATATTTCTTTCAAAAATTTCCATGTATGTCTCAGATAAAAGTTGTGCTGTGCTCCCATTTTTCTAATGTGACATACGGTTGGTTTCAAATGCATGTCCAGGAGCCGAAATACTGAAAAAACTGTGTTGACTTATAGTTTAGAAGGTTTTCTCCTGAGGAGGGGGGAAAAACAGCAGATAATATTGTCACAGGAAATTCATAAGCCAAAAAGAAGTTTCAAATAACTCTTTCTCCCAAGTCTTTCACAAGCTGTCCTTAAATTTTTAAACAGCACTTGAATAATAAAATGTGTTGGTTATAGCCCCATTTTTCTTCGTGACTATCCTCAAAACATTTACTGAAGATACTATTTTAAGCTGCCACTTCAACATTTTTACCACCGGTTTGTAGATGATTTGAATTCAGTTGTACAACACAATAGCATACAATAATCTCCCCATTCATTTTGACATGGATCATCTATTTTTCTGCCCAAAGGATTGAAGTGACAATGGCAGTTGGAAGACATTTCAGGAACAGGGCAAGAAATAGGATTAGGTGTCCCTGTGCCTACATGTAGGAAAGTAAGTCCCACTTCTCTACCAAAAAGAAAATTTAGCTTTACTCTGCTGCTAGATGACTTAGTGATTAGCCGGCCATAGCTTGAAACATTTCGGAGTCTTATTTTTGGTGAAGAAGAGGAAACATTTTGAATTTCTTCCATTCTCTTTTGATTATTATTATTATTATTATTTTTTATGGGAATGAGTCTTTCCCCTTTGAAGGAACCTTTTTCAAAATGACTGGAGTGCTGTAGTGGGATCTCAGCACACTACAACCTCCGTCGCCCAGTCTCAAGCAACTCTCCCTCCTCAGCTTCCTGCATAGCTGGGACTATGCGTGAACCACCACGCTCAGCTAATTTTTGTATTTTTAGTAGAGATGGGGTTTCACCATGTTGCCCAGGCTACTCTCGAAGTCCTGACCTCAAATTACCTGCCCACCTAAGCCTTCCAAAGTGCTGGGATTACAGGCGTGAGCCACCACACCTAGCCAAAAATATGTTTATCATTTTACAGTCAGCCCTCTGTATCCGTGGAGTTTCCACATCCATGGATTCAACCAAAACAGATAAAAAATATTCAGAAATACATTGCATCTGTGCTGAACATGTAAAGACTTTTTCTTGCCAAGATTATCTAAACATTACTGTATAGTAACTATTTACATAGCATTTACATTATATTAGGTATTACGAGCAATTTAGGGATGATTTAGGGTATACGGGTGGATGCACATATGTTATATACAAATACTGCACCATTTTATAGCTAGGACTTGAGCATTCCCAGATTTTGGGTAACTGAGGGAGAGATGACTTTATACATCAATGATCAGTCTAGTAAACCCAGCCAGGGCCTGGAGGGGGCACTACCCAGTCTTGGGCTGAGAAAAACCTATTGAGGTTAGGTAGATCCTTTAAGTTCATTGAACTCAAATAGTCTTTTAGTATTTAAATTCCTTCTAGATCAGAAGTTCCTAGTTGGAGAGCCTTTAATAGCTACATCCTGAGCCTCACCTTTGAGGTGGAGGGGCAGAAAACAGCATTTTAAAATGGCTCAGGTGATTTTGATGTAGCATAGCTAGCGTTAATTTGTGAATTTGCAGTTGGGAAATAAATCCCTAGAGAATCCTTAAGCAACTTCTCTAGAGTTGTCTACCTTGATAATCCCACGTATGTTTGAATACCTCATACTGCAAAACTATTATTTGCCTAGGCAGCCGATGCTCTTTTCAGTGGACTTGCTGCATCAAAGAAAACAACATTAAATGAAAATGTACCTACATGATTTCTCTATCTATTGGTATTAATTCTATTACTTGGAGGCCATAGAAAATCTAATTCCTAATCCACGCACTAGCTCTTCAGCTACTATTTGCAGACAATGGCAGGCACTTCCATTTCAGTCATTTCTTCTCTAAAAAAATATTTCTAGTTCATTTAGTCTGTATGTGACTCAATTTTAAAGTGTGTGTATTCCCTTTGCTTTTCTTTGAATTTACCCCTGAGGTTTCTCAAGTGAGGGCTTCAACTGAACACAAGTCCCAATGGGGCTGGGTTCATAAGTGTATGAGCTGCATAATCTCACAGGACGCTCCAATTCAGGTCAGTGCATGGTTTTTTGTTCTGCTGTCATCGACTTATAGTAGTTTTTTTTTTTTTTTTTTTTCTTTTTTCCCTTGCAAGAGCCTCCACATTTCCGCTTTACACAGAGGTCATGCAAATTATGTAGCCTGCCCTGTGTCCCAGCTCTAGGATGATTTTGTATAAACAGTTCAATTCCCACATGCCCCATGCTAATGGAACATGAGTATACCTTATCTGTTTTAGTAGCCATGTTACTCTTCAGTTCATACTCTGTATACTATGGGAGGCAACCCCAAGATTGTTTTCTTCTACACAGCCATGTCTTCTTCATGCTGGGTTTTTGAGATTGTTGTGGGAAACAAATACAAGATGTTGTTTTGATTCCAGTTAAGCATAATCTTTGAAGATTTAGCTTGTGGTTCCAGACCTATTGAGATCTGATTATGTTCTGATTGTATCATCCATCATGTTTGTTGTCCCTCTTAACTGCATGCCACCAAAAGACACAACCCCGTCTTATAAAGTGATGAAAAATACAGTAGGAAGCATTTAAAGAAATACGATGAATAATGGTTTTGATCATGTGATCTAATTGCTATTGTTTTCTTAAAGACACCAAATGTCTCCAGTTTCCGTAGCTGGGGTATAATCTTTATTCTTCTTGCCTAAAAATACTTCGATAGTCTTTGTTGTCATTGTGAATAGGAATATGAAAATACTTCAGTTGTAATAGGGGCTTCAGCCAACAGAAGACTCATTTCTGAAACTATGTGTTATAAAAAACTCATGTCAGAGGAGTTGTAATTATTTAATGCAAATATAGAAAATCTAATGTTTCTGTCTACTTTGGCAATGAAGTCCTTTGGCTTGGATGCTTCGAGGAGCCAGTTCCTTTAGTAAGTGCTTTAGTGTTGTTATGATATGACATCCTCAAGTGAGAAAGGTACAAGAGATGTGTAAATGTGTTCCCACTTATAATAAGTGATTTCCGAATTATTTGCTTTTATTCCAAGTTAATCATGGAAAGTTTTAAGAAAAGTAAAATTGTTTATGTAGGATGATGACAGTTTTGATTTCAGCTACGCGTATGATCAGGTAATGAAATATGAATTTGTTTGCTTATATAATTAAAATACTATTTGGTCAAATTAAATACTAGCCTGGCTAGCTGTTATGTTGTTAATTAGAATTTCAAACAGTATTTAGATACTTCAATCATTTCCCTATTTTATCTGAGTAATCATTCCCTCAGAAATACAGAAATGAACACCTTAGAAGCCCAGAAACATTACATTTGAGCTAACTTTTCTTTTCCCACATCAAGCTGCATGCATTAGTGAAGGCTGATACTCAGTTTGTTGTCTGAGATTTCTCATTGTACTGTAACAGATTCAAGGGCGAACTTACAGTAAGATCAGTGCACTGGTAGGAACACCTTAGTCCTAGTTGCAGTGCTGGAAGAACTTGTTAATTTGCTTTAGATCTATTATTTACCCATCATCTCTAAAGTGAAGGAGATACCATGGCACATCACAGAAGTCTTTTTAATCTCCAAGATTGTACACATCTGTAAATTTGTGAAATGCCTCCAGAGAGATAGGGCAGTATAAATGATTCATACTATTGATTCACTTGGCAAGTGTAAGGGCTGAGCTCAGAAATAAATAGGCAATTCTATTACAGTTCAAGAGTCTGACAGGACCCTACTACTCAGACCTCAAGAAGTGCTTTGTAGCAGTTAAAAATGATACTTTAAAAGCATGTGTGAGATCTGTGTTCTCATGCACATATATTTATCTTTGTATTACTCACCAAAAATTACTGAGTGTATACTTTTTGCCAGGAACTGTTCTTGATGCTGGGGATATAGTAGAGAACACAACAAAGACTCTGCCTTTATGGACTTCTATTATGTGGTAAAATATACCAGGTGTTAAATAAGATAATGAAGTAATTCTATTACATTGAAACTGGAGTGGAAGGCTAGGCAGCAAATGAATGGGAGGGATCTGCAAAAGAAAATTTCACTTTAAGTATTGTGGTCAGGGAAGCACCCACTGAGAAGATGACATTTGAGTGAAGATCTGCAGGAAGTAAAGGTGCAAACTATAAAGATTTCTGGAGGGATGATGCCCGGTCAGAGCCAGCAGGTACAAAGTCCTAGAGGTGACAGCCTGCTAGCTGTGTTTGAGAAATAATAGACCAGCATGAAGGGAAGTAAGCAAGCCAGGAAGAGAGGAAGATGAGGTGGGGATATAATAGGAAGCCAAATAGTATAAAGACAAGCTTGTCCAACTTGCCACATGCAACCCATGACGGGTTTGAATGTGGTCCAACACAAATTCACAAACTTTCTTAAAACATTGAGATGCTTTTTGCAATTGTGTTTTTTAGCTCATCAACTATCGTTAGTGTATTTTATGTGTGTCCCAAGACAATTCTTCCAGTGTGGTCCAATGAAGCTAAAAGATTGGATACCCTGGAAAGTCTTGTCAACTGTGTTAAGGTGCTTTTCACTCAGAGTGAGGAAATGGGTGACTTACTATTTAATAGGATCCCTCTGGCTGCTGAGTTGAGAATAGTGTATGTGCAAGGGCAGAAGCACAGGCATGTTAGGAGGCTATTGGATGAAATTCCACAGCCACACATCATCTTTTCCAATAGACTAATATCTATTACTAGGCTATCTGTAGCCTGATCTACTCTTGAATCAGTCACTCATTTATACATATAATTGTTGACTGGTACAAAATGCTGTCATTGTTTTAGACTGAAGTTATGTAATTGTAACTGTTAAAGTGAATGCCCCCATTGGGACCCAAGAAACCTATTTTATCTACCTTCATAGACCTAGGAGAATCCAATTCCATTAAATGTAGATTTATGGAACCCATACTTTATAATCAGGCACTGTTCCAATACTTGGGATACATCAGTGAGCAAAGGAGACTAGTAGCCTTGTCCTTATGGAGTTGCATTTTAAAGGGAGAAGACAAAAATAATGCAAAAATAATGGCTGCAATAAATAATTGATAGAGTTTATTAGATGGTTGAGTGTAATGAAGAAAATACAATATAGATCTCACAGCATAGGGCAAGTCCGGATCAGGACATTCTGATCAAGCTTTATTAGGAAAATGAGATTTAAATAAAACTTTAAGGAAGTCAGAAAGTTATCCATGGAGATTTCTTGGAGAAGAATATTTCAGGCAGAGGAAGCACAAGCAGTGGCAAGCAACTGTCAGTTCAAAACCTCCAGGGCAGAAACAGGACGGTCACTTTCAAAGCATTGCAAGATGATGAATATGTCTAGAGTGAAGTGAGAAATGGAGAGTTAGTAGGACATGAGATATGAGTAGAAGTGAGAGCCAGATCATGTAGTTGCTTGGAGGCCAGTGTAAGGACTTTGGATTTTGCTTTGTATGAAATGAAAAGCCAAAGAAGGAGAACTATGATCTGATCAAGTACATCGTTCTGGCTGCTGTGTTGTGCTGAAATATGGGAGGGAAGGCGTGAATGAAGGCAAGCCAGTTAAGCTGTTGCAACAATCCAGTTTAGAGAGGATGAAGGCTCAGAGAAGAGTGGTGGCAGCAGAAATGTTGAGATGTGGTAACAGTTACATTCTGGTTATATTCTGAGCTGAATCAAACAGAATTTGACTATAGATTAGATGTGGGGTCTGAGACAAAGAGAACTATTATGACAACAAGATTTTGGGGCCTGAGAAACAAGAGGGGTGGAATTGCTATCACCCAAGATGAGGAAGAGTATAGCAAAAGAGGATTTATTGATCTATCCATAGTTTTGCCTTGGACAGGACAAGTTTCAACATTTACGTGAAGATGTTGCCTTGGCAGATAATATACAAATCTGAAGTTAGGATGGAGAATTTGGGCTGAATATATAAACTAGGGAGTCATCCTACTGTGTTAGGTTTATGGTTTACAGTGGTGTTTAAAGCTATGGACAGCATGAGGTCTACAAAGGAGTATCTGAAGGTAGAACAAAGGAGGCCAATGCCCAAGCCCTGCATACTCCCAAATGAAGTGATTTAAAAAGAATTTTTAAAAATCCCTAAAACACCTCAGAATTCAGCTTGGTACCTTCTACATCAGTAAAGATCTGCAATGGAAATAGTTTAAACTCATTGCAGACTGGGGGGTTATGTAACCATACTTGTAACATGATCGTTTGGGGAGGAACTCAAAGCATAGTGTTTCCTAAACAAAAGGAAATGGATTTTCCTTTACATGATGGCACCAGGCGCTTGGTAGTAACTGATTGGGATACTATGCTGCAGCAGATATGGAGGTTGGATGTGGGTTTCACAGGGGAAAGAGCCCCACAATGGCTTAGTGAGGCCTTCCAAGGGAGCGAAATGGGCGAAGCCTGGTGCCATGGGTTTGCTTATATTTTGCAGATCTTACAAATGAAAGTTCTATTGAGGGGCTCTGACTTTTGGGGGTCAAATTCCTTTTAAAGAATTAGATAGGATTATAAATAATACCTATCAAAACTCTGCATGTACCTGTGCACCCTCAAACAAAAACTCTGTGTACCCCAAAATGTATGCATATGATTTCAGTAAGACTTCTGGGCATCTTCCATGGACTTGTTTAAGAATTCCTGCTGTACTAACTCAAAAACAGTCTTAAGAGCTTAACACACATTCTTTCCAAATGTAGTCAGTTTCAATATTAAGTTTGGTAGACTCTGCTATTTAACATAAGTAGCAAATAGACATGCGATAGTTATTCCACTATTATTGTTCTAATCACTTCATGGAGAAACTTGCCAAGAATAATTAACAGTAATTTGTAACTTCATTGCCCTTTTATTGGCCATTTACTTTGCAAACAGAATGTAGCTATGGACCAAGTGGCACATGTTCATATAGTTTGCCAGTTTGGGGTACACTTATAAAATCTTTTCATTACTAATGTAGTAAGCAAGGCTAACTGAATTGGTCCCCTGAAAGACAGATGGCAATTCCAGACATTACTAAATTTTTTTTCTAAAATTTAAAATGTACATATTAATGATGTGGAACTACTCTTAGATTAGCCATATGCATAGCCCTCTGCCATAGCCAAATGAGAATATATAACCTCTTGTTTAGTAACAATAGGGTTTTGCTATCAAAGAGAATTAAATACATAGAGCATTCTGGCATTTAACTACTGCCAGAAAAGTGTATCTCAGCTTTAATTACACTGAAACAAAACTCACTGGCATATATCTTCCACATACACCTAGTCCACATTAATTACCTCCTCTTAGCAAGTCCACCTGTCTGGGTGTTTGGGCCACATTTTCAAAACAAGTTCTTTCAGCTATTACGCTGCTAATCCATGGTCCTCAAACCCAAAGATCCATGCGAAGGCTAAAGAGCCCTGGAGGTTGATTTGTAGGCAGCTGTTTTGAAAATTCCAACCCATAAACATTTCTGCCACACTTTATAGAGGAATTCTAAACACAAATGACCATTGGCCAATTACAAGCCCTGTGATAAATAGCAAGCACATGCCCTGCCCAATGACATTGAATATTTTTTTTCCTTTGGGACAGAGTCTCATCCTGTCACCTAGGCTGCAGTATAGGCTGAATCCCATCCCAGAGTCTCTGATTTAGCAAATCTAAAGTAGAAACTTCTAGCAAGTTCCCAGACAATGTTAAGGTTTCTGGTCTGGAGCCACCACATTTTGAGAACCACCACTACAATCCTTATTAAATGTTATATGTTTCTGTTGGGCTATGAGGTGAATTGGACTTCAAACTGTTTTAAAAACTTTACTTCCTGACAAGAGCTCACTGCAGCCTTAAACTCTTGGGCTCCAGCAGTCCTCCTGCCTCAGCCTCTCAAGTAACTCGGACTACAGGCGCCTGGCACCATGCCTAGTTAATTTTAAAAAAAAAAACTTTTTTTTTGTAGAGATGGCAGCTTGCTACGTTGCCCAGGCTAGTCTTGAACTTCTGGGCTCAAACAATTCTCCGGCATCAGCCTCCCAAAGTAAAGTACTTGAGATTACACTGAAGACTGTTTTTCCTCCTAGTAGAGATAAGCAGGTCAAGTCTGCCAAGGCCGGCACAGAACTCCCGGGGCCTATGTGCTTGGGTACATACATAGCAGCTTCTGCAGAAAACAGGTCCCTTGCCTGTGCCTTAGCACTGTGTGGGGGAGGGCAGAGCTTCCACACAGGTGGGAACACATCAGGCTTGGCAATTTTTGTAACTGAATATTAGCCTCATGCCCTCTTCTCTTTATAGCAGATGGATTCATCTTCAATCAGCATCACAGAACACAAACTCTCCAGCTCTTGTCAGGAAGTAAAGTTTTTAAACAGTTTGAAGTCCAATTCACCTCATATCCCAACAGAAACATGTATTTAATAAGGATTGTAGTGGTGGTTCTCAAAATGTGGTGGCTCCAGATCACAAAACTTAGCATAGTTTAGGAACTTGCTAGAAGTTTCTACTTTAGATTTACTAAATCAGAGACTCTGGGGTGGGACTCAGCAATCTGTTTTCAGAAGTCCTCTGGGTGAGTCTGATACTCACTGAAACTTGAGAACCACTAATCTCAGGCAATGTTTCCAAACTTTTTGTGTGCCTAAGGATTGCATGGTGAGCTCATCTGGGGCATTACTGAACATCTTAATTTCTGACACTTATAAAAGCAGACAAGAAAATGTGTGCCTTCTACACCAAAATGCTTGTAAAAAATTTTGAAAAATATGACCTTATTTTACAAAACCATTTACTGCTTTGAATCAAAGCTTATCAAAATTATTTGAAAAATAAGAAAAATAGGTTTTAGCGACACCAATTTTTTTATTCTCTATGGTCTTCCTTGTGATTACATGAGTAATTTATCATTATCCAATGCATTTAATAGACTTCAGAAAGGCAAAAAAAGATAAGTATTTTTGTTGGAAAAAATGACTTATACAATTAACTACTATATGTGTTTATGTGTGTGTATAAACTATATACGTATATATGTATATGTATATTGTACATATATGTATATCATCTTTTCATGTTACTGCTCGATATTAAATTATTTCTTCCTTTGTAGGAATTCTGTGAAGTTGAAAAATTTGCATTGTTTCTTAAATGTCTTATTTTACATTTTTTCATAGACAAACAGCTTTTTAAATGCACTTTAGTAATTCACTGTGTGCATGATTGAATTTAGGTTATTTAACATCCCGTGGGTGTTTTGTAATTCATAAAGTGGGAGTAGTGTGTTATTTAATACAATACCATATATGGCCATGGATAAACTGGTTGTTTCCATAAATCCTGAAAGAAATTTCTGGGAGAAAAACAATTTATATTATAGTCCTCTTTGTTTTCCAAACAGAAGAATAACTCAATTTTAAAACACCACTCAAGATGCCCAACCATTTCAAAGTGATTTACGTTCTATTTTTTCCCTTGACTTTCAAACCCATTTTTATACAAATTTTAAAACATGAATTTTAAATAGGGAAAATATTGCTGATAGACATTTGTTTTACTCAGGAGTTAAACTACTGCTGATTTCACTGTATTGGAAATGTATAAGGAAATATGACTGACTATTTTCAGGAGGCAGATTTTGTTTTGATTTTTGTTATGTCATATGATCCTATTTCAGGTCTATAATTTTGACCATGAAACTAAAATTACAGCTTCAAAGAATCTTCACTTTCAACTCATCAGCACCCATCAACTCGTCATTTACATCAGGTATAACTCCCAATGCAATCCCTCCCGGTGCAGCACAGCAACATGGCACAAGTATACATATGTAACAAACCTGCACGTTATGCACATGTACCCTAGAACTTAAAGTATAATAATAATACAAAATAATAAATAAAAAGAAAGAATCTTCACTTTAATAAATTGAAATGGCTTCAGAGTAAATTCACTTAAAATAACTATTGGTTTATATGGAGATATATATATATAATGTGTATTTTAAGATATATTTCCATTCCTTTAAATGAATTCAAAAAACTGATTTTTAATGAAAATGCTTCAAAAGTAACATTTATTGACAGAAACTTCTTTATGACATGCATTTTATTTCTAAAAAATCTTTTCACCTAGGCATAATGTTTAAAAATATTTCAGGAGGATTCAGATGTCACCATGAGAAAAAATAAAATTTGTTATAACTTTGTTTAGTCCATTCTCATGATGCTATGGAAAAATATGAGACTGAGTAATTTATAAAGGAAAAAGATTTAATTGACTCACAGGGGAGGCCTCAGGAAACTTACAATTATGGCGGAATGGGAAGCAAACATGTCCTTCTTCATATGGCAGCAGGAAGGAGGCCAATGAGTGCCCAGTGAAGGGGGAAGCCCGTTATAAAGCCATCAGATCTCATGAGAACTTGTGCACTATCATGGGAACAGGATGAGGGGAAATGCTCCCATGATTCAATTATCTCCATCTGGTCCCTTTCATGTCATGTGGGGATTATAGGAACTACAAGATGAGATTTGCATAGGGACATAGCCAAACCATATAATTCTTCCTCGGTCCCTCCCAAATTTCATGTCCTCACAATTCAAAACACAATCATGCCCTTCCAACAGTCTCCCCAAAGTCTTAACTCATTCTAGCATTAACTCAAAATTTCAAGTCCAAAGTCTCATCTGAGGTAAGGCAAGTCCCTTCCACCTATAAGCTTGCAAAATCAAAAACAAGTTGGTTACTTTCTAGATACAATGTGGGTACAGGCATTGGGTAAATACGCCTGTTCCCAATGGGAGAAATTGGCCAAAACAAAGGTGCTACAGTCTCCATGCTAGTCTGAAATCCAACAGTGCAGTCATTAAACCTTAAGGTTCCAAAATGATCTCCTTTGACTCCATGTCTCACATGCAGGTCTTGCTGATGCAAGAGGTGGGCTTCCATGGCCTTAGGCAGTTCTACTGCTATGACTTTGCAGGGTATAGCCCCCTCCTGGATGCTTTCATGGGCTGGCATTGAGTGCCTGTGGCTTTTCCACGCGTACAGTGCATGCTGTCATGGCGTCTGGAGGATGGTGGCCCTCTTCTCATGGTTCCACTAGACAGTGTCCTAGTGGAGACTCTATGTGCGGCATTCCAACTCCACATTTCCCTTCTATATTACCATAGCAGAGGTTCTCCACAGGGCTCTGTCTTTGCAGGAAACTTCTACCTGAACATCTAGGTGTCTCCATACATCTTCGGAAATACAGGCAGAGCTTTCCAAACCTCAGTTCTTGACTTCTGTGCACCCACTGGCTCAACAACACATGGAGGCTGCCAAGGCTTGGGGCTTGCACACTCTGATGCCATGGCCCAAGGTCTACTGTAGCCCCTTTTAACCATGACTGGAGGTCTGGGAAACAGAGCAACAAGTCCCTAGGCTGCACACAGCAGGAGTGGCCCTGGGTTGGGCCCATGAAACCATATTTTCCTCCTAGGCCTCCAAGTCTGTGATAGTAGGATCTGCTGTGAAGTCTCTGACATGCTCTGGAGACATTTATTTCCCATTTTATTGATGATTAACATTCAGCTCCTTGTTAGGCAAATTTCCATGGCGGGCTTGAATTTCTCATCAGAAAATGGGTTGTTAATGTCTGTCACATTGGCAGGCTGCACATTTTCCAAATTTTTATGCTCTGCTGTTCTTGAATGCTTTGCAGCTTAGAAATTTCTTCTGCCAGTTACCCTAAATCATCTCTCTCAAGTTCAAAGCTCCACAGGTCTCTAGGGCAGGGGGAAAATGCCACCAGTCTCTTCGCATAACAAGAGTGACCTTTACTCCAGTTCCCAATAAATTCTCCATCTCCATCTGAGACTACCTCAGCCTGGACTTCATTGGTCCCTATCACTATCAGCATTCTGGTCAAAGCCATTCAACAAGTCTCTAGGAAGTTCCAAACTTCCCGACATCTGTCTTCTGAGCCCTCCAAGTCTCTAGGAAGTTCCAGACTTTCCTACATTTTCCTATCTTCTGAGCCCTCCAAACTGTCCAGTCTCTGCCTCTTACCCAGTTCTAAGATTACTACCAGATTTTCGGTATCATTATAATAGCACCTTATTATTTATGGTACCAATTTACTATATTAGTCCATTCTCATGCTTCTGTAAAGAACTGCATGAGACTGGTAATTTACAAAGGAAAGAGGTTTAATTGACTCACAGTTCTGCAGGACTGGATAGGATTTGAGAAACTTACAATCATGGTAGAAGGGGTAGCAAACACATCCTTCTTCACATGGTGTCAGGAAGGAAAAGAATGAATACCCAGTAACGTGGGAAGCCCCTTATGAAACCATCAGATCTCATGAGAGCTAACTCACTATCACAAGAACAGGGTGGGGAAACCACCCCCATGATTCAATTATCTCCACCTGGTTCCTCCCATGACACATGGGGATTCTGGGAACTACAATTCAAAATAAGATTTGGGTGAGGACACAGCCAAACGATATCACTCTGTTTTTTAAATTGTTCATCTACAATTTTGAAGGAGCACTCTCTATTTGTCCCTAGTTTTAAATTGTATAAAATTTTTATTTGAGGCTTTAGGGGATATTATACTTTTAGATTAAGAATTTTTATTCCACCAAGAATATTTTATGTTGACATTTTTAATTGAAATATATGGCTCTACTTTCTTGCCTTAGTAAGATATACTGAATATATTTGAATCCCATTCTGGTGACTAACTTTATAGAATTGTTCAGGGTAATACTTGCATGTATTAGTAAGAAAAAAATTCTACAATTGTACACCATGTCAGTGATTGTATTGGCTGTGTCTTTCCCCTAGAAGTTGCCGGGGTGCAGTGGGGGAGGGGAAGAAGAAAAAGAAAACTTAATTTTTATGGTAAGAAATTGATTATTTTTCTATCCTAATTTTAAATCCTCAAGCAATAATAAGTATTAAACAATAATAAGTATTTACTCAATTCTTACTACTAACCAGGTATTCAGAACATGGGAATGAAGCATAAATCATGTTCTTTAAACTAAAGGAACTTAATACTCGGAGAATTGTTGCAACAGCATGTGATAATGCAAATTATTTTTGTTTTTTTATATTATTTTGTTTTATAAATGAACAACGAGCCAGGAAAGCAGTGAATTTCATAGCAGTTCATAAAATGGAAACATGAACTAAAATAGTTTACCAACACTTTGAGAGAAAATGGAACTTGAGTTAGAATTTGAAGAGAATCTTAGAAGATAGGTGATTTGGGGGGAAGTGAAAAGAAGGGATTTAAGGTGGTTCTGGGAAAAGAAAACAGCCTGAGTAAAGATGGAAATCAACGTTATTTTTATTTAGTAGAAGATAACAAATTTATCTTGACTGGAGCAGAGGACATGTGGAGCAATCACAGGAAAAAAAAAAATAACTAAAGAGTTAGGCCACACTGTAGAGCTGAAAGGCAAAAGAACTTGGACATCCACTTAACCATATTACAATTCCTATTAAAAACCTTTTACTTAGAAGGAGAAATTATTCAAATGAATCAACCTATTCATAATACATGAAAATGTCTTTGTTTTGAATTGACACAGAAGTTCTCTATTAAGGTAATGAAGTGTTCGCACATGTATGTGTGTATGTTCAAGTATGTGTGCATGTATGTGATGGAGTTGTCATTTATCACAATAAAAGGTTGCAGCTACCCACCTAATTAGGCATGAAGCAAGCAAAGACTGGATAAGGTGATCTTTGTCTCACTTTGCTCCTGAGACATCTTTGTCTCCAGTACTAATCAGCAGTGACGCGTCAAGTCATAGTGAGTGACAATTACAGCCCTCTCATTAGAGGAAATGATTGCACAACTAGGCAGATTGATGAGTGGATTGGTGTTCCCTAAGAAACTGAGCTCCTCCCCACCAGCCCTCTTCTTGACAACATTGCTGAATATTATCAAATACATATTTAAGGCAATTCAGGTAAAGCTTCTTCACTTGGCAAAACAGGTTATGATTGCTTAGAAATTTATTCTGAGAACAAAATTTAACATATCTTCCGGAATAGTGTCTTCATTCTGAGAGTCTGTGCTTTTCTGGAGTGCTTTTTCACCTTCAGTTTGTGCAAGAGTACCTGTGATGGTGTGGATCAGGTGTTACATTTTGTTTACACATGGAAAATAAAATAGGTAGACAAGGTATTTTGTTGAAGACTGGTTAGTTGAAAGCTGAGTGTCAGACTAATTTCATTTCATTTCATACTTGCACTTCCAGTTGCAGGTAACTTAAAATATAGTTCACTTCTTCCCACTACAGGCCGATGAATTGGCTCTAGCCCTAGAACAGTGGTTCTCAAACTTAAGTGAGCAAAGGAGTCATCTGCCCTATACCCAAGGTTTCTTGTTCATTAGTTCTCCAGTGGGCCCCAGTTATTTAACATTTCTAGAAAGCTCCCAGCGGGTGCAGATGTTGATGCTGAAGCTGGAGGTCTGGAGACCAAGAACCACTGAAGCCTGTCTAAAGGGCTAACATTTTATTGATCACATTTCATTGCCCAAATGTTCAATTCCTTGATGTTCCCCAGAAGCTTTCTTGCATTCCAATCCTATATGATTTTGAATTCTTTCTGGACACAGTTTGCTCTGGTATCCGAAACAACATTTTATCTGATGCTGTCCTTTGATTTTTCTAATCATAGTCTCATGGTCTATCACCATGAGACAGGGATTGCTTTAACTAGAGAAATGATACCAATACTGTTTGCTTAGATTGATTTTCTGATTTACTAGCATTTAGGCATTAACACAATCACATGGTGCCTGCATTCTTAGTAACACCAATATTTGTAGAACCATTCTAAGTGTAACTTTGATCAAACTAATCAGCTTCGTCTTTTTTTTTATGGTAGGTCCAGCTTTCAAAATACAGATGTATTCATTAACCTAATGAAACTGTCCCAGTATGAACTATGCTGATTACTTTGACTAAAGTCATCATCAGATTGGTTGTTGGGATCCTTCTAGTCCAAACTGCCCATGCAGGGCTTAAAATAAAATGACTAAAAAACTGGTATCTGGCTATTGCTAGTAGAACAATTGGAGGCTAAAAGTAAAATATTCTTATTTCAATGTGTATATTGTTATTTTTTAAATTGTATTTTATGTTCTAGGGTACATGTGCACAACAGGCAGGTTTGTTACATATGTATACATGTGCCATGTTGGTGTGCTGCACCCATTAACTCATCATTTACATTAGGTATATCTCCTAGTGCTATCCTTCCCACTTCCCCCACCCCAGAACAGTCCCTGGCATGTGATGTTCCCCTTCCTGTGTCCAAATGTTCTCATAGTTCAATTCCCACCTATGACTGAGAACATGCAGTGTTTGGTTTTCTATTCTTGCAATAGTTTGCTGAGAATGATGGTTTCCAGCTGCATCCATGTCCCTACAAAGGACATGAACTCATCCTTTTTTATGGCTGCATAGTATCCTATGGTATATATGTGCCACATTTTCTTAATCCAGTCTGTCATTGATGGACATTTGGGTTGGTTCCAAGTCTTTGCTATTGTGAATAGTGCCGCAATAAACATACATGTGCATGTGTCTTTATAGCAGCATGATTTATAATCCTTTGGGTATATACCCAGTTAATGGGATGGCTGGGTCAAATAGTATTTCTAGTTCTAGATCCTTGAGGAATCGCCACACTGTCTTCCACAATGGTTGAACTAGTTTACAGTCCAACCAACAGTGTAAAAGTGTTCCCATTTCTCCACATCGTCTCCAGCACCTGTTGTTTCCTGACTTTTTAATGATGGCCATTCTAACTGGTGTGAGGTGGTATCTCATTGTGGTTTTGATTTGCATTTCTCTGATGGCTAGTGATGATGAGCATTTTTTCATGTGTCTGTTGGCTGCATAAATGTCTTGGGAAGTGTCTGTTCATATCCTTTGCTCACTAAACATGTACATTATTAATATATTTATTGAAAGTACTTGTGCAACATCTACAGTGTGCCAAACACATTCTTCCAGGTGCAGGAGACACAGTAGTGAACTAAAAAGTGAAGTTTGAATTTGTAGAACTCATATTCTCAGAAAGGAGAAATGATAAACAGGGAAACATAAATAAACCTGCTAACTTCTGAAAGATTAGACACTATGAAGAAAATAAAGCAGGAAAACGTGATACAATGACTGGGTGTGAAAGCTGTTTTAGGTAGAATGATCTCTGCAGGTCTCTGTGAAAAAGGCATTCAGTCTGAGACTTGAATGATGAGAAGTAGTCATTCATCTTACTCAGAGTAGGAAAGATAATGGTAAGACTTGGAGTGATGGTGGAGGAAAAGCTTTTAGGAAGAGGAAATAGAAAGTTGCAAATGCCTTGAGCCGGAAAATCTGGGACCTTGTGGGTTTTGGAATCATGGTTTGATTTTCTTCTAAGTACGTGGAGAATCAGAGGTCATAAAACCTTTTTTCTGCTTTAAAAAAACAAAACCAAACAAACAAACAAACAAAAAACACTGTCTAATGCATGTAGAGTGCATTGTAGGAGAGTAAGACTAGACCAGTTACAAGGCTATTGTATCAGGTCTTTGTTTTAGACATTGACCTTGAACTTGCAGCTGAAACTTTTTAAACTAAAATGTCACTAAGTTATTTCCACTTGGAGATCCTAAATTGAATACTAGGAATTTGGCTCCTACTTTTAGATAAAACACTGTAATTGCCATCTGCTGAGAAGTGACAACGAACTGGGATGGTAGCAGTAGATGTAGTGAGAAGTAGTGAGATTCAGAACCTATTTTGGAATTATATTTGAAAAGGCTGTCTGAAAAAAAAAAAAATAGGTTCACTGGGTATACTGGGTGCTATTGGTGACCTGTCCAGACCCACTTTGCTGGCTGCAGAGTCATCCTGTAGTTGTTGTTGGGAGTGTTGGCTGCCAAAAACTTACAGCTGCCTCTGTCAATCACTTGGTTCCATCCGAACAACATTTTTGCAATTCCCCCTTCTTCCTATCCATCTTCTTTAATCCCCTTTCTCCATAAAGCAATGTTTCTGGAAGTGTGGTCCTGGAAAGAGTATAATCAATATCACCTAGTAACATGTTAGTACTATAACTGACAACTGGAATAAATGTGAGATATATCAAGCAGAAAAATACAAAGATTAAAGTTTGAGGATATTCCAGAAATGACAATTTTTTGCATAAATATATATGTGTATGAAACTATTTTAATGACCATAAAAAGTATTGCATTGTAAAGAAAATTTATAGCTTTATACAATCAAATTTCAAAACTGCTTGAACGTGTACAGTAACTGTTAATGCCTTAAATACCATTGCTTCCTTTCAAACATAGTTTCTTATTTTTCCTTTAGTCATAAGTTTAGTAAGGGAAAGTAAATCTCACATGATTTTTTTTAGAAACATATATACTTAGTAGGAGAGCAGAGACAGAGCTTTACTATAAGGTATTGTTCACTTGATTATGGAGGCTGAGAAGTCCCATGACCCACTGTCTTCAAGTTGGAGACCTGGAAAGCTATTCATTTAGTCTGAAGACCTGAGAATCAGGAACACTGAGGTAGGAGATTGATGTACCAATTTGTCAGTCAGGTAGAAAGAATCTTCAACCTTCTTCCTCCTTTTTGTTCTGTTAAGGTCCTTAATGGATTAGATGACGCCAACACAACTGGGGAGGGTCATCTGCTTACTCTCTCCAATTCAAATGCTACGCGCTTCTGGAAACACCCTTATAGACACCCTGAAATAATGTTTAACCAAGTTTGTGCACATCACATGGCCTAGTTAAGTTCACACATAAAATTAACCACTCCTACTTAATCAAATTCTGGAGATGGGGGTCCGGGACTTTGTGTTCTAACAAACCCTCCAGGTGATTTTGATGCATACTCAAGTTGAGAACCATTGAAATACAGCAGTCCCTAATAAGTTATCTGAACAAAAATCTCCTTTCATGCTTTCCTGACAGGGACATGCAACCTAGGATCAGTAATGAAGGAAAAAAATAATTGAGGGTAATTCCTAGGTTTTTGTCTTAGTATCCGGCTAACTTAGTTTCACTAGCTAAAACGAGAAAAACTTGAAGAGAAGCTACTTTGGAGCAATCAATCACTCTATTTTGAACTTGGTTACAATTTAGGTGCTTTTTACATTTCCCAGTGGGAATGTCAAGTAGCTAATCAGATCAAGTCTGGTATTTGTGTGTAAGGTCAGGATTTGAGTTATAAATATTAGAGCCTTCACTGTATGGATAGTAAGGCTTAGGAAGAGGTCCTGGAGAAAGAAAAGTGTATAGCAGGAACTTCTTTTTTTTTGCATGTGTTTGAAACAAATTGTTAACTAAATGTATTAAAAATACAACTATATTGTGTTTATGCAAAGGATTAACAAGATTTTGCTAATTACTAAATAATTCAAGGATGATTTAGCTTTAAGGGTGTATGAAATATATATTTACCTTTGTTACCCGCTAAGTAGAGAAGCCTTCTTACGGAAGATGACATCTATACCTACCTATACTTGGATGCTAGAGAAGAAGAACCTGGTGAAAGCCCAAGAAGGCAGGTCTGATCCTTGCATCAAGCAGGTAGAAATACAAAGATTAAAGTTTGAAGATATCCTAGAAATGACAACTTTTTGCACAAACATATATAAAATGAATACTATTTTATGCAAATTATTACAACTTATAATTAAATGTGTGCAATAACTCTTAATGCCTTAAACCGCATTGCTTCCTTTCAAACATAATTATGTATTTTTTCCTTTACAAGGGAAAGTAAATCTCACATCATTATTTTTAAAAACATATATTGTATTCAGCATCTTTTCATCACTCACTGCCTATTAAAACCCCACTAACAAACACATGCTGGTCATAATTGTGTCAACTGCTTATGATGCCAAATTTAACCCACTTGTCAGAGGCAGATTGCTAGAACATATATTAAATATTTTCCTATTTGAGGACTAGTACCAGAAAAGCAGAATAGGAAATATGTAGGGAAGAGGGGACCCACTGTGGGCTCATTTTTCAGGGGGTGAGTTTTTATATACAACTTAATTCCTCTTTAGAAAATTATTAGCATGATATAGTATGATGCTTATAAACATGGTTTTTTGAAGTCAGATGTAATGACTTAGGTCTACCACCTATCTACCAATTTTATGAACCTAGGCAAGAGAATTGATCTCTCTTTGCCCAATATTCTTGTCAATAAAGTGAGCACCCCATAAGGACATTGTGAGAATTAATCCATATAACAGACACAAAGTACATAGAATATTGCTTGGAATGTAGGACTTGTCAGATAACATCCTCACCTCCATATCTATGGTGCTCAATCTCTTCTGAGCTTCAGGAATGCCTAGTTAGGCAAATGCATCATTAGATGAACCAGTGTCTGTTAAGAAGGACAATTGATTGATCGATCGATAGATAGATATAGATGTGAGCTGGGCCCTATGTAAGCACTCTTTAAGAGGGTTAGCCTCCATTTAGGAAAATCATCTTTACCTTGGTCTCATTAATACAGGTTCCTCTTGTATGTTTTCCACACACATAATAATTGGCCTTGTAACTCTAGCATTACTATGTGTTAAATTCCAAAGGAGTTTGCAACCATTTCCTCACAGTGACTCATCATTGTATTCATTTATCTAATATATACTGAGGTCATACCATATGCTGGAAATCATGCTGGAATATGTAGATCAGTATTATCTGTGAGTTACAAAAATGAAGTGACACAAATAGATATGAACTAGTTCAAAGATAAAGAGGAGATATATGTAGAATTTAAAACTAAAATTCATTCTCTAAAGACTGACTCTATTGCTTCTTTTATTCATGACCAGTCTTGTGAGCTTAGAGAAAGGTAGGGCTTCCTCTTTGATGTTTGTCACCCAGTGATGTCAATGAGTGAAGATCTGATTTTGACCATCAAAAGTCTCTGGACAACAAGTTCTGAATGAATGGGTCTGGATTTGTGCTTTATAGTCAGTATAGTCCATGAAAGAACTACAGGAAATATTCTTTGGTCAAGGAAGGAGAAGAATTTGCCATTAAAGATAGGCAGTTTTCTGCCTAACACAATGCAAAGACCTGTCCAAGAGGTATTCATCTGTGCTAACATCTGACCTCCATCTTGACAAGATGTCAGTGAAAAATGAACTCACTGAGATGCATTCCAGATCCCTTGGGAAAAGACAGACAGAGAGAGGACAAAACATAAGGTTTAAAAGCAGCCCTTAGGAGAGATCTGAGAACAATTTCCAAGAATATTTTCCCATGTGTTACCAGGAAAAGACAATACATCTTAAGACTGAGCTGCCCAATCAGCTTACTTCACTTCAGTGAACTCCTCCCTGAGACCCCTGTAGCTACTCTCAAAGCTTTCTATTGACACAAATTTAAATGTGAGAGATTGTAAAAGTTAATGTAATTATCCCACGGGACGATCTCAGCAATTCTCGATCAAAGAGAAAAAGCCATCATAATGCAATGCCTAGCAATGGCTCAAAAGCGCAGCAATAGCCCACCTCTGAGAGGATAATAATGATCCCAATAGCAATCCACCCAGATCTCCTAGGAAAAAAGACCATGAAAAGCTCTGGGGTAAACAATTAGAGGCTGAAAACCTGGCACCAGCATCAGGTAAGGCACAGCCTCCTGAAAACAGTGGGAGGCCTCAGGGATCATGCCCAAGTTCAAGGTACCATGTAAAATATTTCTCCTCCATCATAAGGCATAGAATAGAACCACCAACATTAACTCCTTAATAGAAGCATTAGAAGAAAAACTTTTGGCAATTAAATTTAACAGCATTTATTTGAGTAAAGATCAAGTCATGGATCAGGGCACACTCAGAACCTGAACAAGGTTTAGAAAGCTCTACTTCAGCAACCTGAGAAGTCAAATACAGATATTACTTGATTAGCTACTGCTAGGTATTTACCTTATTTGTGTATGATCTGGAGGAAAGTCCCTCCTTAGAGGTTAGTTTGTTGTTTCTGATTGATTATATTTAAGTTTCATTTTACTGTGTACATGGAGCTTCAGTGTGCTTATGTAAGGATCCAAGGCCCTGGAGTTGTCTCAGTCTAATGTCCTTCCAGTTTTTTGTTTAATAGAACCAATAGTAAATGGCATCATTAACAACATCTATTTCAGTTGTCCTTTACAATAATTTCATTGATTTCCAGCAGTTAATACATTCCTCTACACCATGCACTCCTCTCACAGGAAGCATGCACCAAAGAAAAGTACCATTAAATTTCTCCTTATGGGCTACAGTACTATGAAAGGGAAAGAGTTTAATGAAGAAGCTCTGAGCCTCAAGGAATTTAGCTTCAGTCAGGCATGGTGGCACAGGCCTGTAATCCCTGCACTTTGGGAGGCTGAGGCAGGCAGATTTCATGAGCTCGGGAGTTCTAGACGAGCCCGGATAACATGGCGAATGCTGTCTCCACAAAAATACAGAAATTACCCAGACACGGTGGTGTCCAACTGTATTGTCAGCTACTGGGGAGGCTGAGGTAGGAGGATCGCTTGAGCCAGAAGGCTGAGGCCACAGTGAGCTGAAATTGAGTCAATACACTACAGCCTGGGCAAAAGATTGAGACCCTGTCTCAAAGAGAAAAAAAATTCAGCTTTAACTGCTTCCTCCTCCCCTTCTATCTCCCCCTGCCCTGACACTCCAAACACACACACACACACACACACACACACACACACACACATTCCTGGGGGGATACTTGTCTTGGTCTCTCACGCAGAAACTGGGAGCTTTCAGAAATGGTGTGCCAGATCTGATGCTATTTTTAGTTGTAAACTGAGAAGTAGGAGAATGCCCATGACTGAGCTTCAACTGGAAAAAGTAGTGGTGGAGAGAGGCTTCCAACAGGAGTCCAATAACCATGGCGATTTAGATATGTGATGGATATGTACCAGAAATCTATGCAAGAAGCAGATGGTTCAGGTAGGGGGCGAGCACATGGAGCTGGGGCTGTCAAAGTGTGCACATATAGGGAATATTGCATGGATTCCGACTCACTGTGCAGTAAGAAGTCAGCCTGCCTGACTTCTTTAATACGTTAAATGTTACATTGTGGAGTCCTGACCTTATAGGTAAAATGAATCCTTTTTTTTTTTTTTTTTTTTTTTTTTTTTTTTTTTGAGACGGAGTCTGGCTCTGTCGCCCAGGCTGGAGTGCAGTGGCCGGATCTCAGCTCACTGCAAGCTCCGCCTCCCGGGTTCACGCCATTCTCCTGCCTCAGCCTCCCGAGTAGCTGGGACTACAGGCGCCCGCCGCCTCGCCCGGCTAGTTTTTTGTATTTTTTTTTTTTTTTTAGTAGAGACGGGGTTTCACCGTGTTAGCCAGGATGGTCTCGATCTCCTGACCTCGTGATCCGCCCGTCTCGGCCTCCCAAAGTGCTGGGATTACAGGAATGAATCCATTTTTATATGGAACACTTTCTACTGAGATGGGCTTTCAATTTGGAACCCATTGTTATTTCTCTTTTCATCTGTTCCTTACGTAAAATCCCTTCCTGTAACATACACCTAGAAATGTGTTTTATATTCTCAATTTAGACTTGGTTTGAAAGTTTTGCTACTTAGCCATTTTCTTCTTGTATTAATCTCTGTGTTTCACACTTATCTTTGAATTTATATACCCAGAAGTTAAGGTCAAAATGTTGGACAATCTGTAAGGCATAAGCACTGACCCATCAGAATCAACATCAGCCATTGCAGAAACCACCTTGACCCATTGGTTGCTGGATTTTCAAGTGGCCCATGGAGGGATGCATGTGCTTGAACATCACAACACTCAAGGGCTCAGAACTGTAGCTATCTGATCATCAGAACAAATATATTTCATTATTTTAGCAAGCAGCATAATCATAATGATGCACTAAGTTATTCAGTTGGAAATCATAAAGCCATCAAACTTTGCATCTACCAGTCAAATGATGGTTCTATGAGTATATAAAGATCCTACCATCATTTCATCTCTGTAACCACGTTCCCTCCCTCCAAGACACATACTCCCAATTGGGTCAATTTTTCAATTGAGACTAAAAATACAAAAAAAGCTTGATACATCCTGTGACTATTAGTTTCCTGGTTAGACCATTGGATCAAGGTTTATTACTCCAACTACAAAACAATTCCCTCCACTGGCTAATGTGAGGCAATCTGAAACAGCAGAAGTACCCTAGTTGAATGACATAACTTAAGGATTTATTAGCCTTGTAACTTTGAGTCGGTAACTTACCAATTTCTCTCATCTATAAAATATGAGTAGGATACAGTAATCTCTGGTTTCTCCAGTTTTGGTATTTTGAATCTAGTTGTATGAATTGACATCAGTTAGTGCCTGTGGATTATTTAAGTCTAATAAATTACCTGGACATAGTAAAACCAGAAAGGTGGCTTTTATTCTGTACTTTGGAGGAAAAACAGGAAAAGGTTCATTGATTTCACTTTTCTAATTTTATTTTTTCCGAGAAAGGTTCTCACTCTGTTGCCCAGGCTGGAATGCAGTGGTGCAATCTCGGCTCACCACAGCCTCCACCTCCCAGGTTCAATAGATTCTCCTGCCCCAGCCTCCCAAGTGCTGAGATAACAGGCACCTGCTACCATGCCTAGCTAATTTTGTGTGTGTGTGTGTGTGTGTGTGTGTGTATATATATATATATATTTTTTTTTTTTGGTAGAGATGGGGTTTTACCATGTTGGTCAGACTGGTCTCAAACTCCTAACCCCAGGTGATTTGCCCACTTCGGCCTCCCAAAGTGCTGGGATTACAGGTTTGTGCTACCATGCCCGACTGACTTTTCGAATGTTGATTTTTAATTCTCATCACCAAATTAATTTATGTCAGTAAGTAGTTACTTTTGGGACAAAGGACACACATTTTGGTGATTTAAAATAATGCATATCAAACTTTTGTATTTTTTCCCATAGAATTATTTGGACTTTTTACTTATATTTATTCAATTGGCTTTAGAGTTTTGCATGTTTATTTACACTTGTCTTCATATATTTTATCCATTGAAATTTATCCTGTTTTATTGATTGTAGTCAGGCTCTGCCTTTACTAGTATTTTTCCAGATAACTATCCAGTTGACGTAACAACATTTCTGGAATTATCCGTCTTTCCCTAATGGTTTAAGATAAGACATATTTTTCCATTTATGTTAAGTGATTTTTGGACTTTTAATTTGGTTCCATTTATCTTTCTGTGTATTCATGTTCAAATATCTTGTGTGGCAACTTAGTGTAATCTCAGCACATTCAGCAACTTCTTTATGATTCAATTTTCTTATTTTTAAACAGGCAGCATTGACGGTATGTACCTCAGATGTTGCAAACATGAAATAAAATAATGCCCATCTAAACTCTCATAAAATCTTAGGTATTACTGAGTCTAAAACACTATTATTGTATTTTCTTCTTCCTGCTGCTGAATTCCTTTTATCAATCAGTTTCAATCTACTCTGTGTGTGTGTGTGTGTGTGTGTGTTCTAAGGGGTATGTAAACAGATTCACTAAGTTGAAAATCATACAGTTGGGAGAAGGCTTTCTCAGGTTTCTCTAATTCCCAGAATTAGTACCATCCAGCAGGAATCTTTATTCTACATAATATCCTTTCTACTGGACTGCTGTTTCCATCTGCCCTAGGTCATGCCTGCCTCAGTTAATTACGTGTTGTATTTTCCTCTTGAAAATCAGCAGGAATGCCTTTCCAACTTAAAACAAAGACTGATTCCCTGCCAGTCTCTTTCACAAACCTTGCCAACAGTGGATGGAATTGGTCAGTTTTGTCTCTCCTCTAACTCTACAGGGAAAACTTGACTCATAATCAAGGATGGGAATAGTGCCTCTAGCTGAGCAGCTGAGATTAAATCCAGCAACTGTTAACCTGGTATAGGGCAAGAAGAGAGTATTGGAAACAACAAAACACAAAAATTCACAGGCAATATAGCATCTTTTGTACCTATTTCCAAAACACAATCTCAATTTTTTTTAATAAAGCATCATTGGCAACAGAATATGCCCTGAGCACCAAAGTTCATAAAAAGTAGCCTTTATAACATGATTATTTATTAGAATGCTTTTTCATTTTTTAGCACAGAAAATCTAGCATACAATTTCATAACAGACAAAGGAGTCAAAGGGATATAGATTTCTTATGTACTGAACTTTTGATTTCAGTGTTCACATTTAGGAGGCTTAGCAGAGAGAGCACATGGGCTTTTCCACTTTATTTGATTTTGGAGGTAAAAAAGAAAAACATCCAAGCCCAGAAATAATGTCTTATAAACCACGACAACAATGCCCCAGGTCATGAGAGAAAACTATTGCTTTTGGGTAAAATAAAATTGGAAGCAAATAGAACTAGAGATTACAGCAGCTTGATAGTTGGTGGGGTTCGTATGATTTTGAGTCTTCAAATCAGTTTTGGATGGCCAATAATTATTATTTTTTATCATCCTGAAGTAAGAAGCGCTGTTAAGCTACAGATTTATTTCTGCATTTCTACTTATGCCCTAAGAAAGTATCTCTAACATCATGTGCCCAAGGGCAGAGCTTAAAGGAATATTTTCCGTGGAAGTGGAGTTATCAGAGAGTCAAAATTTGGAATCACTCCCAGTTCTTCGGAAGTAAAGTTAATTAATCTGGAAGCACATCATTTGTGTATAAGAAATTCAAGAGAAGCATAATGAGTTCAGCAATTAGCTTTAACTTTTCAGAAACATTATGCATTCAAAAATACATGCATTAAAATCTCTCCCCCAGCTCTGTATTTTTAACTGGTGTATTACAGCTGATTTTTAAACATGCCATCCCATTGGTTGATCTTGTCATAGAGGGAAAAATCCATTATTAGCTCTGCTTGTACAGTAAAGTTCTGCTTTATCATGTAATCTCATTTCTGACTTACTATTTGCTCTAAATGAGCATATGACTAGAATGTGTAATGAACATTGTCTAGCATCTTGAATAGACAAAGATTAATAATGCCTCCTTGACAGGTTTTTTTTTCCCACTTATACCTTGAGAAACACCTGTTCTACTTGTCCTGTAACTGGAATTACACCTTCACCCACTAGCATTTTTCATAATGATTTCACCAAAGAACTTGAACAAAAGTAGTTCAATAAATGAGACTGTAATACATACAAATTTTGAGTCCTATTGTGCTTTTCTAAGAAAATGTAAAATCATATTTAAGGTCAGATTTTATTTTATGTTATTGAATGCATTGTAAATCTAGAGGGCTGTTTAATCAGATTACGTCAGGTAAATTAATTACCACAACTGTGTTTAATTTGTCTTTTTCCTATATTGATAAAGTCACAGTGTTTTATAGCTTCAAAATTACCTTTTTGAAACTTATGTTTCTATTAATGAACAATTAAACAATATTTGTATGATTTCAAAATTGCTAAGAAGTCAGTTGATAATGATAATTGATAAAACATTGACAATCTACCAGTATCTTACAATGTATACTTGTCTTTTTCTTCAAAGTGAGGTGACCTCACCAAAATATTCATCACAGTGCGTTGAGAATGGAATTTGAAACTTACAATATTTTTAGCTCTTTTAAGATTATGTTGCTCTGTTTTACCCTATTTTTATATCTCATTCATGGATCATTCTTGATGTTTATTCAATTTTAGTCAAATTTATTAAATATTATACACATTTTCTTAAAAGTGTTCAACTTACTCCAGAAAATATTGTGTTTGTCATAAAGCGAAAGAGTTTTTCAGACAATAGAATTCCCAAACATCCTACTTAATTTTGTTTGTGAATGACTTGAGGCATCACATGAAAACTCCAATAAACCATAGTCTCCATCACTCCCTTCTCTTTCATACTGAGTTAGTAATCTCTGGCCTCCAGAAAAATATTTGGTTAAAAATCTAGTCAAAAAGTTTGTATTGTTGTTTCCCTTTAGGTTATTCTATTTATCATTTCCTGCAAACCAAAATTCCCTTGGCCCTCCTAGTCTGCTCTTCTTTTCCAAACAAATAGCAAATTGAGTTTAAGAAGGAGCCTGAAATGAACAATGTCAAGTCTAATTCTGAAGCTCAGCTAAAGCCTAAATACACATGCTAGAAGAGTAATATCCATCTGACATATAATTTTTTTTTTTTTTTTTTTTTTTTTGAGACGGAGTCTCGCACTGTGTCACCCAGGCTGGAGTGCAGTGGCGCGATCTCGGCTCACTGCAAGCTCCGCCTCCCAGGTTCACGCCATTCTCCTGCCTCAGCCTCCGAGTAGCTGGGACTACAGGCGCCCGCCACCACGCCCGACTAGTTTTTTGTATTTTTAGTAGAGACGGGGTTTCACCATGTTAGCCCGGATGGTCTCGATCTCCTGACCTCGTGATCCACCCGCCTCGGCCTCCCAAAGTGCTGGGATTACAGGCTTGAGCCACCGCGCCCGGCCTTGACATATAA